>NC_133410.1:107733695-108037173 GCF_049350105.2 Macaca mulatta | reverse complement strand
AAAATGTGCTATCTTTTGATCCAAAATTTTGTCTTTAACAATTTTTCCTAAAGAAATAATCAAACAAGAACACAAAGACTATCAAAGTGTTATTTGTAATTGTGAAAACTGGAAAATGACTAAATGTTCATTAATAAGGGAGAGGTTAGCCTGGGTAAGGTGGTTTATGCCTGTAATTTCAGCACTTTGGGAGGTCAAGGTGGGAAGATCACTTGAGGTTAGGAGTTCGAGACCAGCCTGTGCAAGAAAGTGAGACCTCCTCTCTGCAAAAATAAATAAATAAATTAGCCAAACATGGTGGTGTGGGCCTGTAGTCCCAGCTGAGGCAGGAGGACCACTTGAGCCTAGGAGTTTGAGGCTGTAGCAAACTGTGATTGCACCACTGCACTCCAGCCTGGGTGATAGAGCAAGACCCTGTCTCTAAAAAATAAAAATAAAATAAAATAAAAACTAGAGGAGAGTTTAAGTAAACACTGACACTGCTATAGAAATAGACTACTATATAGTCCTTAAATAATTATTTAGAATTATATTTATGCAACTGGAAATATGTCCACAGAAGAGTGGGAAATACTGGTTTTAAAACAGAATTTATAACAGTCACATTTTAAAAGTATGTGTGTGCCCGTGTGTGCCTGTATGTGTGTGTATGTGTGTGTGCGTGTATGTGTGTACATGTGTGTGTGTATGTGTGTGCGTGCGTGTATGTGTGTGCGTGTATGTGTGTGCGCGTGTGTGCGTGTATGTGTGTGTGTACGCGTGTGTGTGTATGTGTGTGTGTATGTGTGTGTGTATGTGTGTGCGTGCGTGTATGTGTGCGTGTATGTGTGTGTATGTGTGCGTGCGTGTATGTGTGCGTGTGTGTGCGTGTGTGTGTGTGTGTGTGTGCGTGTGTGTGTATGTGTGTGTGCGTGTGTGTGTGTGCGCGTGTGTGTGTGTGCATGTGTGCATGCGTGTATGTGTGCATGCGTGTGTGTGCACGTGCGCGTGTGTGTGCGTGTGTGTGTGTGCGTGTGTGTGCGCGTGTGTGTGTGTGTGTGTATACAAAAGCAGAGAAAAAACTCTGGAAAGGAGTGTCTTCCTCCTGCCCCATTCAATTTTTAAGGGAGCTTTTCTGGATGGTATACAGGTGATCTTGGAGTGGGTTTTTTTTCTTTATAATTCCTTTATTTGATTAAAAAGTTTTTAGTAAGTATACATTAGTTTACACTCAGAAAAAAAAATAGTGCTAAAAAAAACCCCATCATCTCATAAGCACATCACACCCTCTGGGGCGTCCCAGATTCTACCCTGTTTGCCATACATGCATTTAACTGTGAAGCATTATGGGTTCTATTCAAACAGAACCATGATAGAATCCAAGCCCCAACTCATGAGATGGATGACTTTGGTTAAGGCTTAATTTCTCTAATGTTCAATTTACTTATCTGTGGTTTAGGGATATGAAAACTATTTCAGAAGGTTATGAGAGGAGGCAATGAGGTGCTGAAAACATATGGGCTGCCCCTAACTTCTGTGAGGCCCAGGGAAGTATATAAATGATAGTCCTCATCTCATATGTTAAGTGGAATGTACTATTACTCCTCATAGGTATACCTTCATATATTAAGTAATCTTCATAGTGACAAAATCGAAAATTTTGAGTAAAGCTATGTTTTTATGTACTTGAAAGGTGGCAAAATATCAACAGCTACTGAATTAAATTATTATTGCACATGTGTAGATGTTCTGATGATGAGTTGGTCATGTTCATATGACTAGAAAAATAAAAATACACATAATTAGTGATTAGACATTGTCTAAAATTTATTTTTCATGTCTTCATGCTTATTTCTGCAGGTGGTTACTACCTCATCTTGCTATAATGAAGAATTTTACCTCATTTATATTCTATTGAGAGTAAATATCTGAAGGATTAAAATGTAATTTTATTCAAAGTATACATAATTTTCATGTGCTTTTAATTTTAAAAGCACATAAGTGGAAATATTAAAATTTTGAATTGTTTTTATTTGTATCTTGTTATTTTTCTCCTAAGATATTTTAAAGTATATATTAAATTAAAAGGCAAATACAAATTATAACAAATGACTAACAATTTTTTAAAAATAATTTCAACTTTTATTTTAGATTTAGGGTACATGTGCAGGTTTGTTATGTGGGTATATTGTGTGATGTGGAGGTTTGAGGTAGTTCCATCACCCAGGAAGTGAGCGTGGTACCCAATAGTTTTTCAACCCTTGTTCTCCTCCTTCCCTCCCACTTCTAGTAGTTACCACTGTCTATTGCTGCCATCTTTATGTCCATGAATACCCAATGTTTAGCTCTCATTTATAAGTGAGAACATGTAATATTTGGTTTTCTGTTCCTGAGTTAATTTGCTTAAGATAATAGCCTCCAGCTGCATCAGTATTGCTGCAAAGGACATGATTTTGTTCTTTCCTTATGGCTGAGTAGTATTTCATGGTATATATGTACCACATTTTCTTTATCCAATCCACCATTGATAGGCACCTGGGCTGATTCCACATCTTTGCCATTGTGAGGAGTACTATGATGAACATACAACTGTATGTGTATTTTTGGTAGAATGATTTACTTTCTTTCGGATATATACCCAGTAATGGGATTACTGGGTTGAATGGTAGTTCTAAGTTCTTTGCGAAATCTCCAAACTGCTTTCCACAGTGACTGAACTAATTCACATTCTTACCAACAGTGTTCAAGTGTTTTTCTCCAAAGCCTCACCAGCACTGGTGTTTTTTGGCTTTTTTTTTTTTTCATTTTTTGAGACGGAGTCTCACTCTGTCGCCCAGGCTGGAGTGCAGTGGCCGGATCTCAGCTCACTGCAAGCTCCGCCTTCCGGGTTTACGCCATTCTCCTGCCTCAGCCTCCGGAGTAGCTGGGACTACAGGCGCCCGCCACCTCGCCCGGCTAGTTTTTTTGTATTTTTTAGTAGAGACGGGGTTTCACCTTGTTAGCCAGGATGGTCTTGATCTCCTGACCTCGTGATCCACCCGTCTCAGCCTCCCAAAGTGCTGGGATTACAGGCCTGAGCCACCGTGCCCGGCCGTTTTTTGGCTTTTTAGTAATAGCCATTCTGACTGGTATGAGATGTTATCTCATGGTGGTTTTGATTTGCATTTCTCTGATGATTAGTGATACTGAGCACTTTTTTATATGTTTGTTGGCTGCTTGTATGTCTTCTTTTGAGAAGTATCTGTTCATAAAATGACTAACATTTTAAAAAATCAAATTTATTTAAATGTGGCTAAATTTTGAATTTTTTAATACATGTAATCAAATCATATTAAATACTTTTATTAAAAATGACATCATTGCCGGGCGTGGTGGCTCACGCCTGTAATCCCAGCACTTTGGGAGGCTGATGTGGGTGGATCACCTGAGGTCAGGAGTTTGAGACCAGCCTGGACAACATAGTGAAACTCTATCTCTACTAAAAATACAAAAATTAGCCGGGCGTGGTGGTGGGCACCTGTAATCCCAGCTACTAGGGAGGTGAGGCAGGAGAATCGCTTGAATCAGGGAGGCGGAGGTTGCAGTGAGCTGAGATCGCACCACTGCACTCCACCCTGGGTGACAGAGCAAGACTCCATCTCAAAAAAAAAAAAAAAAAAAAAAAAAAGACAACATTTGCAGTTCTAGTGCTTAATGTCTATCAAGCTGCCAATATAGAGAATTTGTATCATACTTTGAGCAGAGGTTCTAAAAACTTTTGGTTCATGATTCCTTTAAACTACAAAAATTATTGAGAACTCCAAATAGCCTTTGGAGTATGGAATACATGGAATACTTTATCAATATTTACATCTTAGAATTAATACTGGGAAGTTCTTAAAAAAAGAATACATTAATACAGACACCATTAGCTTTCAGAGTAATAATGACATAGTGTGTCTTACAGCCTCTAAACAACTCCACTGTATACCTATGAAAGCAGAGAAAGAAAAAGGCAAATAGTGTCCTAAGAAAACATAGTTTGATCTCACAGACCCTAAAAGGCTCTGGGGACTTGAGGAGTCCCTAGAACCACCAAGCTAGAACCACATGCTACACATTTAGGAACAATATAAATTGTTTAATACTGCAACATGACCTTTGTCCTCATGTGCCACTGTTGCAAATACTGTGCTAATCTGTGAATACTTTTGCATCCACCAAATGGAATCTGAAAAGAAGCAAGAAAATGGGCACTCACCACTACTACTAAATGATACTTCATTATGCAAGAATCTACCGCATTAGAGCTATCTAACAGATGGCTCTGACAAGTTAATTTGTCTTTTCTCTTACTTAAGTACTTCCTCCACTTTCCCTGGGGACCCTAAGTGGTGTTAGATCCCAGAGCTGTGCCAGCTCTCATCATCATATTCCAAATGCTACTTTCTGGGTCTTCTCAGCCCCAGCCAGTAACTTTCCAGTATCTTCTAATTTGAAATTCAGTTATATTCCCCCTTGCTCAGTGTTTTCTACCTCCCCCTCTTTCTGGTGCCTATCCTAAACTCCTGGAGGCTTATGGAAAATCCCAGTGAAGCCACCACAGGAGGAAAATGGGTCCACTCTGGTCTCCTATCACAGCCCTCACCCCACCCAGGTCACCTGGGCCAGCCTTGTTCTTGGTACACACAGCCCATGGTGCTTGCTCCTAAAGATAGTGAGAGCCCATCTTCAATTGAGTGTCAATTCTGCTCCCACTTAGCACCATGGAGCTGAGGATGCCAAGACTGCAGCTGTAACTTTCTCCCATCACTGACATGGGTCTCGTAACCCAGGTCTTTTGCTGCTCAGACCTTCACTTTGACCCGGGCAATCCTGGAGCAGAACTGCTCCTCTCTTTCTCTCTCAGTTACCTGCAAAATGTTCTGGGGCACTTGGAAGCCATTGGAAACATGGGGGCAGCTATTGGCCCTCTGGTGGTTAGATCTTCCATGCCATTTTCCTGTTGGCCTTCCCCAAACAGACATCAAATCTCCAGATGAAGAACAGGACACGAGTTCTCTCTGCCTTGGATCTCTTCATGTTTCATGGGGCATCTGGTCGCTCTTCCCCAAGGATGTATTTCAGGGTGTAGAAGCATAGTACAGGGACTTCATGCTATACTTTATAATTTTCCTTGACTGCAAAGTCTTCTCCCTGTCTCTGGTTCAAAGCTCTTTATCGGTCATGATGGCAGAGCGGATGAGGTACCTGCTGTGTATATTCACATACCCCTTGTAATCTCTCCAGTTTTATGCCGGAGCCCTTAGTGTTTTCCCTACACAACTAAGGTTGTTTTTTCCTTTGCATCTCTATTCTGTTTCTATCCAGTCTCCACTGGAGCAAACGTAAGCACCATGTCTCTGGGCCCGACCAGAGTGGTCAAGGGGATGAACATCGGCTACCACATTATGATCTGCTGCCTACACTTTACTCACTAGATTTTGTGCTCTTTTCATCTTTTTTTTTTTTTTTTTTGGTAAAGGTAATATATTTTCAGCTGGTTATTGCTTATTCATGAACATAGATCCTTTGTGGTTTGCAATACAGTCATTAAGATCGTTGTACTGTTCGGCTCCCTTGCAGTCACAGGAATGGATTTCATGCTGAAATAGGACCATGAGCCCAAGTGCTGGTTGAGGCCCACTGGGCTGGGCCTTTTGGCCTGCCACTTAAAGAAGGCTTGCTATGGCAAGGATTTTCAGCTACCTGTCTCGTCTCCCCACAATCCTTCCCTGCTTCCTTGTCCTCGTCAATTTGCAATTGCTCCCTCCGGAGCTTGGCTACTTTCCCTAAGGCTTTTTCAAAGGGCCTCTTATGTGCACATCCTCCTAGCTTTTCACGCTGAGGATTACTTCAAAGGCTCAGCAGCCATGGGAAGGGAAGAATGACAATAAAATAAATCCCAACAGCAGAAAGGTTTGCTTTGGCCACTGCTTGATTGTTCTGTAGGTGGGAGGTGCCTGCTCCGACCTCTGCAGCTCACTGGTCCTCACAGCTCATTACAGATGTTTTCCTTTGGTCTGGTTTCTTACTGTCCCTTCTGAGGCTCTGAGCCCCTACTTCTAGAAGGCTTATGTAAATTTCCCCAGGCCTCAGCTGCTCCTTCTTCCACTGATCCCTTTATCTGTTGCCAAGAGTGATTCTCCTAATCTTGCTCTGAGCCTCCATGTCTCCACTCAGGAGGAGAGAGGCTCAAACACTCAGAAGGTGGGGCACTCCGCTATTTGGCGCTGCAATTTATTTCAAGGCCACTGGGCAGGGCTAGAGTGAATGACTGAAATACTAGCCTATCAGAAAACTGGCCTATCAGAGAGCCTGCCCATCCAGAGTGCTCAGAAAACACTTGTGGGCCTCGATCTAAATCCTGAAAGCCTACCTCCAGTATTGTTGCTTTGTGCAGGGGTTGCCAATTAAAAATAAAAAGTAAAACATTGTGTGAACGAAACCAATCACCGGCTGAATTCACCTGACTGATCCGCAGTTTAGGACCCTGGCAGACTTGCCTGAACTAGGAATTCTTGACCCTATTTAAATAATGAGGGCCTTCTCTTGTAGTGTTTGTTTGCTTTTGAAAAAGCCTGAGCCGTAAAGTCCAGGAATCAGGCCCCACAGCTGCCAGATAAATGTCTGCTTAGACATCCACGGGGATGTCTGTCCTTCAGCTGAACATGGAGGTCTGACTAAGTGAAATATTAAATCCTTCTCTTGACGAAAGGAGGCCCAGAAAGCCTCCTTCTTTCCTTGCAGACGAGGCAGGACCCTACTGACTGGATGGCTCTTTTGCTGCTACTACTATCAAGTGAAAAGGCAGGACACCCATTGGTCTTTTCGGTTCTTTCCAGAGGTTCCATATTCTAAAAGGATCCCTTGACTTGCCTCCCACGGCTGCTGCCTTTCCCTTCCCCACTGACTCACCCACACCATGAAATGTCAGTACAGCTGGACAAACACAGAGTGCCCAAGTTAAAGCAACAAAGACCTTTCCTGGGGCCTCAAGCATGTTGATGATGAGAGATTGTTTCCTAAAAGAAAACAGTCCCACAGAGCCTATGCCACCTGCTATCAGACACTTCTTGCCTGTGTGATATAATTCGAGGGTTGGGCTGGGCACGGTGACTCACGCCTATAATCCCAACACTTTGGGAGGCTGAGGCAGGAGAATCATTTCAGTCCAGGAGACCAGCCTAGGTAACAAAGCGAGGCCCTGTCTCTACCAAAGAATAAAAAATAAAAAATTAGCCAGGCACAGTGGCAGGTGGCAGGAGGTTGAGGAGAGAGGATTGTGGGAGCCCGGGAGTTTGAGGTAGCTGTGAGCCATAATGGTGCCACTGCACTCCAGCCTGGGTGACAGAACAATACCCTGTCTTGCAAAAGAATTTTTAAAACTGAGAGCAGTCTTTTATGATGCGTTCTCTAAATTGCTCTGAATTGTTTAGGAGGTAAATTGTTTTAGTTTTGTGTTTTGTTTGCACTAAGCTAAGTACTAGGACAATAAGTGACCCGTGTGAAGTTCCGACCATGCAAAATTAGATCAAGACATGGACTCATCTGGCAATTTCCAGGAGTCCTGATCATGTGTGTGCAGGCGTGCATGCAAGCGCACTAAGAACCCATTGGAAATATAATGAGAGGTGAAAATTACACTCACCAAATTCATCTCAGGGAAAGTACTGCCTGTGGTTCAAAGGAATAAAGCTCTTATATAGCCACTTGGATTGAGAATTAGAATCTCTAAGAGGCACGCTTGAATAAAAATAGTTGGTCAACTAACTACGGTCTAAGGAAGATGAGTGCAATTAACACTAAGCTTCTGTTTCCCTTAGTGAGGCACGGCTAAGGCAGGATTGCTGGGTCAACAGAGGAGATGCTGAGTCCTGGCATCCATGTCCTGCTCCACCCATCTGCCAGAGCATCTGTCATCTCTTGCAAACATTAAGCTGAAAATCCTAGAATATTTTTAAAATATTAATTTGAAATAGTGTCAAAATGTTAGCTTGCCAAGGAGCTCGCACATGTTGGCTGAGACCCTGGACTTCAGGAGTCTGACATCTTGGAGATTTGACTGGTTCATATTATGGAGGCAGCACTGCTCATCTGGAGAGTTTTTAAAACTAGGTGATTTGAGTGTGTCCTGGTTCCAGAGCGCCCTCTTGGGGAGTGGATAGTAGATTGGGAGATCTCAGAGAATATATACTTTAGGGATAAAAGAGGAAACAGGACATATGTGCAGTTACTCAGTCAATTTTTACAGGTCATTGCATCTAATGGTAGTAAAACCCTAGTTCTGCTACCACTGGTGTAAAAGTAGGTAGCTGGGCAGACATGAGCAGGGTAGGAGAGGTCGCCACAAGGAATGTCAGGTGACCATCAGGTGATGCTCAAGTGGTTGTTAACTGTCACTCTAAAATAATAATTGGACACAGCCGGCACCAGAGCAAGGCAGGCTCCCAATAGATAGAAAACATCTGAAGTGGGCGATCAGCGGCTTCCTGATAAGATCTCAGGAACTGGGTAAGTGGACTCAAGCATGTGCCCTAAAAGGCAAAATGGTGGTGCTTAACTGGTATATGACCTTCTTCTAAGAACATTCGGCTGGTGTATTAGTTCATTGTCATGCTGCTATGAAGAAATACCCAAGACTGGGTAATTTATAAACAAAAGAGATTTAATTGACTCACAGTTCCACATTCCTGGGGAGGCCTCAGGAAACTTACAATCATGCTAGAAGGGAAAGGAAACACATCCTTCTTCACAGGGTAGCAGGAGAGAGAAATGCTGGCAGGGGAAAACCAGACGCTGATAAAATCATTGGATCTCATGAGAACTCACTATCATGAGAACAGGATGGGGGTAACCACCTCCATGATTCAAGTACCTCCCACTGGGCCCCTCCCATGACACATGGGGATTATGGGAACTACAATTCAAGATGAGATTTGGGTGGGGACACAGCCAAGCCATATGAACTGGTAAGGAAAAAACACCTCAAATGAACATGCACAAAACTTCGGTAAGCGCACTGCACATGTAGCCCCTGCTAAGTCCTGGCAGGCCACCACATGCAGACAGCCTGCCCCAAGGAGAAAATCAAGGGAGGAGAGACACAAACCCTGGAACCATGCCAATGTATAAAACCCCAAGTGAAGGGCTGAAAGCGCACTTGGATCTTTCAAGTTGCCTGCTTGGCACTCTTCCAAGTATACTTTACTTCCTTTGGTTCCTGCTCTAAAACTTGCCTTGGTCTCTCACTCCACCTTATACCCTTCCAGTGAATTCTTTCCTCTGAGGAGGCAAGAATCGAGTTGCTGCAAACCCATACGGATTCACTGCTGCTAACACTGGCACCATCTCGTTCTCACCAAGACCCACCTGAGATGAGTTGACTCCACATAAAGAGTCTCTGGGCCCCACACCTGAAGCTCCCATCAGTAGGAATTAGAAAGGCAGGTGACCGTACTATAGGTGAATGCACAAGGTGGAGGAGAAAGGGCCTGGGGAATGAAACGATTTTTCAGAGATCCTGGAGAGGCATCTGGACCATGGGTAAGGCCGTCGCAGAGAGGCTGAATATGATGGACCTCCTCTGTACCCAGAAGCTATGGTCTGAACATTTGTGTCCTCTCACCCACAATCTATTATTGAAACCTAATCACCAAAGCAATAGTATCAAGAGGTGAGGGCTTTAGGAGGTGATTAGGTCATGAGGGCAGAACCACATGAATGGGATTAATGCTCTTATAAGAGAAGCTAGAGGGAACTTAGTCTGCCCCTTCCGCCACGTGAAGACGAAGCTGGAATGCATCATCTATAAGGAAGGGGCCCTCACGGGACACCGAATCTGCTGGAGCCTTGGTGTCAGAATTTCCAGCCTTCAGAACTGTGAGCAATAAGTTTCTACTGTTTATAAATGACTAGTCTAAGGTATTTTTGTTAGAGGAGCCCTAATGGAAGAAGATAGAGCTATTTGGTTGAAGTCTCTTGACCTAGAATGTAGCCATAAAAGAGCCGCAAAAACCTCTTTAGGTCAAATCCATGAATTCTACCCCACGTGGTTTGCCATCCCAAGCACCTAGCTCTACCCTGTAAGTCATTATTTATGTGCCCATCTTCTCTATTAGCACAGGTTCTCATTTTGTTTGCCCTGTCTTTCAGGAAAGGATAAGCTTCTTCCTTAAGTCTCAGGCTCAGAGTAGAGCTCCATGCACAGTGAGGGCTCGGGGAATGCTAGAAGCCTATTATTCACAACAAACATGGTCTTGTAACTTCTCTACAGCTTATCCCACATCCCTTCCACAGTGGAAGACCCTTTTGGGCTTTACTTGAAGTTTTCACTAAAATGAAAAGCAAATGTGGTTTATTACAGTTGGTCTTTGTTTAGGCAAAATGAAGTACATTTTATCATAATTAAAATGGAAAATTTGAAGTCACCCTTAGACACTTTTAAAATAAGGGACTGTGCATGTCTGTGTGTGTGTGTGCTTGGTCCTCACTTAATGTCTCTAGTTGCTCATATGTTCTTGAACTCCAAATAAATATAAGGGCTATTATTTGATTTGGTCTGCATACGGAGTTGGGATTGTTCAATCTGGAAACATGAAGTCTAAGGGGCAATAGCCTGAGGAAAGTCATTGTTAAATAATAACTTTAAAAAGAAAACCGCCGGGCGCGGTGGCTCACGCCTGTAATCCCAGCACTTTGGGATGCTGAGGTGGGCGAATCACGAGGTCAGGAGATCAAGACCATCCTGGCTAACATGGTGAAACCCCGTCTCTACTAAAAATACAAAAAATTAGCCAGGGGTGGTGGCGGGCGCCTGTAGTCCCAGCTACTCGGGAGGCTGAGGCAGAAGAATGGTGTGAACCCGGGAGGCGGAGCTTGTAGTGAGCTGAGATCGCACCACTGCACTCCAGCTGAGGCAACAGAGCGAGACTGTGTCTCAAAAAAATAAATAAATAAATAAAAGAAAAGCAAAAACAGGCTGGGCACAGTGGCTCACACCTGTAATCCCAGCACTTTGGGAAGCCGAGGCGGGTAGATCATTTGAGGTCAGGAGTTTGAGACCAGCGTGGTCAACATGGCGAATCCCCATCTCTACTAAAAATCCAGAAAAAATTAGCCAGGCGTAGTGGTACAGACCTGTAATCCCAGCTACTAGGAAGGCTAGGCACAAGAATTGCTTGAACCTGGGAGGTGGAGGTTGTAGTGAGCCAATATCATGCTACTGCACTCCAGCCTGGGCAACAGAGATTTTTTTTTTTTTTTTTTTTTTTTTAAAGAGAAAAAGAAAAACAGCTTAGATTGCTGCATGAGAGATTTTTATATTAAAGAAAATCATTTAATGTTGGAATAGGTTACATCAAGAAGACATAGAATTTTCTCTAAGGATCACAAATAAATCTTGTAAGTTACTAGACAGTTTAGCACTGGTTCTAACTGAAGGAAAGAGGGACATCGTCCCCCACATTTTTAGCTGAAGAAAAGAATTCTGATCCTCTAGCTTTAATTTAGTATTTGATCTTCTATGCATTCATAACAAAGGGAAAACTGATTCTACTAGAAAAATCCTGCTTAATAATACATTTTCATGAGAAAAGACAGTGTGGACTAGTATAAAAAAATAATTTTAGGCTGGGCGAGGTGGCTCACACATGTAATCCCAGCACTTTGGGAGGCTGAGGCAGGCAGATCACCTGAGGTTGGAAGTTTGAGAAGAGCCTGGGCAACATGATGAAACCTCATCTCTACTAAAAATACAAAAGAATTAGCGGGGTGTGATGGCATAGGTCTGTAATCCCAGCTACTCAGGAGGTTGAGGCACAAGAATCATTTGAACTCGGGAGGTGGAGGTTGCAGTGAGCAGAGATCGCGCCACTGCACTCTAGCCTGGATGTCAGAGTGAGACTCCATCAAGTAAATAAATGAATAAATGAATACATAAATGCATGTGTAATTTATGTATTACATTGAGATCAAATTTTTAAAAACTTGTGGAAAAGAATATACCTCAGCATCCTTTAAACACTTGAAAATAATCCACAATAATCTTTTAGGGTTTTTTGTTTTTGTTTTTGTTTTTGAGAGGGAGTCTCACTCTGTGGTCAGGCTGGAGTGCAGAGACGCAATCTCGGCTCACTGCAACCTCTTCCTCCCAGGTTCAAGTGATTCTCTTGCCTCAGCCTCCCGAGTAGCTGAGACTACAGGTGCCCGCCACCACACCAGGCTAGTTTTTTGTGTTTTTAGCAGAGATGGGGTTTCACTGTGTTAGCCAGGATGGTCTCGATCTCCTGACCTTGTGATCCGCCCACCTCAGCCTCTTAAAGTGCTGGGATTACAGGCACAAACCACCACGCCCAGTCACAAGTTTTACCATTTATTTCTAGTTCATAGTTTAAAAAGTTACAACTGCTGTTGATTAAACATATATACACATAAAAATACAAGATAAAACACTAGGGAAAATCTTTGCAACATATGTGAAAAATGCCTATTAAAATATATAAATGGTCTTTCAAATTTTTACTTTTTTATTTATTTTTTACTAGGCAATGAACTTTATTAACCTTTGTTTCAAACTATTTCCCAGCTTGTTGAGCTTAACTAGCTAAAAAGAATGATTATGTATAAGTGAAAACTGAAAAGAGATACAGTGTCCAAGGATGTTGGGCTTAAAAATATTAGAGATCTAGATTTTATCAGATCCATGAACAAAAATTTCTTAAGAAGTCATAATAGAAAATAGCAGCTTCCAGTAACTTCAAGTTTTATCTTCTTCAGAAGTCGATTCAGTTCAGCTTGCCTCATTCTTGGAAGCCTCATCAAAATTCTCCACAATTCTGGAACTCCATCATCATCATCCTCTCCAGTAGCAAGTGGTGCTTTTCCATCCACACGTTGTTTGGGCAGAGCTTCAGCCGGTCTCCTTAAACTAGTCAGACTGTCTGCACCAAGCCGGCTTAAGAGGCTGGGTAGCATTTCTGTCACCTGCTTTGCCTCAGCATGGCCTGTAATGGTGAAAGTGTCTGCTGCCATGCCTGAAATTTAGGGTTGTTAAAGTGGATTACTGTTCCTTGCTTTGTAAGCACATTCACCTTTTCAATACCAGAGATACTGTTTACCTGTAACTTCTTTAAGAAGAATTGAAGTGTTTTGTTTTGTTTTGTTTTATCATCAGCTGTGGCTGTTCTGTGAACCACCTTCTTTCTGCTTTCTGTGAGCAGTTCCTTTCCCACCAGTGCACACTTGTGCCTGCAGTTTGAGGTTTTCCTGGTTCATGATCGTTTCTTTCATCTTGTTGGAGCAGATAAGGGGCTGCTAGGGGGACTAGGGTTGGTGCTCAGGTATCTGGGGTGGACCAGCTGAGATTAGGCACACACACTCGGGGATGCGAGATGGCAGCTAGAGGGAGGATCTTTCAGATTTATAAGGAAAGAAGGAACTTACCAACCAGAAAATGGACAAAAGGCATAAATGGACAGTTCTCAGAGAAAGAATGTCAAAGGATGAATAAAAATATGAAAAAATGTTCAGCCTCACTATTTATAAAAATTTGTTCCTTTACAAAGGCATAATTGACAAATACAAATTATATATGGTGTGATATTTTGATATATGTATACATTGTGAAATGATTAAGTCAAGCTAATTAACATACCTATCACCTCTTATACCTTTTTTGTGGTGAGAACATTTAAGATCTACTCTCAGCAATTTTCAAGTATATAATACATTATTATTATCATCATCATGCTGTACAATAGATCTCCAAAACTTATTCATCCTGTCTAACCAAAACTACGTACCCTTTAGCCAACATCCTTCTCACTCTTCTACCTGACCTCCAGCCCTTGGAAACTATTGTTCTACTCTCTGCTTTTACAAGTTTGTTTTTTGAGTGAGATCATGTTCTTTGTGGGAACACGCATGGAGCTGGAGGCCATTAGCCTTAGCAAACTAACACAGGAACAGAAAACCAAATGCTGCGTGTTCTCAGTAGGAGCTAAATGATGAGAACTCATAAACACAAAGAAGGAAACAACAGACACTGGGGCCTACTTGAGGGCGGAGGGTGGGAGGAGGGAGAGGAGCAGAAAAAATGACTATTGGATACGAGGCTTAGTAACTGGATGATGAAATAATCTGTACAACAAACTCCCATCACACGAGTTTACCTGTATAACAAACCTGCACATGTGGCCCCAACCTAAGATAAAATTAAAAAAAAAAAAAGCACACTGCAATTCAAGACTCACTTCTCAAAAGAAAAAAAAAAGCCACGTTCTAAGGGAAGCTCAGACTTTCAGACTCTGTTCCTGGTTGTAATCAAATTATCTTTGTCTATAAACAAAACACCTTCTCCAGGGGAAGCTATAGATAGATCATATCATCACCGGTATGTCTCCAACTTTAACGATCAGTTGTTTCCATTCCTTAAAAAGCTTGCTTTTTTTAAGGAGTGAGATTATGCAGTATTTGTCTTTCTGGTTTATTTCCCTTGTCACCTGTTTATCACAATCAGATTTCTGAATCAGATTCCATTGTATATATATCATATTTTCTTCAGTCATCTGTTGATGGACACTTAGGTTGTTTCCACTTCTTGGCTGTTGTGAATAGTGCTGCAATAAACATGGGAGTGCAGAGATCTCTTTGATACACTGACTTCATTTCATTTGGGTATATACATAGAAGCGACATTGCTGGATCACATGGTAGTTCTATTTTTAATTTTTTTTTATTATACTTTAAGTTCTGGAATACATGTGCAGAACGTGCGGGTTTGTTACATAGTATACACGTGCCATGGTGGTTTGCAACACCCATTAACCCATCTACATTAGGTATTTCTCCTAATGCTATCCCTCCCCTGAGCCCCCACCCCCCGACAGGCCCTGTGTGTGATGTTCCCTTCCCTGTGTCCATGTGTTCTCCTTTTTCAGCTCCCACTTATGAGTGAGAGCATGTGTATGGTTTTCTGTTCCTGTGTTAGTTTGCTAAGAATGATGGTTTCCAGCTTCATCCATGTGCCTGCAAAGGACATGAATTCATCCTTTTTTATGGCTGCGTAGTATTCCATGGTATATATGTGCCACATTTTCTTTATCTTTTTAATTTTTAAAGAACATACTGTTTTTCTATAATGGATGTACTAATTTGCATTTCTACCAGCAGTGTACAAGAGCTCCCTTTTCTCCACATCCTTTTTAACACTTGTTGTTAATAGCCATTCTAACAGATATGAGGCAACATCTTATTGTGCTTTCTGTTGCATTTCCCTGGTCATTCTTTTTTTTTTTTTTTTTTTTTTTTTTGAGACGGAGTCTCGCTCTGTCGCCCAGGCTGGAGTGCAGTGGCCGGATCTCAGCTCACTGCAAGCTCCACCTCCCGGGTTTACGCCATTCTCCTGCCTCAGCCTCCCGAGTAGCTGGGACTATAGGCGCCTGCCACCTCGCCCGGCTATTTTTTTGTATTTTTTAGTAGAGACGGGGTTTCATCGTGTTAGCCAGGATGGTCTCGATCTCCTGACCTCGTGATCCACCCGTCTCGGCCTCCCAAAGTGCTGGGATTACAGGCTTGAGCCACCGTGCCCGGCCTCCCTGGTCATTCTTAATGTTGAGCATTTTTTCAAATACCTGCTGGCCATTTGTATGTCGTCTTGTGAGAAATATCTATTGTCTTAGTCTATTCTCTGTTGCTACAACAGAATACCACAAACTGGGTAAATTATAAACAATATAAGTTTGCTTGGCTCATGGTTCTGCAGGCTAACAAATCTAAGAGCATGCTGCTGGCATTTGATGAGGGCTTTGTGCTGCAATATCCATGGTGAAACAGCAGAAGATAGAAGCAAGCACACAAGACTGAGAAAGCAAGAGGGGCCAGGCTCACTTTTATAACAACCTGCTCTCTTGATAATTGACTTACTCCCGTGACTACACTAATTCATTCATGAGGCTCTGTCATTATACCAGTCACCTTCATTGTGTCCCATCTCTCAACACTGTTGCATAGGGGATTACGTTTTCAACATGTGAATTTTGGGGGACACATTAAAACAGAGTATTTATTCAGGTCCTTTGACCATTGTTTTAATTGAGTTGTTTTCTTGCTCTTGAATTGTTTGAGTTTCTTATATATTTTTTATATTAACCCCTTATCAGATGTATTGTTTGCAAATATTTTCTTCAATTCTGTAGGACTTTTTTTCACTCTGTTGATCATTTCCTTAGCTATGCAGGAGTTGTTGGTTTTTTTTCTTCATTTGATGCAATCCCATTTGTCCTTTTTGGCTGTGTTTTCTGTGCTTTTGGAGCCATATCTAAAAAATCTTTGCCCAGACCAATGTCAAGAAGCTTTGTCTCCATATTGGTTTCTAGTAGTTTTACAGTTTCAGGTCTTACATTTAAGTCTTTAATCTGTTTTGAGTTGATTTTTATATATGGTGTGAGATAATGGTTCAGTTTTATTCTACTGCCTGTGGATACCTAGTTTTCACAACACTACTTACTGAAGAGACAGTCCTTTCCCCATTGTGTGTTCTTACTATCTTTGCCAAAGGTCAATTGACCGTAAATGTGTGGATTTATTTCTGGGTTCTCCATTCTATTCCATTGGTCTATGGGTCTGTTTTTATGCCAGTAGCATGCTGTTTTGATTCTTATCTCTTTGTAGTATATTTTGAAGTCAGGGAGTGAGATGTTTTCAGCTTTACTCTTTTTTCTCCAGATTGGTTTGGCTCCTTGGGGTTTTTTTGTGGTTCCATAAGAATTTTAGGATTGTTTCTTCCTATTTCTTGAAAAATATCTTTGGAAACATGGAATCAACCCAAATGCCCATCAATGATAGACTGGATAAAGAAAATATGGTACATATACACCACCGAATACTGTGCAGCCATAAAAAGGAATGAGATCGTGTCCTTTGCAGGAACATGGATGGAGCTGGAAGCCACTCTCTTCAGCAAACTAACACAGTAACAGAAAACCACATACTGCATGCTCTCACTTATAAGTGGGAGCTGAACAATGAGAACACGTGGACACATGCAGGGGAACAAAATACACTGGGACCTGTCAGGGAGCAGGGTAGGGGTAGGCAGAGCATTAGGAAAAATAGTTAATGCATGCTTGGCTTAATACCTAGGTGATGGGTTGATAGGTGCAGCAAACCACCATGGCACACATTTACTTATGTAACAAACATACACATCTTGCACATGTACCCCGTAACTTAAAAATAAAAATGTAATTTTAAAAAATGCCTTTGGAATTTTGATAGGGATTACAATGAATCTGTAGATTGCTTTGGGTGGTATGATCAGTTAAACAATGTTCTTCCAATCTGTAAACACAGGATATAATTTCATTTATTTGCATCTTGAATTTCTTTAATCACTATTTTATAGTTTTCAGTGTACAACTCTTTTACTTTCTTGATAACACTTTTTCCTAAGTATTTTATTATTTTTGATGCTATTGTAAAAGGGATTGTTTTCTTATGGTTTGTTGTTACCGTACAGAAATGTCACTGATTTTTATATGTTGATTTTTGTATCCTGCAACTATACTGACTTTGTTTATTAGCTCTGACAGTTCATGTGTGTGTGTTTAGGGCGGGGGGCAGGGGCAAGTCTTTAGGTTTTTCTTTGTTTTCCTCTTTCTTGCTCTCTTTCTCTCCTTTCCTTTCTCTTTCTCTTTCTTTCTTTCCCTCTTTATTTTATTTCCTCTTTCTGTCTGTCTCATTCTGTCACCCACCCAAGCTGGAGAGATGTGGAGTGATCATGGCTCACTGCAGCCTCAATCTCCTGGGCTCAAGCAATCCTCCCACCTCAGCCTCCTGAGTAGCTGGGACTATAGGCATGTGCCTCCAAGCCTGGCTAATTTTATTTATTTTTTAATAAAGACAGGTCTCACTATGTTGGCCAGACTGGTCTTGAACTCTTGGACTCAATTGATCCTTGTTCCTCAGCCTCCCAAAGTGCTGGGATCACAGGCATGAGCCACCATGCCTGGCCAGGTTTTCTATACAAAACACCATGTCATCTGCAACCGGAGACAATTTTACTTTTTCCTTTCCAATCTTGATGCCTTTTATTTCTTTTTCTTGCCCAATTTCTCTGGCTAGGACTTCCGGTACTATATTGAAGAGAAGTGGAGAGAGTGGGCCTCCTTGTCTTATTCCTGATTTCAGAGGAAAAGCTTTCAGATTTTTATCATTGACTGCGATGTTAGCTGTAGGCTTGTCATACATGGCCCTTATCTTGTGTACACTGGGTCCTCTGGAGCCTGGGGCGGTGGGGACTGGTCTCAAGCCTGGGTCCATGGGGGCTGACCAGTGTCAGGGTCTGCAGGGGTGATCCTGGCCCTGGGTCTGTGGTAGTGGGCCTTGACCCGCAGGGGCTGGCCTAGCAGCTGGGACTGTGGGACCCAGTCTGGCACCAGACTTCCCTGAGGTGGGCCTGGTGCTGGGCTCTAGGACACAGTTCAGAGTTCACTTCCTTGCCCTCGTGGAGGGTCTCTCTGTCAGTGTTGTGCTGCCCAGGCTTGAGGGAGAGGCGACACAGGAAATGTGAAACTGTCCTTTTTACCTTCTTCAAGGCATCTTTTCTTATATTTGTGTCATACCCAGGTGCTATAACCTCTCACCTGCATTCTTTAACTCATGTGATGGTATTTTTATGTAGGAATAGTTGTCCAAGTTGATGTTTCTTGTGAAGGATGAATGCTAGAAAGTCTTATTCCACCATCTTGCTGGTGTCACTCTAGAATAATTTTTTTTTTTTAGTATTTCAGTGAGCTACCATTTTCAAACCCAACACACTGACTAACAGTAAAAAGAATAATATGTCAGTGGCAAGAATATGGGAAAACTGGCATTATAGGAGAGAAAAAGTAATGTCTTTTCCTCACCTATTGCAAAATTCATGGGTGATATTCTTTTTTTCTTTCAGGTGCTTCTTTTTCTTTCTTATTTAAGCTCTACGGTACATGTGCACAATGTGCAGGTTTGTTACATATGTATACTTGTCCCATGTTGGTGTGCTGCACCCATCAACTCGTCATTTACATCAGGTATAACTCCCAGTGCCATCCCTCCCCACTCCCCCGTCCCCATAATAGGCCCCTCATGGGTGATATTCTTATAACAAAAGACAGATCACAAATATACAGTTAGGTAGAAAGAATAAGTTATAATGTTTGATAGCTAAGTAGGGTAACTGGAGTTAACAACAATAGTTGAACAACGTTTTTTCAAAATAGTTAGAGAGGATCTGAAATGTGCCCAACACATAGTAATGATAAACACTCAGGTAATGGATACCCTTAAATACCCTGACTTTATCATTACACATTCTTTGCATGTAACAAAATGTCACCCATACCCAATAAATATGTACAAATATAATGTACCCCAAAAACCAAAAATCTAGGATATTAAAAAAGATAGATTAATAAGAGAAGATTACAATGAATTTATTTAACCAAAGTTTTATATGACACAGGATCTTTCTGTAATGAAGACCCAAAGACCCAGGGAAACTTAGTCTGCCTATGTTTATGCTTAGGCTCAGTGAAGAGTGGACAGTGTATAAAAGTATCATTGGGCAAAAGGGGCTATGATCTAATGGTAGTAAGCTGGTGGGGGGAGTTTAGCAAAGTCTATTTGTTCAGATTCTTCTTGGCCTCTTGTGTAACATTTCTTCCCTGTGAGTATAGGGAGGACACCTGTCACTTGAGGGTCTTCAGGTGAAAGAAAGTCAGACCTTTCTGCTTCTGTGGTTTTCATGATTTCCTTCAGCTTAAAATACACAGTATGCCAGCGTGCCATAGTTTGATCAGTTTCTGAGATGGACAGCATTCATCTATACGATAGGCAGGAGCAAGATGGGTACCTTTCTGGATGGAAGTTAGGTGGTATAAACCGACAAGCTTAAAATATACTTTGACCTGGGAATTTCACTTTTGTGGATTTACATTATAGAAACAATTAGAAAACAGTAAAATAAGATTTATGTAAAGATCACTATTACATCATGATTTAAAATAGTGAAAAAATGGAAATAAATGCCTAAAGAGAAAACTGGTTACACTAATAATTTGATATCTATAGACTAAAACACTAGTTGTTACAAATCACATTGCAGACAAATACTTATTGGCATGAAAAATGTTCAACTTATTGTGAAGGCTACACATTTTATGTGAGGTGTGACGTTATGAAATACATTCTTGTGTGTATGCTGCAGCATATACAACAAAGCTTTTCCTGATAGTGAACTTGATTTCTTTTGATTATCTTTTGCTGTTCCTTTCTGAAATTTTGTCTGCACTGAGCATATATTACATAGTAGAAAGAAAAGATAATTTTTAGTAATAATAAAAAGGAACAAAGTAACCCCAGTTCAGTACACTAGCCAACTAGTCAGAAGTACACTAGAGATCCCATAGTTATTTTAGACTATAAATTTAAACAGCTTTGAAATCAAAGGTAAGTTCTTGAGCTTATCACAGGGCCCTGTTCTCCTTTCCTCTTTGAGCTCTCTGTTATCTCCAGATCCCTTTCCAGGAGATGTGGGTGACTCTCCTCTATTGCATGCACCAGGTGCTTGGCCTGATGGAGAGTTAGTCTTGACAACAGAGACAATCAAGCACAAGAAGCGCCTTCAGACACCTGCACAAAGATGACAGATTGCCCTACTTTAGGCCTTCACATTTTGGAAATTGTATGTTTAAAATCTATGCCTGCTTGCCTGCCCTGTTATTTATAGATATTGCAGGCAGAACCTTTCACACTGTAGCAAATGAAGAATTATTAGAGTCAGTTAATTAATAGAATTTATATAACTAGCTGAAGAAAAAATACTGAATGAGAAACTGCAAATCAACAAAGAAGTGTTTATTACTTGTAAAGAAACTGATTACTCAAAGTCAAGATATATACCAACTTTTAGAGGAGATTTCTCAGGTAATAAGCAGGAAAATATCCACACTTTTCCTCCCCCTAGGAAGTATTTTTTTGTTTGTTTGTTTGTTTTCCTAGAAGATATTTTTAATTAGTAACTTCATCAAATGGTCAACAAGCATTGTCTTATTTGTTAGGGTCACTAGTTTGTGCCTTTGTATTCCATGGTCTGGGTAAAAAGGATTCTCTAAAGCCACTTGCAATGATATGGTGTTATATGACCTTGATATATACGGCAAAGGAGTGCAATGGACGAAGAATAAACACAGGATGTTTGCTTCACTCTGAATTGTTTAGTGTTAAAATAGCACACTAAATAATAGCAGCTGGTCCTGCAGTAATAGGAATTTATACTTTTATGTTGTGCCCCATTTTCAGGTCTATGAGAAATCTGTGTGTAACTGGGAGATATGGACCTGGGTACTCTTCTCTTTGCTAGGCACTAGGGATGGCACAAAGTCCTCTGGAGTGTTACGCGGGGCTCCTGAAATCAGGGTTAAAAATTACTAGCATAAGTTATGAAAAAAAATATATTCACAGTAGCAACTTGAGTTTAAGGAGACAACATGTGAAAAGAATCTGGAACTAGCCCTGTTTCAGATCTTCACTTTCTTATTAGAAATGTAGCTTTAATCTCTATGAATTTCAGGCTTCTCAGCTATAAAACTGGAATAAAATTATGTATAAAAAATACTTATAAAGTGCACTGAGTTTTATAATGCATTTTCTAATACATTAGCTCATTTATTCCTTGCAGTTATCCCAGGAGGAAGATATCGCTAATTTACAGTTGAAGAAACTGAGGCTCAGAAATGGAAGTGCTTTGTCCTAAATCACACAGAATAGGGACATTTATCTTCTGATTCACAATCCTACGCCCTTTCCACAAAATCATGTAAAAAAAATGCTAAACAACCAATAGAAGAAATGGATTAAAAGAAAGATGGGTAAAATGCCCGTCATCCAAGCACGCTCCTACTCTTGACTACACTTGTAG
The DNA here is from genome assembly GCF_049350105.2 of Macaca mulatta. Taxonomy (NCBI): domain Eukaryota; kingdom Metazoa; phylum Chordata; class Mammalia; order Primates; family Cercopithecidae; genus Macaca; species Macaca mulatta. The sequence goes on along the minus strand of NC_133410.1, from coordinate 108,015,218 downwards.
GTCCAGTCTGGCCTGTCATTTGCCTACCCCTGGGCTGCAATGCCTGTAAACTGAGCCATTCTCATAAACATCCCAGAGAAAAGTAGTAGTCAGTACAATGGTAAAGGCCTCTCTCTGCTTAACCCCAGCAGCAAGTCCGTCTGGGCTGAGCTGAGAAGATGGCGGGAAGGCTGCACAGGATGCCTTCTTCCTCCATGACCATGAAGGTGGCTCTCTACTTGCAGATGTGAATCAAACTTAATCTAAATTGGTCAAATCAACTAGGAATCTCTGATTTTACCAGTAGGGAGCAGATTTTACACATCAGCAGTGGAAAATGATCTCAATTAACTTGTGAACAGAAACTGGATATAACGTGAAACTAAGGTTTTAGTCTGAGCTACTGTGAAATTTAAAGAAAGAACAACTTCCATGAAATTAACTTTGTCTTTGTGTACTTCTGGGCAGTTTCATGACACTAGTCTGGATCATTAGCTCACTTTATTACCTGTGAGGTCTTCTTACCCTCCACTGGATAACTTTCCCGAAAGCTCTGCCCGGTATTATAATTCAAAAGCTTTGAGAAACTGAAATTTGTGATCTGAGATTATTTTAGTTATATAATGATAACCCTCACATTTCCTCTAAAAAAGTTCCAAAAAACTTTGAGGGATAAATTTTGTGACATGAGATCACATAAAGACTGGATTGTTTAAAGAATTAAGTGTTCATATCTCACATCTAAAATTCCTCTTCTAGAAATAATCCTCTAGATAGCGTCACAATCAAAAGCTTGAGCTTCAAAGTAAATGGAACTGGGTTTTAACCTCAACTCTAACTGTGGGATCTCAGATGAGATGTTTAACTTCTTCATGTGCTCGGTTTCTTCATCCATAAAATGGTGACAATAATTGTACTTACCTCATAGAGTTATTATGAGGATTTAAATGAGATAATGTATATAACATGTTTAGTAACTCCTGGCAAATAGTTATTCAAGAATGTTACTATTGTCATATTCATCAAGTTCTTATTCCCTCTGGTGTGCTAGACACTGCATTCACCATCAGGATTGCAGCTAAGGGTAGACATGGTTCTTCTCAAGAAGCCAAGCTGACTAGTGTCTGGTGAGTAGCAAGTGCTGAAGAACAATTAGCTTTTGATAATAAACAACACAATGAGAGGAGTTACTAAGAAATCCAACTTTAAGCAGGGATCTTCACCACAAAATGAACTCCCCATCTTAAAAAGTCAATTGATTTGGGGTCATATTCTTAATTTATAAAAAGTTCCAACAATTTCATTATAAAGACAATCATCCACAGAAAAAGAATTAAAGACTTTGGACACAAAATGTGTAGAAGGAAATATAGTGAAAAAAAATGAATGCATAAGGATGATGTACAAATAAGTTTCCTATGCTTTCTACTTCTATGGATTTTTCCAAACTTTCTGTGAACATGTGTTACTTTAACAATTATTTTTAGATTATTATTTCCATAGAACTAAGACTTAAAATAGCTATAAATGAAGAAGACATGATCCTCCTCTACAATCCTGCAGTTACAAGCATCTGTTGAAGTTTTGTCATAGTCTTGCTGCAAAAGAAAAGCCCTATAGGAGTTACTTCAAAAACTAACTCTTGGTAGTGCTTCTTGTAGGTAAAGAGAATGTTAAATCCTCATTGTTAAACAAGGAAGGGCAAGAGAAGATTTGGTTAATGGCCACAAGACTCTTCACTGACAGTCAACTAGGTAGGGATATCAGTCATCATCTCTATCTAGACATGACGAAGTCATCATGACTGCTTCCTAGAATGAGTCTTTATTAAAGTTTATCAGATAATTGCTTATCCATTTTTATCAGAGAATGCATATATTTCTTCCCAGAATGAGGTTGTAAATTAAGTCAGACCCAGAAAGAGTTTGGAACAACTTTTTTCCCACGTCTTTCAATTTTCCTTTTCTTCCTCTAGTTCTTATTTCTATGATAGGTCTTCCTCCCTAGTGAGCTACCTGATCCAGAAACCTGGAAGTTAATCTCTCCTTTGCACTTTCAGGTCCAATCACTGAGTCCTGGGTCCCATTTGTTAAATACATCTCTCAGTTCAGTTCCCTCCTTTCCAAAGCCCCCAACCACAACTTTAGGCCCTGACCAGTTACTTCACCCTCAGACTCCTGGGATTATTTCCTAATCAGTTCCCAAGCCTCTGAGTCAAAACAGTCTGGACAAATATAAATTCATTTTTTCTATGTTACCAAAAATATCCCTGACATTTATTATGTATTTCACAATTTCCCAATTATAAAAACTGTCACTTCATACCTCAGTCACATCTGTATTATTTAATATTATTTTTCATGAGTTCTTCTAAAAGATGACTTTTGGGCTGTGTATAGCGGCTCATGTCTGTGCAATCCCAGCACTTTGGGAGGCCAATGAGGGAGGATCATTTGAGGCCAGGAGCTTAAGAGCAACCTAGGTAACATGGCAAGACCCCATCTCCACAAAAAATAAAACAATTAGTTAGGCATGGTTGCATGAGCTTGTAATTCCAGCTACTCCAGAGGCTGAGGCAGGAGGTTTGCTTGAGCCCAGGAGTTTGAGGTGACAGTGAGCTACAATTGTGCCACTGCACTCCAGCCTGGGTGGCAGAGTGAGACCCTGTGTTCCAAGTTAATCTTGGTCAAGAGATTCCTCATTCTCTGACTGACCTGAGAAGGGGATTCATGACAGCTGAGCTCCTTCTAGACGATCTGTCTTTAGGTAGATAAGGGGAGCTCAGAGAAAGCCTCTGCCTGTCTTCTGTTCCCCGAGTGCCCCCCAGTTTGAAGTAATCAGCAAACCAAAGCAGCAGGCATATTCTGGGGTGGCATTTGTTGAACTCCTTCAGGCCAATAACTTTGTTTTTACTTACAACTAAAATCATCCTAATTGATATACTCTCTCTCCAGCTTCCCTCCCAATGCATAATCTGAATCCCAAAAATAAAATTGAACATTTTATGGAAGCCCATAAAAGCAGAGGTTTTTGAGATTTTTCTAAGGAAAATAGAAACATCAATTAAAGCACTTAGTAACATTTATTAACCAAAACTAAAACTCAGCACAGGAGTCAGCACGGCCCCATAGGTTGATATAAAGTCACGCCTCTACTCAAGTGCCTCCGATGAGCTTTCACTCAGAAAACACAAAGTCCTTACAACAGCCCTAGGAGCCCTGTGCCTGATAGTGTTCTGATTTCATCTCCACTCCCCTTCCCACTCCCTCACTCTGCCATGTCTGCCTCCTTCCTGTGCTAAGCAAACTTCCACCTCTGTCCCTTTGCTCATATTCCCCCTCAGCTCACTCCCTTTCCACTTTCAGATCCTTTTTCAAATGCTACCTCCTCTGTGTGGCCTTCACTGGCCATCCCGTATAAAATCACAGCCTGCCCAGTCACTCCCTATCCCCTTCCCCAACTTTAAATCATAGCATTTTCACCATCCAAAATTAATAAACGTTTCTTTATTTTTATGAATGTAAATCTCATGAAGGCAGAGATTTTTGTTTTGTTCAGTGTGAATCTCAGGCACCTAGAACAAGTTCTGATAGAGCAGAAGCACTCAATAAATACTTGCTAAGTGAATATGTCTTCATTTTACTGATTAGGTAACTAAAACTCAGGAAATTCTGTCACTTTTTGGAGGCCAACATCCAGTAAGTGATGTAAACAGAATACAAACCCAGGTGGTTTAACTCCAAACCCTGCGTCCTCTCATCTCCATGCTCTACCGCTATATACCTAATCAATGTGATTCTTTAATCATGATGATGATGACCATAATAGCTAATGTCTTTGTTTTTGTTTTTGTTTTGAGACTGGATCTCCTTTTGTCACCCAGGCTGGAGTGCAGTGGCGAGATCGCGACTCACTGCAGCCTCAACCTCCTGGACTCGAGCAATCCTCCCACGACAGCCTCCCAAGTAGCTGGTACCATAGGTGTGCGCCACCATACCCGGCTAATTTTTTTGTATTTTTGGTAGAGACAGGGTTTTGCCTTGTTGCCCAGGCTGGTCTCCAACTCCTGAGCTCAGGCAATCCACCCCCCTTGGCCTCACAAAGTGCTAGGATTATAGGCATGAGCCACCATGCCCAGCCAGATAATAACTAATGTTTCTTTCTTTTTTTTTTGATACAGAGTCTCACTCTGTCACCCAGGCTGGAGTGCAGTGGCACGATCTCGGCTCACTGCAAGGTCTGCCTCCCGGGTTAACACCATTGTCCTGCCTCAGCCTCCTGAGTAGCTGGGACTACAGGCGCCCGCCACCACTCCCAGCTAATTTTTTGTATTTTTAGTAGAGACCGGGTTTCACCGTGTTGGTTAGGATGGTCTCTATCTCCTGACCTCGTGATTCGCCTGCCTTGGCCTCCCAAAGGGCTGGGATTATGGGCGTGAACCACTCCACGCCTGGCCAATAATAGCTAATGTTTCTAATGCCTATATGTGGCATGCACTTTCCATGGATTCTCTCATTTAGTATCCAGGAAATTTCCATCTAAATCAGATTGAAATCCTTAAAGTTTTGGCAATGACCTATCAAGCCATACAAGTACAACTAAAGATCAGAACTTTCTTCCCAAACCCTAAAGGGCAACACAAACTTCCCTTTTCCTCGAGTAGAAGGCAGAAAACCATAGCAACATCAAATTTCACATGAACAAATTGAAAATTGTGTAGCTATGAGAGAGGCCCCAGTGTTGTCATCCTATTATAGTTGGCTTCTTCTACTCAATTTATTATTCATTTCTTCATTCATGCCTTCACTCATTCGACAAACCTTTATTGAATACTTGCCCTGTGATGTACCATGCCAAGTTCAAGGGCTATAAAGATAAAGAAGACACATCTTCTGCCCTTGAGGAACTCACAGCCTAGTGAGAGAGACAAATAGAGTAAGTAATTTCACTGAAGGCATAAGTGTGATATTAGAGGATCAGCACAGAATGCTGTGGGAGCCCAGAGCAGGAAATGGCTAACCCCTGCCTGCGAGACACGGAGTACTTCCCAGAGGATACCACCCGAGATCAGGGCTTCATCAGGCAGGGTGCAGGAAATGAACCTCTGCACAGAGGAAGGGGTTTGCACAGGCGTGGAGGCGTGACTCATGCTCATCTGGGCAACTGTGTGTAGCTTGGTATAACCAGAGCTAGGAAGCCAGCGGACAGCGTGGGAGGAAGAAAAACAGAAGCCAGAAGGATTTTTAAACAAATTCATGATTAGATCAGATCTTATATAAATTCCTCAGGAGGCTGAATGGAAACTAAGTTAATGAGGCAAGGCCAGCCAGAAAAAGGCAAAAAATACCTGGCATTTTGAAGCTGCTACTTGGATACAGGTGTTTTGACTTGGGGATATTTTGAGGTGGCCTGAAAGTAATTTAATTTTCAACTCCTAAAAATTACCAAGTCACGTGCAAAACACTTATCTCACCTCATCACAGAACCTCACCTCATGCCAGCTCCTGCATCTAGGATGAAGCTCAGGGAAGGGGTGGAGATTGGAGCTGGGGTTAGGGGTAGAGCGAGGTTTCGAGTATTCGACAACATCTTACAGATAAGCCACGTATAGCCAGGAGGCTCTTTACTGCAGGTTCCTAGCTCAGAAAGAGCCATTAATATGCAACAAGCATCCTGCTCCTTCTCTGTGAATTTCCTTGTATTTTGCAAGAGCTACACCTCTAAATTTCTGGTTACTCCCTTGCCGTTATGATTTTAGCAATAATTTAGTTTTGGTTAATAAATGTTACTAAGTGCTTTAACTGATGTTTCTATTTTCCTTAGAAAAATCTCAAAAACCTCTGCTTTTATGGGCTTCCATAAAATGTTCAATTTATTTTTGGGATTCAGATTATGCATTGGGAGGGAAGCTGGAGAGAGTATATCAATTAGGATGATTTTAGTTGTAAGTAAAAACAAAGTTATTGGCCTGAAGGAGTTCAACAAATGCCACCCCAGAATATGCCTGCTGCTTTGGTTTGCTGATTATTTCAAACTGGGGGGCACTCGGGGAACAGAAGACAGGCAGAGGCTTTCTCTGAGCTCCCCTTATCTACCTAAAGACAGATCGTCTAGAAGGAGCTCAGCTGTCATGAATCCCCTTCTCGGGTCAGTCAGAGAATGAGGAATCTCTTGACCAAGATTAACTTGGAACACAGGGTCTCACTCTGCCACCCAGGCTGGAGTGCAGTGGCACAATTGTAGCTCACTGTCACCTCAAACTCCTGGGCTCAAGCAAACCTCCTGCTTCAACCTCTGGAGTAACTGGAATTACAAGCTCATGCAACCATGCCCAACTAATTGTTTTATTTTTTGAGGACCAGGATGGAGGCAAGGAGGCCATGGCAATAATTCAGTGTGGGTGGTGAAACGTACCCTCACGTCCCGAAATCAAGACATTTCCCTTCCATCCCACAGAAAATATTGTCATTAATATACTTATTTTATTAGAATTGTCAGCTGCTGGAAAATTACTGTACTTAGAACATAAATCTATGGTGCCTACAATATAAATGGCAACTTCTTATTTGTTCAGTGCACAACCTGCATAACCATATGTGCTGGTCCTGAGAAAGAAGAAGGGAGAGGGAGAGAGCAAGGAATCAAAGATGACTCGGATTTTTGGCATGAGTAACAGGAAAGATACTTCCACAAACTAAGAAAGGTAAGATTAGAAGGATTGTGGTTGGGCAAGCAGGAGGTCAGTTTTGGAGATGTTAAATTTGAGATGCGTGATGTGGAAAACAGTAATAGAACCTGTCTCATACGATTGCTGTGGAGATTGAATTAGCAGTGTAAGCATTAAAAGCAGTTCCTGTCAGTAGTTGCTCAATAAATGTTGGACATTATTTGGAGATAGGGCCTTTAAAGGAGGTAATTAAGGTTAAATGACGTCACATAGGTGGGTCCTAACCCAGTGATGGGTGCCCTTTGTAAGAAGAGGATATTAAGACACAGACACTTACAGAGGAAAAACCATTTAAAGACATGGAAGGCAGCCATCTGCATGCCAAGGAGAGAGATTTGAGAAGAAACTAACTTTGACAACAGCTTCATCCAGACTTCTAGCCTTCATAACTGTGAGAAAATACATTTTTATTGTTTAAGGAAAAGAAAAAGTTGGACATTATTCTTATAAGGTCACTTGAATTTTCAATATACACATTTAAGTTTAGTGTGTGTATGTATATAAACAAACACACACATATATGTAATATTATGTGCATATTTGTAGACACAGGATCATCCTTTAAATTGTCACTTCAAGGTTGGTATTCCCAAACAATTCTAAAACTTCCATCCAGACCAATTTACTATCAAATTGTAAACAAAAATTATTTTAATTACATAAATGCAAACATGTTTTAATCATAATACATAAACACGTGTGTGTGTGCACGTGTTTTAATAAAACCATGTGAAGGTGTGTGTTTGGGGGTTTTGTTTTGCAAAGCCCTCTTTCCTCTTCCCCTGGTGCACATATGGCTGGATTTTGTCTTCATAGGGTAATGATGTACAAACAAGTAAGAAACCATTTAAGAATAGAATCGATTCTTTCAGAATGTCTGTTTCTAGCCAGACCTGACAAATGAGGAGTGCTCAGATCTAGGTTGTAAAAGTAAAATTAAATTTTTGTACTGATTACCTGTAATACCATTGAAGCAGAATATTTTGATGTGACTGTTTAAACATTTCCCTGTCAGTATGTAAAAACATGTTTGTTACAATCAGACGTGGCAGGTTTCTCTTCCATCGATTCTCTTGTTTTCTGGGCCATAACAAAGTAGATTAATGAAAGAGGGGTCCTGGTAAAAGTAAGTAAAAGAGATTCTTTAAAAAAAAACAACAAACAGCTCTGTCAAGTGGTGGCAGTTCTGGAAGTCTTTGATAAGGCAGAGAAAAAAGATGGAGATGCTAAGTAGTCTAACCCTTAAGACATTTTAGTACCAGACTATTTTGGACTTAGCTAAGGAGTTACACAAGGCCTGGGCTCAGTGGACATTTTCGTCCCCATCTCTAAGGTTTAACCAGGTGACCTGTTTTGTATACTAATAATTTTAAAAGTTGAGTTGTTAATATTTTAAAAGTACATTGACATAATGCATGTGCATTTAGAAACATACAGTTTGGAGGTACTTTTGTTTTAGATAAACGTCACATATTTTCAGCAACTTATAATTTTATAATATACATATACAATTGCTTTATTATTGAATAGCGTCCCTCACTGCACTAAGCTCTCAGTGAGCAGAATCTGTGTTTGCCTCACTGTTGTACGCACAGTTCCTAGAACATAGAAGATGCTCAAATATCTGATGAATGAATAAACTAGAGATGGCCTGATGATAAAATAATTTATGCTGACTAAGCACTTGATACAGTGTCCAGTACTTAGTCAGCACTGAAAACATATTTATTCTTTGTACTTTTATTCAGCATATACCTTCTCTACAACAAATCCCTCCTGTGCCAATTTTATACCTAATCTATCTCTGAAGCTCATCTCCAGCATCTGTTTTCGGGAGCCTTCCCTGAATACCCCTTTCGGACTAGGGGTCCCACTCAGGTGCTCCCATAGCACGCTGTGTTTCTCTTTATCACAAGATTTGCCAGTAACGTGTCTCGTTCCTCCCTAGATTGTCAGCTCCCAGGGGCAATGACATGTTGTATTAGGCTTGGAATCCCCAGTGCCTGGAACACTGTTTGAAACATAGCAGGTGTTCAATAGATGTGTAATGAATCTTATTAAATCTCAGTTTCTCTTAGATTTGTTGCAACATGGTTTCTATTAGTCCATTTATGACATTTGGGAAATACCAGCTTTATTAATAGCTTTTGCAAACCATCTCTTAGAGTTGCATGACTTTGGCATATGGCTAATACTCATTTTGTGTTGAAACTTTCTAGCTTCAGAATGAAAGATGATATATTCTGGTCACCTTGTACCAGATTCCTCTTTGGGAAATCTGTTCTCTCCTATGCACTGACTAAACCTATTAATGTGGCTTTTGAGAAATCAAATACATGGAGACATAGAGTTGAAAGGGACTTCCTCCTCCAGTGACTTGCCTAAACTACCCATAACTAATGGTTGCTGAACACATTTTCAAAGCTCTCCAGTGATGGTAATGACAGAGTGTAATCACCTTTGCAGCTGAGTTCTGCCTCAGGTCAAAGAGAATTCTCTTGTTGCATTCTAATCCAATTTTGTCTGGTTTTCATCTCTATAGAGACAGAGAAAAGCCAGCTAGCATCCTCCTCAAAATAAACCATCCTGTTCTTGAAGAAAGTTATTAAATCAGTCCTTGGCCTGTAATTTTCAAGGTGAAGGTAGTTCAACTTCTTTCACCTTTCCTCCTGGGTCTTATCCTTCATCCTCTTAATGGTTTTTGTCATTTCTCTCTGGATCTTTTCCAACTTCTCTGCCACTCTCTAGAAATTCAGAAACCAAAACTTGACTCAACATTAATAAGCAGCTGACCAAAGTTAAATATAGAAAAAATTATAGGTTCTCAGCTTGTGTGCCATGCTCTGTCAGTACATGTCAGGGTGGAGAATGCCATTAATCTAGACATTACTAAAGCATCATTTGTGATATCCTAAAACAAGGCTGAATAAGGATTTACTACTTTAAAAATAATCTCCATAAATACAATAAAGAGCAGCTCAGGAAAATATTTGAAATGCTTACAACAATATACTATTTCAGGAATTTATAAGTGAAAATAACCAGTATCACCCCTTATAAGCTGTTTTTAACTTTTTACTAGACCAGTTTGCCTACGGAATTCTTTTAAAGATTGGTTTAGTAAATCAGATTGTATTTCTGTGGGTATTTGAAAATGATGCTGCATTTTGACACTGAAATACATTTTGTTCATTAGAGCTTTTATTCAATTGCCTCCTAAGTTTCTCAAATTTAGTATTTTTCTGTATTTTAAAAATAATAATGACATATTTCTAAAATCACTGTTTTTTTTTAATTTTAATTTTTTTAGAGACTGAAACAGTCTTGCTGTGTCATCCAGGTTGAAATGTAGAGACATGATCATAGATCACTGCAGCCTCAAACTCCTGGGCTCAAGTGATCCTCCTGCCTCAGTCTGTTGGGTAGCTAGGATGATAGGTGCATGCCACCACACACAGCTAATTTTTAAATTTTTTGTAGAGATGGGTCTCACAATGTTGCCTCGGCTGGTCTTGAACTCCTGGCGTCAAGTGATCCTCCCACCTTGGCCTCCCAAAGTGCTGGGATTGCAGGCATGAGCCACCACACCCAGCCAATAACTATTTCTAATTGATTTTTGTTTTCTGTTTCCTTTTAAGTTTTTATTTGTGAAACACTGTTCCCCAGAACAGATTTTCACATTCTCTGTTCCCGTTTTACCCGGAAATATGCTGTAGTGCAATAGCGTTGCTAGCAGTTGTTGGCACCTCTCTGAAAAGAAGGTTGGCTCTTAGGGTGTCCCTGGTTTCCTTTCCATGTTCAGTTGCTGCTCACCCACTTTTGACTTTTCCAGCTGCCAGGCAGGCGAGAAATGGGTTCAGAAACAACCACCCTCTGTTCTATAAGACTGCTAAATTTCACTATTAATTCGTAGGGGTTTTTTTTTGTTTGTTTTTTGTTTTTTTGAGATGGAGTCTTGCTTTGTCACCCAGACTGGAGTGCAGTGGCCGAATCTCGGCTCACTGCAAGCTCTGCCTCCTGGGTTCACATCATTCTCCTGCCTCAGCCTCCCGAGTAGCTGGGACTACAGGGGCCCGCCACCTCACCCAGCTAGTTTTTTTGTATTTTTTAGTGGAGATGGGGTTTCACCATGTTAGCCAGGATGGTCTCGATCTCCTGACCTCATGATCCGCCTGTCTCAGCCTCCCGAAGTGCTGGGATTACAGGCTTGAGCCACCGCGCCTGGCCTAATTCGTAAGTTTTGATCTGAATTTCTTTTGTTCCTCCAAGGACTAGCTGTACTTCCCCAAGTAGTTCTTTTATCAAACTCCTTCTTATTCTTTTAGAAACATTTGTATATATCATATTGAAATATGGATTCATGAAATTATTTAGTTATGTTTTTTCCTAAATCAGATTCTGTTTAGATTCTCTTTTATTTAGTAGTTTTCTTAAAAGCCAAATTGCATACAAGGACTTGGGTGCAGATATTCTGTTTGAGAGGTTATCTCAAAGATTAAGGAGGGGAAGGGTCCGGGTGCAGTGGCTCATGCTTGTAATCCCAGCACTTTGAGAGGCCGAGGCCAGTAGATCACTTGGGGTCAGGAGTTCCAGACCAGCCTGGCCAATATTGTAAAACCCGGTCTCTACTAAAAATACAAAAACTAGCCAGGCATGATGGTGGGTGCCTGTAATCCCTGATACTTGGGAGGCTGAGGCAGGAGAATCACTCTAACCTGGAAGGCAGAGGTTGCAGTGAGCCAAGATTGCACCACTGCACTCTAGCCTGGGTGACAAAGCGAGACTTTGTCTCAAAAAAAAAAAAAAAAAAAAAAAAAAAGGGAAAAGGAAGAATGAGAAGGTGAAGGAGGAAAAGCAAATATAGTACCAAGATCTAGCCATGGACAGTGGGAATTCAATTTCACCCCAAGCTCTGAGAAGCATATGGTGTTCCTCCCAGCACTGTCCCCTGAAGGACAGGAGGCCAGAGCTTGTGTCCATCAGTTCGCATCCTTCCTTACTTGAGGATTGCTCCGAGAGATGTTAAGTCTCTGACATTTCTGGTCTTCCTTCTGCATAGGCAGACAATTGTGGCAGGCATTGGGACAGGCCCTGAGGCTGAAAATGTAAAGAAATCACAGGCAGGTACCTGAGGGGAGGCCTAAGACTGCACAGAACTGTCCATTACCCTTGCCGTGCGATTAAAAGTGAGATGAGGGAATGTGGCATGGAGAATAGACCCCTTACCTTAAGCTTTCATATTGTAAACATATATGATTCATAAGAGCCCTCAGAACAAGCACAGCTCATGATTGGCCTCCTTGTGAACAACTAGTTACACTGAAAATTGGAATTTGGGAGCAATTTCTAATCTCTTTGGAATTAAAAAAATCATCTTTAATAAGAAGCCACACCAATACCAGATTACTTACACCAGCAAGGCCATGGAAATAAATCTCTTTTTTTCTCCTCCCCCAAAGTTAGCATAAAAAGCAAAATTCAGGCAGAAACCAAATACAGCTTTCCAAAGAGACCCTGGGAAAGAACCCGAGGGTAAACTACCCCAAACAACAGGGGCTCCAGGACCCAAGGAGCCCACGGGGGCTCAGCTTAGTGTCCTCGGGCCCCTGTTGATTCATACGTCTGGGGCATTATTTTTACTTGAGAAGGAATATTTTATTACATCACTCAGTGAGAATAATGTTTATTAGAAAAGATGTTAGATTTACTTATATTATTAAAGGAAATCAACCAGACCAGTGCTGGTGATTTAGAGTGTCACTATGTGTAAAGAGAGATGGTCAGTGCTTCAATTTATTCTTAGACAGTGTTTCTCAAGCCCTTTTGACCATGATTGACCCACAAGAAGACATACATCTTACACAATGACTCAGTAGACACATACATACATATATAACTGATACAAAAGTTCCACAAGATAATAATCCTTCCTACATGCTGTGCTTTGTACTCTGACATTTTCTATTCTATTTATTCTATCTTATTTGTTCTATTCTTTTTTTAAAATGCTAGTCTAGACTCACTAGATTGTTTCTGTGACCTACTAGTAGGTCACAAACTGCAGTTGGAAAAACACTTCCTTAGGGCACCATAGCTTTGCACTCACAGTTCCACAACTAATCTGTTTCCTTCCATGTCATAAATCAACATACATATAATGTATTGCCTACTATCACCATGGAATTGTTTTCCTATCCGGCCTTGTTTTCCTTCAACTAAGAGTGTTATAGTATAGGATCTGTTGTTTTGGAAACTTTGGAAACATTTCTAAATTCTTTGATACTTCATTCTAAAAAGGGCAAGTGATAAAACCTATAAAAGAGCATCCTGGAGTAGGATGGTTCACGGTGCAAGAAACAGACATCCCATCACCAGCTATCCTAAATAATACAGAAATACAGTATCCCACAGTGAGAGAGTTCATAGACAGCCTTGGTTGCTTCAGTGGCTCAGTGATGTCACCTAGGACCCTGGTTCCTTCCATCTCTCGGCTCTGCCAACCTCTCTGTTGGTTCATTCGTAAGCTGGTAACAAGATAATTGCAGATGCTCTGGGTATCACACCCAGGCACAACCACATCTAAAGGGGGAAAAAAAGAGTGACTCTCTTCTACCAGTGGTTCTTTTATGGAGAAGCTCCCAGCAGATGCCTTGTTATATCCCATTGGCTATAATCAAGTCACATTCCTGTTCCTAAATCAATAGCTGGCAAGGAAGATATTACCCCTAAACAAGCCAGTTTATGGAGAAGAAAGAGATACCTGCACAATTAAGTCACAAATCCTTGAAGTTATTGACTCTCCCATTTTTTTTCATATTCTACATCTAATTTGTCATCAAATTCTAATGATTTTCCTTCTAAATATATCCAGAATCAGACCACTACCCACTGTGTCCATTGCTACCACCCTGGTCCTAGTCACCATAATCTTCCTCTTGGATATTATTGCTATAGTCTCTGAATTGGCTTCCTTCCATTCTCCACACTGCTCCTCAGAGTAGTCTCTTCTCAATACAGAGTAACCTTGCTACTCAAACGAAATTATCAGGAGCGTGTCCCTCCCCACCTCTCCACAGTGCTTGTCTCCACATTGCCCATATTCAGACATACTGTCACTAAATGGGACAGCAATGAACATCAGGACTCCAACTAACATCTTATTATCTTAGCAACCTGCTGGAAAGAGATCCTATCCCAAAAGTCTAGCCACATTTCAAACCACGTGTTGCAAAACACGGCCCCCAGAAATTATTGACCTGAGTGTCAGTTTCCTTTTCTGGAAGTTGTGGGTAATAATAATACATATTTCACAGATCACTGTAAGGATCTAAAGGCAACTTGCATAGGATTTGGCCAAAAGTACCACTTAATATTTATTCATTGTTAATTTTCAGATATGGGTGACTTGATTGTAGTTACTGCTTTAGAGAGCTATTAGAAATCAGCATCATTTATCAATGCTTAAGACTAGCACTTTTTGTATATTATCTTGCCCTTTGATTGTTTTTTGAGAATAATTTCTTCAGTTATATTGCCAAATTTTCCCTGTGAAATAAGGTAGATAAGAGATGGTTTTAAAATTTGAAAAACCTAGATTCAAAGCCTGGTTCTGCCACTAAAACATGTGGGATCTTATGCAACTGAATTACCTTCTATGAGACTCAACTTACTTATTTGTAAAATGAGGATAGTGATACTTACCTTACTGGGGTTACTGGAAGGATTAAATGAGATGATATTTATTATTTGCCTGGCACCATGTCAGGTTTAATAGACAGAGGCTATAGTTATTACCAGCCTAGCATGGTGTCCGCCACACAGTGACTACTCAGTAATGTATGCTTGGGATTAGATTAGACACACATTCCAGACCGTCAGGTTTGGTGGTTCACACCTGAACTCTTGGGGCAGTTCTGCTTCCATAGGTATTTCTACAAACTCATTCTTCTTAAGAATTTCCTTGGACACAGAGTTCTGCACAGTCAGGACTACAAGGCATTTCTTTGGTTTACTAACTACGCCCAAAAAAGATTTATTTTATCATAATTTTTCTTAAGCTAAATTTTATTTCACATCAATAACTATTATTGTGTGTCATTTCCATCATATACTAATCTTTTTTCTCAATTAAGACTATTCCGGCCAGGCGCGGTGGCTCAAGCCTGTAATCCCAGCACTTTGGGAGGCCAAGACAGGTGGATCACGAGGTCAGGAGATCGAGACCATCCTGGCTAACACGGTGAAACCCCGTCTCTACTAAAAATACAAAAAACTAGCCGGGCGAAGTGGCGGGTGCCTGTAGTCCCAGCTACTCGGGAGGCTGAGGCAGGAGAATGGCGTGAACCTGAGAGGAGGAGCTTGCAGTGAGCTGAGATCCGGCCACTGCACTCCAACCTGGGTGACAGAGCAAGACTCTGTCTCAAAAAAAAAAAAAAAAAAAAAAAAAAAAGACTATTCCAAAGGAGCTATGGGGTAAAGAGGAGTCAGGAGAAAGTGCGCCCGTGCCCTAAACTTTTGGTTTAGGAGAAATCATGAAAGAATGAATTTGAAAGGGAGAAAAAAGTGATAAGATGACATTTAAGGGCAAGTGTCACTTGAATGTGGATCGAGTGTGGAAGGGGAAAACCAGGTAAAGAAGCAGCACTGATATTTTGGCACCAGTTGGTGATACTACCCTATTCATTCACTAGGTTTTTCTTTTTGTCCATGATATGGTTTGACTCTGTGTCACCACCCAAACCTCATGTTTGTCATTCCTATTGTTGGGGGAGGCACCTGGTGGGAGGTGATTGGATCATAGGGGTAGATTTCTCTCTTGTTGTTCTCATGATAGTGGATAGTGAGTGAGTTCTTATGAGATCTGATGATTTAAAAGTGTGTGGCACTTCCCCCTTTACTCTCTTCCTCCTGCTTCACGTAAGACATTCTTGCTTCCCCTCACCTTCCACCATGTAAGTTTCCTGAGGCCTCCCAGCCGTGCTTCCTATATAGCCTACAGAATGGTGAGTCAATTAAACCTCTTTTCTCCATAAATTACCCAGTCTCCAGTAGTTCTTCATGGCAGCGTGAGAACAGACTAATACAGTCCATTTCTGGTTTATTCCAAAAAATGTTTGTTGAGCTCATTTAATATACTGGGCTGCCTGGTTGATGTAGGGCAATGCGGAGGCTGCAAGGCATAGCCTAGGCCTTGAAGAAACGTCAGAGCTGTGTGAGAGAGGGTTGCAGAGTGGATGTGGGTGGAAGGGATTCTAGTGTAAGACAGCTTCAAGAGGGAGTACTGGGACCTGCGGCAAAAAGGAGAGTATAAGAAAGCAACAGAAAGGAGAGTAAAAGAGAGAAGGCTGGAGAGTAAGGTGGGACAATATCATGAGTTCAGGAGTTAGAATTTTCATGTCACAAATCCTATCACAAGGGGCATCAGAAAGCAAATATTACCTCACCATACCACCCTGGCCATCTCCATGGTGACGCTGGGCAAAGAGGCCAAGCAGAGGCTGCAGTAGCTTTTCGAGGGCAGCCAATTTTCCATCTGCTGGGGCTTTATTCGTCTCATGACTTACCTGGAACTAAAGAAGGGTATAGAGCCTGGGATGTCTGAGCCAATCGTTTTGAGCCTGCTTTGGAGATAAAGGACTATTTGATCATCTGGATTTGGAAGCCATCAGTGGGCAGGAACAACATGGAGGTGTGCACTCTGATGGGGATAAGAAATGGGGCATCATTCAAATGTTCCCTAGTTGGCCAGGCATGGTGGCTCACACCTATAATCCCAGCACTTTGGGAGGTCGAGGCAGGTGGATCACTTGAGCCCAGGATTAGAGATCAGCCTGGGTAGCAAGGCAAAACCCAAACTCTACAAAATATACAAAAATTAGCTGAGCCTATAGTTCTAGTTACTCCAGAGGCTGAGATGGAAAGATTGCTTGACACTGGGAGGTTGAGGCTGCAGTGAGCTATGATGGCACCACTGCACACAGGCACCTAGCCTGAGTGACAGAGCAAGACCCTATCTCAAATAAATAAATAAATATGTTTCCTGGTTGGATGGCACAGGGCTCTTCATAGAGGCTTCTGTGGCAGAGTGGAAACTCTACTGACTTATGTATCAAAATGAATGTTTTTAACAATGAGAAAAAAACATAACTACCTAGACTTTCCACTGATCAGACTTTGGCTGATAAGGAATTGTCCCTATTTGGCTAAAGAAGGAATAAGGTTTGGAGAGGTTAAGCGACTTTCTTAAGGTCACACAGTTTCCACAGGCCCTTTTTGGCATGAAGGAGATCCCAGAGCCACCCCTTTAATACATCTGTGTTCTAAAAGGGGAGTCAATGTGAATTACGAAAGATTTTCATAACCTAGTTGATCAATGAACTTCATAAATAATAACAACTACAAATATTTTAGTATTTCTTTTAATCTATTTTCACTCAGCTCAGGAAGTAATAATTTAAACAGAGGATCTGCTTAGATTTTATTTATTCACGAAGCAAACACTACATAGAAAGCACAAGGCTAGGGCTCTTCAGTGAAGAATAAACAGTGCAAGCTTTCCATTCTGCCTGTCATTTTCATCCTAAAATGAGTTCTGTGCTCCATCAAGGTGATAAAGCCAATCCATTTTGACACTGAGTTATCCATTATCCAATGCAAGCAAGTTTTAATATAAGAAAAACAATACATATCAGATGGTTCAGTGGCAAAAAGATAAATGTAGGAATCTGACTGTAAAGGATCCAAGCTCCATCACTTCCTAGGCACTTGGCTTTCAGCCAATTATTTAACCTCTCTACTTCCTTTTTTTTTTTTTTTTTTTTTTTTTGAGATGGAGTCTCGCTCTGTCGCCCAGGCTGGAGTGCAGTGGCCGGATCTCAGCTCACTGCAAGCTCCGCCTCCCGGATTCACGCCATTCTCCTGCCTCAGCCTCCCAAGTAGCTGGGACTACAGGCGCCCACCACCTCACCCGGCTATTTTTTTGTATTTTTTTTAGTAGAGACGGGGTTTCACCGTGTTAGCCAGGATGGTCTCGATCTCCTGACCTCGTGATCCACCCGTTTCGGCCTCCCAAAGTGCTGGGATTACAGGCTTGAGCCATCGCGCCCGGCCTCTACTTCCTTTTTTTATAAACAGGTCATGATAATGGAAGGCTTCATAGCACTTTTTTTTTTTTTTTTTTTTTTTTAGATGGAGTCTTGCCTTGTCACCCAGGCTGGAGTGCAGTGGTGCGACCTTGGCCCACCGCAACCTCTGCCTCCTGGATTCAAGTGATTCCTCTGCCTCAGCCTCCTGAGTAGCTGGGACAACAAGTGTGTGCCACCACACCCAGCTAATTTTTGTAGCTTTAGTAGAGACTAGATTTCCTCATGTTGGCCAGGCTGGTCTCGAACTCCTGACTTCAAGTGATCCACCCTCCTTGGCCTCCCAAAGTGTTGGGATTATAGGCATGAGCCACCATACCCAACTGCATTTTGACAATATTGTATAAAACAACATACATAAAGCACTCAGCAATGTTCAGTCACCTAGCAAGCACTTAATGTGTGTTCCCTTCTCCTCTCACTGTGAAACATAAGCTTCAAGTAATCTCTCATTATTGTGATAGCACTTCTCTATAATCTTCCCCTTTGTAATCAATTACTAAAATGACCATATTAACTCTCTGAAGTTTTAGGTTATACTTTTTATCTCTTTTCACAGAATAATGGTGAACTTAATCTAAGCTACTTACCTTTTATTTTATTGGTGGCTGCATGGCACGTAGGGTGTAACTTAAAACAATATAGAGTCTAATATTAAATGCTTATTTCATGTAGCATTCTTTTAAATGAATCAAATCCCCCAATTTGTTAGATTATTTTAAAACCAGCTAAGCAAACACATAGTCTTGGCACTCTATAGATTCTTGCTTAGATCAGCTATCCTTGAGCATATTAGAATTCAGATTTTTTAAGTTTCTAACTGGTTTCCTTCAAAGGAATATTAAGTTCCTTCACATAAGGCACATACTACATAAATAAGTTATGCCCATTTGCAGAATGCTGCTCATACAAGAACCACAAGAAACCTACCAGAAAAGATAACAAAATTTCTCTAAGCCTTGGAACAAGCAATATTTGTGGCATAGAAAAGGTGGGCAAAGAAGGAAACAGAACTTAGTGAATCCATTCAAATCTCAGCCAAAGGAATTAGAAAACTGTAACCTTGATGGTACAAGCAAGATTTGCCTTTATTTCTCAAATAACAGTAAAGGAAACCATGAACAGAGGGCTCAAGAATTTTGATTCTTGAACATGGACTTAATTACTTAATTACTATACTGCATCACTTCCTTTAAAGAAAGAAAAGTACAATTTTTGCTTTATTCCCCTAAAGTTTCAGTATTTTATGCTCAAAAGTCTTGTCACATCAATTTTCTTTTAAGAACCATCTTGTGAACTTCTATGAGCCTGAAAAGTTGTCTCAAAGTCCTTTAATTATGAAAAATCCATGTTTGAGGATGCAACTCTGTGACTCTCTTCAACAAGGTTCTTTGAGTTAGCTATCTTGTTTTATTTAACTAAACATCTATAATTTAATACTCTGCTTCAGCTTCTCCTAAATGTCCCATAAACTGTGACAATCATTAGGGCAGAAGCAGGAAGAAAACTCAATGTCTTAAGATTATTTTCTTTGTAACATGTGATGAATCAGACTTGCAAAGTTCAAAGCATAAAAACTCCTAATGAATGCTCATTCTGTGGAAGATGTGCATATCACTCTCTTTCAAAAACAAAACTTTTTTAGGTGTTCTGTTTGTGGCAGATTTTCCAAGTTTAGACTTGTATTCTCATTCTTTATCACCATTTGAATACAACCCAATTATTAGGTCATAAATACAGTGAGAATGTTAATCTATCAATGACATGAAACAAGTCATTTAATTCTTTGGGTCTGGGATGGTTCATTTCAGGTGTCAATTTGACTGGATTCAGGGACATGCAGATAACTGCTGGTGAAGCATTGTTTCTAGGTATGTCTGTGAGGGTGTTCCAGAAGAGACTGGCATTTGAATAACTGGACTAGGAAGATTCCCCCCTCACCCAGTGAAGGCCCATACCATCCAGTTGGCTCAGGGCCTGACAGAACAAAAAGGCAGAAGAAAGGCAAATTTGCTCACTCTCTTCTGGAACTGGGACACCCATCTTCTCCTGCCCTTGGACATCAGAACTTCCAGGCCTCTGGACTCCAGGAGTTGTATCAGATACTCCCCAGTTTTCAAGCCATCAGCTTAGGACTGAGAGTTACACCGTTGGCTCCTCTGGTCCTTGGGCCCTTGGACTTGGACTGAGCCATGCTACCATCTTCCCTTGTTCATCTTGCAGACAGGATATTGTGGGACTTCTCAGCCTCCATAATCAAGTGAGCCAATCCCCGTAGTAAATCCCTTCTGAAATATCTATATCTCTGTCTATCTGTTTATCTATATTCTATTAGTTCTATTTCTTTAGAGAACTATGACTAATACAGAGTCTGAGTGCTTTCACTTTTAAAATGAAGTTTGGTATAATGCCACCTTCAACCCTATTCTCTACCCTTTCCCCTCTACTCAATGTTTTTGGGTCCTATGAACTGCATCAACAGGTTTTCTTGCCCTCTGACTTCCAGTTGGGTTCAGCCAATGGGAGGCATCAGCAACAGAAGACCAGAAGAAGGTACACTTATTTGACCAGATACCTTCTTGTTAGCAGTAAATGCACAGCAACATTTCTCTACCAAAGGTCAGTGCCTCTCATACAACCACAGCTCTTCGAGTTCCAGTGACCACTTCCTCCCCTTCCTCTCAAACAGCAGCAGTGGCTTCCTGCCTATCTTAACCCTATCTTCACCCTGACTGATACAGAAGATATGAGTTTAAGTAAACTCTAAAGTTTACCTTTTTGATATGTCCTAGAAAGGTATTCTCTGCTGGGAGAGCACATTATTATAATGCTTAGCCAATAAATGATACTCTGAGAGAAGCCAGCATGTGTAAATGAGAGGAAACCGGACTGGGAGGCAGGAGATCAGCAGTGCTACTAAGTAGTTAGATAACTTTCTCCCAATATGGTTTGGCTGTGTCCCCACCCAAATCTCATCTTGAATTGTAGTTCCCATAATCCCCAAGTGTCATGGGAAGGACCTGGTAGGTAATTGAATCATGGGTGTATTAGTCCATTTTCACACTGCTGATAAAGACATACCTGAGACTGGGCAATTTACAAAAAAAGAGGTTAGCTGGACTTACAGTTCCACGTGGCTGGAGAAGCCTCACAATCATGGTGGAAGGCAAAGAAGAGCAAGTCGCATCTTACATGGATGGGCAGCAGGCAAAGACAGAATGAGGAAGATGCAAAAGCAGACCATCAGCTTTAGTGTGACTTATTCACCACCACAAGAACAGTGTGGGTGAAACTTCTGCCATGATTAAATTATCTCCAACTGGGTCGCTCCCACAACACATGGAAATTATGGGAATACAATTCAAGATGAGATTTGGGTGGGCACACGGAGCCAAACCATATCATTCTACCCCTTACCCCTCTCAAATCTCACGTCCTTACATTTCAAAACCAATCATGCTCTTCCAATAGTCCCCAAAAGTCTTAACTTATTTCAGCATTAACTCAAAAGGCCACAGTCCAACATCTTATCTTAGACAAGGCAAGTCTATTCTGCCTATGAGTCTGTAAAATCAAAAGCAAAGTAGTTATTTCCTAGATACAATGGAAATACAGACATTGGGTAAATACAACAATTCCAAATAGGAGAAATTGGCCAAAACAGAGGGGTTACAGTGCCCATGCAAGTCCAAAATTCAATAGAACAATCAAATTTTGAAGCTCCAAAATGATCTCCTTTGACCTCCAGGTCTCACATCCAGGTCACATTGATGCAAGAGGTGAGTTCCCATGGTCTTGGGCAGCTCCATCCTTGTGGCTTTACAGGGTAGAGCCTCCCCACCCAAGCTGCTTTCATGGGCTGGAATTGAGTGTCTGCAGCTTTCTCAGGGACATGGTGCAGCTGTAGGTGGATCTACCATTCTGGGGTCTGGAGGATGGTGGTCCTCTTCTCACAGCTCCACTAGGTGGTGCCCCTGTAGGAACTCTGTGGGGGGGGTCCACCCCACATTTCCCTTCTACACTGTCCTAGCAGAGGTTCTCCATGAGAGCCCCATTCCTGCAGTAAACTTATGCCTGGACATCCAGGCATTTCCATACATCCTCTGAAATCTAGGTGAAGGTTCCCAAACCTCAATTCTTGACTTTTGTGCACCCATAGGCTCAACACCACATGGAAGCTGACAATGCTTGTGGCTTGCACCCTCTGAAGCCATGGCCCAAGCTCTACATTGGCCCCTTTCAGCCATGACTAGAGTGGTTAGGACACAGAGAACCAAGTCTCTAGACTACATACAGCCCAGGGATCCTGGGCCCTTCCCAGAAAACCATTTTTTCCTCCTAGACCTCTGGGTCTGTGATGGGAGAGACTGCCACAAAAATCTCTGACATGCCCTGGAGACATTTTCCCTATTGTCTCAGTGATTAACATTTGGCTCCTCGTTACTTATGCAAATATCTGCAGGCAGCTTGAATTTTTCCTCAGAAAATGGGGTTTTCTTTTCTATCATATTGTCAGGCTGCAAATTTTCCAAACTTTTATACTCTGCTTCCCTTTTAAAACTGAATGCCTTCAATGGTACCCAAGTCACCTCTTGAATGCTTTGCTGCTTAGAAATGTCTTCTACCAGATACCCTAAATCATCTCTCTCAAGTTCAAAGTTTCACAAATCTCTAGGGCAGGGGCAAAATGCTGCCAGTCTTTTTGCTAAAATGTAAGTAACAAGAGTCGCCTTTGCTCCAGTTCCCAACAAGTTGCTCATCTCCATTTTAGACCACCTCAGCCTGGATTTCATTGTCCATATCATCAGTATTTTTTGTCAAAGCCATTAAATAAGTCTCTGGGAAGTTCCAAACTTTCCCACATTTTCCTGTCTTCTTCTGAGCCCTCCAAACTGTTCTGACCTCTGCCTATTACCCAATTCCAAAATTGCTTCCACATTTTTGGGTATCTTTTCAGCAATGCCCCACTCTACTGGTACCAATGTACTGTATTAGTCCATTTTCATGCTGTTGATAAATACATACCTGAGACTGGGCAATTTACAAAAGAAAGGATTAATTGAACTTACAGTTCTACATGGCTAGGAAAGCCTCACAATCATGGCAAAGGGCAGGGAGGAGCGGGTTTCATTTTACGCAGATGGCAGCAGGCAAAGACAGAGTGAGGAAGATGCAAAAGAGGAAACCCCTGAAGAAACCATCATATCTCATGAGACTTATTCACTACCTGAGAATAGTATGGGGGAAACTTCCCCATGATTAAGTTATCTCCCACCGGGTCCCTACCACAACACATGGTAATTATGGAAGTACAATTCAAGGTGAGATTTGGGTGGGGACACAGAGCCAAACTATATCAATGGAAGTGGTCTCTCCCATGCTATTCTTGTGATAGTAAGTTCTCATGACATATGATGGTTTTATAAGAGGATTCCCCCTTCACTGTGCACTCATTCTTCTCTATCTTGCTGCCATGTGAGAAAGGGTGTGTTTGCTTCCCCTTCTTCCATAATTGTGAGTTTCCTGAGGCCTCCCAAACCATGCTGAACTATGAGTTAATTAAACCTCTTTCCTTTGTAAATTACCCAGTCTCAGGCAGTTCTTCATAGCAGTGTGAGAATGGACTAATACACTTCCTTTCCTTCTTTTAAAACTGTGGTAAAATACACGTAACATAAAATTTACCATTTTAACAATTTTCAAGTATATAGTTCAGTGGTATTAAGTATTTCATACCATCACCACCACCTATATAACTTTTTTCATTTTACGAAACTAAAACTCTGTACCCATTAAACAATAACTCCTTATTCTCCCTCCCCTCAGCTTGTGGGAACCACTGTTCTTTCTGTGTTTATAAATTTTCCTACTGTAGGTACCTCATATAAGTGGAATGACATATTTTTGCTTTTATGCAACTGGCTTATTTCACTTAGCATAATGTCCTCTAGGTTCATCCTTGAGGGCGTGTCAGAATTTCCTTCTTTTTAAGGCAAAATAATATTCCATTGTATGTGTATATCACATTTTGCTTACCCAATCATCTGTTAATGGATACTGGGCTGGTTCCACTTTTTGTCTATTTTGAATAATGCTGCTATAAATATGGGGGTACAAATAGATTTTCAAGACCCTAGTTTTAATTCTTTTAGATATATACCCAGAAGCGGAATTTCTAGATCATATGGTAATTCTATTTTTAATTTTTTGAGGAACCACCTATTGTATTCCACAGCAGCTGCACCATTTTACTTTCCCACCAGCGGGATTCCAATGTCTCTACATCCTCACCAAAGCTTGTTATTTTCTGTTTTTTAAATGGTAGACATCTTATAGGTAAACAACTTTCAACAAAGTTGTTTCATTTAACACCTATTCCTCCATTCACGGAACGAGGCTCTGGGAATACAAGAAACAGAACCTGCTTTAGTGGAACAGATAAAAACAACAAAAGAGAAATAAAATACTTACAAATCATGATAAATGCTATGAAGGAAATAAGGAGATGAGGCTGATGATAATGGGAACTACTTTGAAAACCTTTTATGAAGCCACATTTATATAGTTATGAAAGAGCTAGCTAAATGGAAGGAAAAGATTGTAGAAATGGGCAGTCCTGCAGGGGCAAAGAACATGCAAGGCCTTGGGGCTAGAAAGAGCTGGGGTGTTCCAACTGCAGAGAGAACTACAGTGGGTCTGGAAAGAGTGTAGCAGGAGGGTATAAGGATGGAGAGAAAGGCAGGGGCCTTGGTGTTCAAAGCCTTATGAGCCATTTTTCAGATCTGCGTTTTATTCAATGTTCTGTAGGAAGTCAGTGAAGAGTTTTATTTGGGAGAATGGCGTGTTCTGAACTCTGGACTAACCAGATCTTTTAAGCCTCAGTTTAATAAGTATCTTCTCAAGAGCTCCTTTGCAGCTTCAAGTCTGCAGATCAGAAGCTCAACAAGGCTTCAGGGGTTCCTAGAAGCCTTGTTGCACAGTGGTTAAGAACTCATGCTCTGAGGTCAGGCATACTTTGATTCAAATTCCAGCTCTACTGCCTACTAGCTCTGTGACTTTGAGCAAGTCACCCAAGCCCTCAGATTTTCAGTTTCTTCCTCAGGAAAAGGAGAGAATAATGGTGCTTTCCTTACCAAACTGGTTAAGCATAAAATGAGAAAATGTGTACGAGTTCCTTAACATGGTACCTAGTGCACACTAAAGTCTAAAAAACCTCAGCCACTATGATTACCAGAGCAGCAAGGGATGCTGAAGGCATTGACATTGCAGCATAGAAACATAGTTTAAAGGAAAATGTATGGATTTTGGAGTTAAAAAAACTCATATTCATTCATTCATTCAGCAAGCTTTTACTAAGGGCCTATTATGTCCCTACTTCTGAAAACATGAGAACACTGTCCTGGCTTTCAAGAAGCAACAACACAAACACATCTAATTATAACACAGTGTGCTAAGTGCATTGGTAGATGTATGGATAGGGTATCATAAATGCAAAGAGAATAGGCACCCAACCAAGACTGAGGATGGGGAGTTAGGGAAGGTCCATAAAGCGAGTGACAACTGAGTCAAGTTTTATAGGATAAGTTGTGTGTGGATTGAAGGGCATCTACACAGAGAGGACCACGTGAGCTTCAGCATGGAGGCAAGCAGCAGCAGAGTGTAAGGGGAACAAGAGGCAGGTAGAGGAGGAGGCTAGTATGTTAATTGTTGTGAGCCAGCTAAGTGGCTGAGGAAGGCTAGACAGGTCCCAGATCAGAGAGGCCTTTTATAATAGACTAAGGAACTTGGAGTTTACCCTGTAAGCAATGGCTAACTATTAGAACATTTCTAGTAGCAGAACATCGTGTTCAAATTTGAGTTTTACATAGTTCATTCTGTTACATACATGGGAAATCAGTGTAACTGGGGAAAGAGTGAAAGAAAGGAGAACAGGTAGGAGGCAACTGCAGTAAACAAGGCAAGAAAGACAGTGTGAATCTGAATTAGGACATTGGACATAAGGATGGAGGAGATGAGGCAGATTTTTAAGTATTTTTAGAAGAGTAAATTGGCAGGACATGATAAGTTATCAGATGTAGAAGTGCTAAGAAACAGGAGTCAGGGATGACTAGAAGCTATTGACTTGGGTGCCTGGCTGGATGGCACACACACGAACTAGAAGGAGAACTTGAAGTAGATGCTGTGCTGCCCTGCTTCAAGACAGAAGCCATCATTTCCCCAGCCTCCAGGAAGGATGGTTACTGATGGCTTACAGCTGAGCCCTCTGTAGTCTGGGGAGCTGCTTTGCTCAAGGTTATACTGCCTTGACAGGGGCAGCCCACATTCGATGGCTGGTCGACATAGGGTCACAAAAGCCAGGCTGCTTTCCTTAATTCAGGAAAACTCTGATGGGTCATTCCAGCCCCAGAGCTCCAAGGGAGGAGCTGATAAATGGTGTCCCATTGATAAATGTCTTGCACACAGATACGTGCTTCAGAGTCTGTTTCTCAGAGGACCAGACCTTAGATGGGAAGACATTCAAGTTTTGGGTGAATTGAGCTGGATATATCCATAAGACTTCTAGGTTGAGGTATCCAGCTGGCTTTTACCTAAACCTAAAGCTCCAGGGAGAACTATTATCTGGAAATAGAAGATTTGGGAGTTATCAGCACACCAGTAGTATTTGTCTATAATCCTTTACCTGTAGTTTCCAAATTCAAAAGAAAATCTAAAAAACAACAGTTTTTAAAAAACTTATTTGGTGGCAAAGCCTGATCAGATTTGAGCCCCTTTGACCCCAAAACATGACTATGAGAGGACTATTTGCAGCCGCTTTGAAAAATCCTACTTAGTGTGAATATTTCTGTGTTTTGCTATAGAAATATCCATTTGTTTAACTATGGGTGCTGTCCCAAACTCTACTGGGACCAGTATGTAATTTTTACTATATGTTATATTACCTTTCCAAAATCTAAAACTCCTAAACTCTGAAGCCATCTGGCTCCAAGAGTTTCTGATAAAATATAGATCTGTAATTGGGAGCATGATAAAGAATAAGATTACCTAGAGAGAAAGTATAGACAAAATGCAAGCAATAGAGAGATAACAGCAGCATTTTGGACTAGACACAGGAAGGGTGACCAATCAAAGAGAGAGAAGGAATGTTCATAAGGTATGGCCAATCAGGAGTGCAGAGTCCTGGAGGCCCAGAGAACAGAGAGCTTTAAGGAGGAGGATGATCCATGGACTCAAGTACAGCAGGGGTCTAAGAGCTTGGAAGTAGAACTTATCCTCCAGAGTTGGCAATTGGTGGTTGATGGATGATCTTGGTGAGAGCAGTTCCGAGGAAAGGTAGGAACAGAATGTGATCCACTCCAATGCAGTGGACTGTGAAATGAATGGGAAATGAGGAGAGAGATTATATAGTTGTTAGATGGAGAAGGGCATGTTGTTTTAGCCTGAAGAAAGCCTTGAGTGTGTTTATAGGGAGGCAGGGAGAAGCAAAGAATGAAAGACTGAAGATAAAGCAGAAAGTGAGGCAAGCTAATGAGATAAGATCCAGGGGGAGGCAGAGACAACTCAGGAGTGCATGAGGTTGGGATCCAAGTACAGATGGGGATGTTGGGGGCTAGTCTCGAATTGGAGGAACTCCTTATCTTCTAAGATTGGGAGAAAAGGGATCAGAAAGGGATTAGATAGAGAAAATGGTTAGGTAGTGTAAACCACGTATCTGAGATAGGTCTCAATCAGTTGAGAGGTTTATTTTGCCAAGGTGAAGAACCATAGCCCATGACACAGCCTCAGGAGGTCCTGAGAACATGGGCCCAAGGTGGTAGGGCTACCACTTGGTTATATAATTTTGGTGAGACAGAAGTTACAGGCAAAGACATAAGTCAATATATTTAAGGTATACATTGGTTTGACTTGGAAAGGTGGGACATCTAGAAGTGGCGGCTTCCAGGTCATAGATGTATTCAAAGATTTCCTGATTGGCAATTGGTCCAAAGAATTAAGCTCTGCCTGAAGAGTTGAAGTCAGCTTGAGTTAAGATAAAGGGAGTTGTATCACTGATCATTAGAGAAATGCAAATCAAAACCACAATGAGATACCATCTCACACCAGTCAAAATGGCAATTACTAAAAAGTCAGGAAACAACAGATGCTAGCAAGGCTGTGGAGAGAAAGGAATGCTTTTACACTGTTGGTGGAAATGTAAATCAGTTCAACCATTGTGGAAGACAGTGTGGTGATTCCTCAAAGACCTAGACCAGAAACACCATTTGACCCAGCAATCACATTACTGGTATATACCCAAAGGAATATAAATCATTCTATTATAAAGATACATGCACTCATATATTTATTGCTGTACTATTCACAATAGCAAAGACGTGGAATCAACCCAAATGCCCATCAATGATAGACTGGATAAGGAAAATGTGGTACATATACACCATGGAATACTACGCAGCCATAAAAAGGGTTGATATCATGTCCTTTGCAGGAACATGGATGGAGCTGGAAGCCATTATCCTCAGTTAACTAATGCAGAACAGGAAAGCACCACATGTTCTCACTCATAGAGCTGAACGATAAGAACACATGGACACAGAAATGGGAATAACACACACTGGGGCCCGTGGAGTTGGGAAGAGCATCAGGAAAAGTAGCTAACACATGCTGGGCTTATTAGGTGATGGGTTGATAGGTGCAGCAAACCACCATGGCACACATTTACCTACATAACAAATCTGCACATCCTGCACATTTACCCCAGAACTTTAAATAAATATCAGAAAATGTTCCCTTGAACTCTCTGGAAGAGGTCCTCTTTGATCTTATTACCCAGGTATTAAAAGTAGAAAAAGAGAAGCTGAGAGTATCCACCTAGACAACAGCAAAGCTGGATTATCTTTGTGTCATTCTTAAGAACAATAAAAAGAACTACAACTCATAAAAAAAAAAAAAAAAGATAAAGGGGGTTGTGGAAGCCAAGGTTCTTGTCATGTTTATGTCGCCTCCAGGTAACGGGCTTCAGAGAGAATAGTTGGTGTAGGTCTCTTATCAGACCTTAAAAAGGGATGGAAATTCTCTATAGAATGCAAATTTCCCCCACAAGAGACAGCTTTGCAGAGCCATTTCAAAATATGTCAAAGAAATATGTTTAGGGGCAAAATACTTTGATTTTTTTCAGGGTCTGGTATCTGCTGTGACAGACTGCCACAATTACTACTTGAGACTCTCACTACGACAGTTACTATTGTTACTAGTTGAGACTGACATTAGTCTCAATGTCAGACTGAACGAAGGTGGACGAACGCAGAAATTAAAACTTAAAAGAAACTGTTTTAAAGAAAGGGGCCTTGGGAGGCCGAGGCGGGCGGATCACAAGGTCAGGAGATCGAGACCACAGTGAAACCCCGTCTCTACTAAAAATACAAAAAATTAGCCGGGCGCGGTGGCGGGCGCCTGTAGTCCCAGCTACTCAGGAGGCTGAGGCAGGAGAATGGCGGGAACCCGGGAGGCGGAGCTTGCAGTGAGCGGAGATCGCGCCACTGCACTCCAGCCTGGGCAACAGCCTGAGACTCCGTCTCAAAAAAAAAAAAAAAAAAAAAAAAAAAAAGAAAGGGGCCACAGGAAGAAGAAGAGGGCTCCTTGCTTCTAGTGAGCAAAGGCAGCAGCCTTGAGCTTCTACAGCCCTTTGTATTTATTGGGTAGCAAGAGCAGGGAGGAGGAGGTGATAATTGGTCAGCTGCCTGATTGATCACATTATTGCTAACAGGCTTCAGATTTGCCTAATCACAAGAAACACTTGTGCCTGGGTCATGACTGCCCTCAGCATTCCTTCTGGGCAGCAGACACAGTTTGTCAATTTGCCAACATTCTGCATTTATGAGAACAGTTTGCTGTTTACTCCTACAGCCTCCAGTGGTATACTGAGTTGATCACGACCCTCACTCTTTCAGCCTCCAACAATCTCCAACAATGCTGTACCAGAGTCAGTTTGGAATTTTGTATCTTATTGCTACAAAGAGTTTTGCTCAGTCTTAAGGTCTCTGTTTTAA
Organism: Macaca mulatta; assembly: GCF_049350105.2. Lineage (NCBI taxonomy): Eukaryota > Metazoa > Chordata > Mammalia > Primates > Cercopithecidae > Macaca > Macaca mulatta. The sequence continues at coordinate 107,985,327 of NC_133410.1, read as the reverse complement.
TGTTAATGCTGGTCAGTTCCCTAAACTCCAAAGACAGAAGTGTATAATGAGGCATGTCCAGCCCCTCCCCTTCCTGTCATGGCCTGAACTCATTTTTCAGGTTTCTTTAGGAGCCCCTTGGCCAAGAGGGGAGTCCATTCAGTCATTTGAGGGCTTAAAATTTTATTTTTGGTTTACAGTAGGAGAACATGAAGTTGAGGCTGATGGTCTGCTGACTTCCATTTTCTCACTGAAGCAGATTAGCTCATCGGCTAAGAGTAAATAGGATGCAAGTTGAAAAGAGGTTTGGAGAAAGAGGTGAAAGTTTAGTGTCAAGAGAAGGAACCAACTAAAGAAAATTAGAAAGATGAACAACTGGTGGCCCAAAGTTAGAGAACATGCAATGACATTAACTGACACCGCGGTGTGATTTTTTCTCCCCCTAGCTCTCAGCTTGATGCTCAGAGATGTTAGTTAAACAAAATATCTAACCATTAAAAGTTGTCACAGAGACAATTTAATGACAAAGAAAAATGCTTAAGATATTTGTGCCAGTTACTATTGGTACCTTCCTCAGAACCCCACGGCATTCATCTCTATGCAGAGCTCTGTTCCTGAAAGGCTGCTTGCTGTGAGGACCTGAAACTCTCCGCCTGAGGCTTTTCTCTGGCCAGCAGTATGCTAGAAATCAATGCCAGGTAACTTCTCCATTCCCAGGGCAATTAATGCTCCCTCTTCCCACTCCCTAGCCTGACCAATTATTAATGGGAAATTGATGATTAAACACCTTAGTTTTCACAGCCTTCCATTGGGACAATTTGAGATGTTTTTTATACTCAAAATTTTCTAGATTTCTCCAGCAGAACTCAGCTCCTGCTGCAATACAGTGCCAACTGGATTAACTACATACAATTTATTGGCTTCCTTTCTGTGGTGATTTTTTTTAATAGGCTTCAAGTTCTACAGCACTCCTCCCATAAAGGGGTAGGGTCTATGTCTCTTCCCTCATGGGCTTGCAACTGCTTTCGTAAAAGAAGATGGCAGAAGTGACACTGTATGATTTTCAATGATAGACCATAAAAGGCCATTGGCTTCCATCTACTTCTCGTGGATATTCACTCTTGGGGAAACTAGTCACAGAGAAAGAAGTCTGACTAAACAGAAGTTGCTATGCTGGGGTCCACCATGCAAAGATCTGGATCCCTCAGGATCTCCTGCCAGTCACGGAAATGGCCATCTTGAACATCCAGCCCAATAGAATTTTCAGATGCCTGCAGCCCTGGTGGACTTCTATAGCTGAGCCCTTCTTGAGTTCCTGATGCACAAAATCTTATGCAAAATAACACTGTGGTTGTTTTATATCACTCAGGAGTAATTTGTTACATAGCTATAATGATTGTAACATTTCCCTTCCTTATATCTCTTCTCCACTTTCCTACTGGTGTTTCCTGGGATGGTTTTAAATATAAATTATGTGCTCTTGAATTACTTTTTATTTTTATTTTTTTTGAGACAGGGTCTCACTCCAGTTGCCCAGGCCGTGTGTGGCATGATCTCATCTCACCACAGCCTCAACCTCCGAAGCTCAGGTGATTCTCTCATCTCAGCCTCCTGAGTAGCTGGGACTACGAGCACACACAATCATGCCCAGTTAACTTTTTTGTATTTTTAATAGAGACGGAGTTTCACCATGTTGCCCAGGCTGGTCTCAAACTCCTGGCCTCAAGCAGTCTGCCCGCCTCAGCCTCCCAAAGTGCTAGGATTATAGGTGTGATTGTGCCCAGCCTTGAATCCTCATTTCAGAATTTGTTCCTGGAGAATTCAAACCAAGAAAAATGGTTACAAAATAATAGCTATAACCTCAATAATGAAAAAAGACTAGAGAAAAATATAAAAATGTTAATCCAGTTAATCTCTAAATTGGAAAAATAAGTTTGGCTCTTACTTTTAATATTCTTTGTGTATATTTTCCAAAGGTATAAAATATGTATATATTACCTTTATCAGAAAAAAGTGGTTTTATGAAACATGAAAAAATGAGTCATGTATAATGAAAAGATTTTTCTATGAAATTTAAAATGTAGCAGTTTCCATAGTTAAGGTAAAATTTGTGTTCTAAAGTTTTTTGTGGTAGAAGTCCTGTTTTTAGCTTACTGAGCCCTTCCTGCCTCCCTTGGACAGTGATTCCAGTATCATGTGACCCACACTCACCAATCACAGCGAATTGAGCCAGGGAGCACCACATCTGAGCCCCCCAAAAAATCAATCCATAATCTGGCCAAAATTCCATCAGTTTCTCTCTAGAATTTGACAGAAGAAATGCAGTGCCTGTGATTACATGACCATGAAAATTACATATTCAAGGCCCCTGGCTGGCTCACACCACATGCAAGTTGAAGTTGTGTAGAGGAGCAGAAACCATGGGAAATAGAGGATGCTGATCTGCCATGGAGAATGGGGCAAATGCAGAGAGAGAAATGTGAAGAATTCTCTCTCACTCCATATGTGTGTGTGTGCGCTGCATGTGCATGCTTGCATGCGTGGAGAGAGAAAAAGATTCCCGTCTAGTCTCCATGAGGCTTGGCTATACTTCTCACAATTCATTAACCTGAAGATCTCTCATACCTCTTCATAATCCCCTTTTACTTGACCTTGTTTGGGTGATGTCTGTTCTTTGTAACCAACAGAATCTGATCTGAACGAGTTCATTTCCGAAAACTAAAACAGCTGAAATAATTCTAATACTGATATGAATATTAACACAAATGCTTTGAATATTAACACAAATGCTTAACAACAAGGAAGTATTATTCATGTCTCCATTTCACAACGAGGCCACTGCAGCATAAGAATGTTTGGTACTGACGTACCAAACATTGTATGGCTGGCAAGTGCAGGGCAGGATTCTCACACGGGCAGTCTTGCTCTGCGACGGAGCGCTTCACCTGAATGCAGATGGCGCCCCACCCTCATCTTTGTGATTCCTCACACTCTAGGCTGGAGGTCTCAGGTGTGGCTCTTCTCTGATGACTGGTCACAGGGTGCTGAGGAGAACCAGTGTCAAGACTCCTATCCTGCACAGCAAGTCAGAGGCCACATTGAGATACTAACATGCATAGGTGAATGATTGGCAAAACCAGCCTGAACGTTTGACTCCTGCTCCCAACATTTACATTTTTCAGCCATGTTTATTAATTTTCTACCCATAATCTGACTAGCAAACACAAGATAACTCAAGAACATTGAGAATAAGAGGGAACTACAAACTGTAAAATACCCTAGGCTGAGAGAAAGGCAGAGGAAAGCTGAGTGGGATGCAGCTTGCCTTAGCAGGCTAAAGTGAGATCACAGCCCCGGTTTAAGGGAGCTAGGTGGAGGCATCATGCTTTCACCAACAGTCTTGAATTTGACCCTTCCCACAATCCTGTGAAGTGAATATTAATAAATTTATTTTACTTTATTTTTTTGAAACGGAGTCTTACTCTGTTGCCCAGGCGGGAGGACAGTGGCACCCTCTCAGCTCACTGCCACCTCTGCCTCCTGGGTTCAAGCGATTCTCCTGCCTCAGCTTTCCAAGTAGCTGGGACTACAAGTGCCCAGCTAATTTTTTGTTGTTGTTTTTAGTAGAGACGGAGTTTTGCCATGTTGGCCAGGCTGGTCTCGAACTCCTGACCTCAGGTAAACCACCCTCCTTGGCCTCCCAAAGTGCTGGGATTACAGGCATGAGACACTGCACCTAGCCCAAATATTTTTTAGAAATGGGAAATGTGAGGCCGGGCGCGGTGGCTCACACCTGTAATCCCAGCACTTTGGGAGGCCAAGGTGAGCGGATCACGAGGTCAGGAGATCGAGATCATCCTGGCTAACATGGCGAAACCCCGTCTCTACTAAAAATACAAAAAAATTAGCCAGGCATGGTGGCGGGTGCCTGTAGTCCCCACTCGGGAGGCTGAGGCAGGACAATGGAGTGAATCCGGGTGGCGGAGCTTGCAGTGAGCCGAGATCGCGCCACTGCACCCCAGCCTGGGAGACAGAGCGAGACTCTGTCTCAATTAAAAAAACAAAAACAAAAATAAATGGGAAATGTGGGAATCAGAGAGGGCAAGTGACTTGCTGCAGGACACATGGCAAACAGTGGCAGAACTTAGATTCTAAATCCCATACAGTTTTCATCTCAGTATATTACCTCTTCAGTATGGTCTAGTCTATATTTGATTTTTCCCTACCACTAAACCCTCAGATTAATAACACTGTGAGCTGGAGTAGCAAATCTAACACTAACAATATTAATACTTAGCCTCAAATTATGCCACCTAGTGACCAATTGCCTCACTCAGTAACATATAAGGCTAGTTGTATCAGTTTCTCACATAGACACATATTTTCTGTGTCTGCTACCAGTTTTCAAATTTGTAAATTGAGAGCCACAGCTCTCCAAATCAGATGTTAACAGAGCTTCCCTACACATGAGTTGTCTAGCAAACCCATCATTATGTTCTGGTTCTTACACACACACACACCAAACAAGAAAGGGCATAGTAGGCAAGGAGGTTGATGAATTCATATCCAATAGCACTTATTCTATAACTAGTTAGAATAACTAGTTATTAATTAATAATAAATAATAACTAGTTAAAATTAATTTTTTTCCAGGGTTACCATAATACTTCATCTGGAAGCTAAATTTTTCTTTGCAGATAACAAATAGAATCTCAAAAATATATAACATGAAAGGGTGAAGATAGAAATTTCTCTCCAAGATTTATAATGAGGGGATAGGTATTCCACATAAATAACAAGCCCAGCATATTTATAGACTAAATGAGGCCAGTCATTTGTAAAGATATTTCATTTCATACTTCAGCAGCTCTCTGGGCCTTTAAAAATGCAGCGCACGGCCACGAGTTAATGCTTGTACAGGACTGCATACCTTTTAATCCAGCCTGAGAGTCAGCCCTGAAAGCAATGCATTTAACAGGAACCATCAGTGGCTCATGAATGTTCAGGAAAAGAAGAGAGCCTGCTGACATGAATGTTCAAGAAAGAAAGTGCAAAAAGAGCCTTTCCGACTTTTTTTTTTTTTTTTTTTTTTTGCAAACCGTGATAATGAAGGGAAGATTGGTTTGAGGACTGTGGGGGAAGAGAATTCACTAGCCCCTTAGAATATGGTTTCCCCTTTCCCATAGCTGCAATCTGCTTTAAGGCTGAAGAGTTTCTGAAGTTCTCCGATATCCACAGCCACCTCAATTCACATAAGTGCAAATTTTAAGAGCCGCATTTTGGGCCTTGGGTAACATGGCCCTCACCCTAGAAGCCTCAAGACCCTAACAATACTGAGAAGTTTCTTGGGAATGGGTAATTATGTGGAATAAGTATGAAACAGTGGGAGAAGCATGAATTTATTTCCAGAGAGCCTTGCATGGGGATCCTGACTGTACAACTTACCAGCTGTGTGGTGACAGGTAGGATGCTTGAACTTCCCAAGCCTGTGTCCTCTCTCTAAAGTTCACTCAACAAATACTTATTCAACACCCACCCTGAGCCACCATGAGCTGTTCTAGGTGCTGGGAATAGAGAGCCCTGGCCTCATGGAGCATCCATGTCAGAGCTCAAACCCTCACAGCAAAGTGTCCCTGGAGAATTGCGAGGCTCAGAACTTCTGTCAGGGAGTTCCCGGAGCACTGTAGGAGGGCTTAACAGACATTAGCTCCTTCTCTATGAGAAGTCGATGCATTCTTGAGGGTCCACTCAAGAATTCCTGAGCCCACTCAACGGGCAGAGTCAGACCAGTTACCAGGGCACTCACAACCAAATACGGAGCTCGGATATCTCCTGTTTCCTGAGAAGGCTGCAACCAGCTCTGGAATCTCTGCATTATCAAACTTTAGACACCTGGCCTTGTGATGAAATGTGGCGAACTCCACCTGGCTCTACGAGGTGGGCTATTTAGAGTTGCATCTCTTGACCCAGACGGCCAGGTACAGATTACTGAATTTCAAAATTCATTGTCCATCTGTTCTCAGGAATTCAGAGTTAATCCATCCATACACCTACTTTGTAGCAGCCACTGGGTTGGGGAATGTTAGGGACAAGTCAGGCTTGACCCTGTTGGAGCCTACTGTCTAATGGTTTGTTTGTGTGGGAGGTAGGAGGGTAGCTGATACACAGATGCTGTAAGAGTGCCTATTCAGGCATACAGACCCTGAGTCAGACTGCCTGGGTTCAAATGCCTCAGTGTCTTTGTCTGTCAACTGGGAGAACCCTGATAGGATTGTTGCAGGCATTAAATGAACAAATATATAATCAAATCACTGAGATGCCGTGTAAATGATTACAGCAGTGTCGAATCTTATTAAAGGTGATGTCAGTGTGATCTAAGGGCTTAGGGAATGGTCTCAGAGAATGTCGCTTAAGCTGTGACCTGAAGAATAAATAGAAGGAAAGTCGGGTAGCTTCTATTCCAGGTAGGGGAACTGTCAAGTGGTGGCATTAGGGGAAACAATGGAAACATTGTTGTTGTTTTCTTGTAGAAACACTGTTGTGAGTCGAGTCCCCTCCCTGTGCTGGGCACTATGCTGGACAATGCAGGTACAAGGTGGTGATCTTGCCACCCTTCCCTCCAGGTGAGATAATGACAGATGAGGCAGCAAGTGTGATTGGGTGATCCAGACACCAAGAGAGCAGCATGAACAGATGACTGCAGGGGCACCAGCAAGCAGCAGCTGGTTACTTGGGGGCATGATTTAGCAATGGCTTCACAGAGGAGGTGATGCTAGTAAGTTGAGGTGTGGTCACGAGGCAGGGAGGCAGAGAAGGGCATTTCATTGTAGGCCAATGGATCAGGGTGGGCAAAGGCCCAGAAGTATGGTGCAGGTAGGTGCATTTGAGGAGGAGTGAGGAGTTTTGGGTGACTAGAGTGCATAGTTCCCATCAGCAGCAAAGGGAGGTATGGGAGAGATGTGGCTGGAGCATGAGGCGGGCTTGGTCATCCTGGAGGGCCTTGGAAACCAAGCCAAAAGTTTAGATTTCATCCTGGAGAGCATTTAGAAAGAGCTGTCTGGCAGCAGCATGGAGGGATGAATTGGAGGCAGGCGGGACCAGAAACCGAGAGGAATTAGGAGACAGCTGCCAAAGTCCAAGCAAGACAACAGGAGGGATCGAACCATGATTAGGACATGCAGAGCAAAGAAGAAAGAATGAAAACCAGAGGTATCTCCTGTAGCAGTTAGTAACTGGTGGATCGAGGGAGGACTCTAGGTCCTGATGGGGTGACTGAATGAACAGTGGATTAATACACAACATAGAGCAGGGTCTCAGTGACCACAGGTGGGCTGGACAAGTGCAAGCAGAGAGAATGCATTCCTTCCAAAGGGCACAGCTGTGCTCAGCTCCAGCTGATCACTAATGGTTACTGCAATGGTTATCTATTGCTGGGTAACAAATTACCCCAACACGTATTGACTTAAAACACAAACATATTTTCTCACAGTTTTTGTGGGCCAGGAATCCAGGCATGGTTTAACTGGGTCCTGTAATCCATGGTCTCTCACAAGACAGTAATCAAGGTGTCAGCTGTGTCTGTGGTCTTGGCTTAAGGTTCAACTGAGGGAGGATCTACTTCTGAACTCATTCATGTGGTTGTTGGCAGGCCTTAGGTCCTTGGTGGCCGGTGGCTGGTGGCATTGGTTCCTTTTCATGTGGGTCTCTCCTTAGGAAGGTCAACACCCCTCCATAGCAAGTGAAGAAGAAAGATGGAAGGCAGTCTTTTTGTAACCCAATCTCAGAAGTGACATCCTATCATTATTGCTGGATTCTATTAATTAGAAGTGAGCCAAGTTCACCCCACACTTGAGGAGATTTGACAAAGGCATGCAAACCAGGAGGTAAGCATCACTGGAAACCACCTTAGTGACTACACTACAATATTCACCTTTGAGAATACAACTCAGTGTTGGGCCTGCCTGATTTTTCAAGAAAAATTGGAGATCTGATTTTTATGTGAAATCTTCCAATTTGAAACTACTGGCCCTTAATCCCAACAATTTTTTTTATATGTATTTGGTCAAATAAAACTCTCTCAAGCATAATCCATCAAGACCATTATGAATCCTCTGGTACAGGGACCAGAGAAACAGGAACAGGATTAGAGGTGAGGGAGCAGAGGTTAGGATGTCTCCCTCGTTCTTTTACTTGAGGAAGTCGGCAGAGCCAAGTCATTGTTAAAATGACGGGAGCTTGAAAAACATGAATGCCAATCATTCGATCCAGATAACTGTATTCATATAAATTCTACAGTCATGTTGGTAAAGATGACTTGTTTTCATTAAAGAGAAACCTTTGATCTCTGATCTGACAGCTGCACATCTATATAAAATGAGACACTTTGACATCTGTAGCTCTGATCTCAATTGGACAGGTGGTTTCCTGCACACTAATGGAACAGAAAGACAATTGAGCATTATTAGATAGGAGAGAATGTTCTCACATACAGGAAAACAGCTTTTTCCTTTAAAAAAACGTGATAAAGAACAGAAAATGACTGACAGAATCAGAGCTTCCCAAATGTCAGAAGAGCTGTTTCAGCTACACTCTGGCCTCTGTTAGGGGAGATTAGGTTAGTTTTCAGAAAAGTATTGAACATACCTTAGCATTAGCTGACTCAGGGAGGAATTTGCTGGTAAAATAAGCATGCTCTCGGAGTGTGCCAAAGAACTAAGATGCAGCTTGGGTTTTTCATAAACAAAGCAAACACTTTAGTGAAGCCTAATTTATACACATTCACTGAAAAGTTTAGTAATCAGGAAAACTTCTTAGTGGAAAACCTTTTTTGCGTCTTCATTCGGCAAATACTTGTGGAGTACACACATGGCTAGATGCTGGAGATACTGTAGGAAAGATAGCCAAGGTCACTCTGCCCCGGTGACTTACAGACGAGAGGACAAGGCGGATATGGAATAATGATAAAAAAACAAAACTCTGAGGCATGTTTTGTCAGAGGAAGTAGAGGTGCCATGGGAGCTTCACCCCAAGGTGACCTAGCTCAAGCCAGTGACTTGGGGAAGGCATCCAGAGAGCTCAAAGATGAGTAAGAATTGGCCAGTTCAAGGTGGTGAGGTGTTGGGGTATTGGGGGAGGCTTTGGGCTGTTTACTGTTTAAATGGTAACACAGGAAATATTTTTTACATATTTCACATTCAACATTGGATTTTCTCTTCATCACTCAAATTATTATAGTACATCCTGAAAAAAAAGTCAGCTCACATTTGTACTAGAACTATAAAGTAGAAAATAAGCATTTCTTAGAATATTAATAACAGTGAGTTCTTTTGCCTAGAAAGCAAATCCTATATTTTTATCTCATTTCTCTTGTCACATAGAAGAAGCTAGGCAAAGCCAAAAGATGAGCACACATGATAGATGAGGTTGTGAAGAAACCTTATGCACTGCTGCTGGAATGTAAAATGGTGCAGGCACTTTGGAAAACAGTCTGGCAGTTTCTCAAACAGGCACAGAATTGCCACGTGACCCAACAATTCCACTGCTAGGTACATACACAAGAGAAATGGAAACATATGTCCACACCAAAACCTCCACATGAATGTTTATTCAAAATATCCACAATAGTCCCAAAGTGAAAACAACCCAAATGTCCTTCAGCTGCTGAATGGATAAGCAAAATGTGGCACAGTTACACAACAGAATATTATTCAGCTATAAAAGAAATGAAGTACCGATAGACACTGCAGCATGGATGGACCTTGAAAACATGAGGCTAAGTGCAGTAAGTCACAAAAGTCACATTTTCATTTATAGGAAATGTTCAGAATAGGAAAATCTATAGATACAGAAAGTAGATTAGTGACTGCATGAGTTGGGTGATGAACAGGAGGATGGATGAGAGTCAGAGCTCAAGGGTACAAGGTTTCTTTCTGAGCTGAAGGAAATGTTCTAAAATTATGATGACTGCACGTATCTGGGAATATGCGAAAAACCACTAAATTGCATACTTTAAATGGGTGACTCTTCTGGCATGTGAACTTTATCTCAATGAAGCTGTTGAAACGAGCACACCACAAGCACCCTGTCCTTCCTAGCTAGGTAGTGGAGCCCACAAGCACAGGTGGGTATGAGGTTTGGCTCCTGATGCCAAAGCACAGCCCTGCTCTTCCAGAGAAGGTTCTTTGGTCTTTGCCTTCTTTTCTTTCTATTCATTTTTTTCTTCATCCTCAATAAACATCAGGAATACTTAGGTGTTCTATTTTTTCCTTCTTTTTAAACTTTATTTGCTAGTCTCTGGTGATGTATTAGAGGTACAGTATCTTTCATTTTGTTCGAAATTGTGATGCTTTACCCTCTATACCGTACCTAAGACCTTCATTTTCAAATGTTTACCACTGTTTTTAACCATCCCCATGTATCATTTCAGCCTTTTCCCCGTGACTTTGAGCTTGCCAGTTCTGCATTAATCTATGAGACTCAGCTTTGTGGAGTAGCTGATAACTCATGAGCCAGCCTTGATTCCATTAACTCTTCTCTCCAGGGGCCCAGGAATGGGTCTGAGGTTAGACATTACTGATCTGATTATCTCAACTGAACCAGTGACAGCAAACATTTTAGATGTCAGAAGAGGTGCTGGGTGAAAATTAATATTGTTGTTTATACACAGACGTGGTCTGAGAGTTGCAAGTAAAAAGAAAAATTAAAATTTACAAAACCACACAATTATTTGGCCACACAATCCTGTTCCCCCTTCTAATACAATAAAATTAAAAATTTTACATCTGGCTTATTCAGCAACTTGGCAAGTCACTGCGAGTTAGAGAATTTCAAATGTCATACACGGTTGGTTTTTTTTAATGTATCTTTTTTGTGGATGTAAATTTACCTTTCTACAAAAGTAACACATAGCTTAATATTAAATTGTTTGCATTATATAAACACACATGACATTGGTGGTGGGAAGTCAGCCAAGAGTAAACGAGGAGTTCATGGGAAAATCTACTTACTTCAAAAATGTACTGGAGCTAATTTGCAAAGAGAATAACCCACATGTGGATTATTGAGGGTTAGCTGTGTAATCCCCAAAGAGCAAAACACTGATTACTGATTCCTATTGAGAGAGAGATTTACTGCCTGTTTCTGTGCTTCAGGGATTTTACATATATTATCCCAAATACTTATGATAAACTTACAAGATAAGCATTATTACCCACATTTTCTAGATGAGGAAACTGAGGTCCAGAGAAGCTAAGTGGCCCAAAGCCATAGAGGTATAGTAGATGGAGCCAGGACTTGATAGACTTGGGCTTATCCGCCACAAAACATCGTACCTTTTGTTCATTCATTCATCTATTCATTCATTATTGTAGTATACAAAGAACTGCCTTGATTGTGGGACAGCATTTGTATATCATAATTAGCAAAACAAAGAACAGGATAGAGGTTAATGTCTTGGTTGTAAATAGTTTTAATGGAAAAGCATAAAAAGGATAGGATTACTTAGCAGAGAGTAACATCTACATAAAAACAATAATTTTAAAAATCAAAGATCTCCAGTCAATAGGGAATGGTCTGCCAGAAGATCTGTTAGGTCTTGAAGTCAATTGCAGCAGTGGCATCTCTTTCTTTGGGCACGCTGAGCTGCTTTAGATGTTAGTCTAAGAAAGAGTGATTTTTTTCTTTGATATGTAAAGTTCAAAGAAGTTTGTTAGACAAGTTGAATGATAGCATGCAGGTGAAAAGAATTCTGGGTTGACTGGTAAACTGTGGCCCCCACCCAAATTGCAAATATTTGCGCAAAATCAGGAAAGCACAAAATAGCAAAGTAGCAATGAAAGGAAATGAACCTCTCAGGAATCTGGAAATGGACTTTGATGCCCTTTCATTTTATTGTGGAATCAGCAGTTTAAATCAGGCCAAGACAAATAATAACAAAAATAGTAGTATTTTATCTCTTGGTTGTGTGTTCAGGCTAGATAGTCACTCAACTCATACAAAACACAACACTCGAAGTTCTTAAAAGGAGAGATTTTACCAATAATCTTTATTATTATTAATTTTAAGGACAGGAGCCATTCTCATCCTCCTCACTCACATTACCATGTTGGAAAACCTCTCCAGAAGGCTACACATTGGTGATATTCCATAAAATGTCCCTGGCAGTAGAGTAGGAAGGAGCCGGGGAAGGCTGCTGACCACTGTGCCTCCCTCAACTCTGTTTTAGGCTGGGGAAATGTGGTAGACAGTATAATGGAGCTTCAAAGATGTCCACATTTCAATCTCTAGAACCCATGAATATGCTACCTTACATGGCAAAAGGGACTTTGCAGAAGTAATTAAATTAAGAACCTTGAGATGGAGAGATTATCTTGGATTAGCCTGGCAGGCCCAATCTAATCACATGAGTCCTGAAAAGTGAAGGACCTTTTCCAGCTGTGGTTAGAAAAAGTTGTGACAATGGAAGAAGGGTCAGAGTGATGCTACGTTGCTGACGTGAAGATGGAGAGTAAGGGCCGTGAGTGTGGGCATCCTTCACAAGCCAGGAAAGGCACGAAAAGGAATTCCCTGCCTAGAGCCTCCAGAAAGGAGTGCAGCCCTGCTGACAGCTCGATTTTAGCCCAGCCAGATCAATGTTCGACTTCCGGTATAAGAGCTATAAAATAATATATTTTTGTGTAGTTTAAAGCCACCAAGTTTATGGTAATTTCGTAAAACAGCAACAGAAAACTAATACAGGAGAGACCAAGTCAAGGTAATTACAGAGCCTGAGGCTTTTCATCAGCACGTCCTTTCTCCCTACTGCTCCATGTTAAACTAGGCAATGGACCTGTCGTGGTTAGGAAGAACACCTAAGTAATTTCTAGCTTCTTAGACCAAAGTCAAAGCCTGTCAAAGTCCTTGTTACTTTTATTGATCTATTAGATTGTGATTTTGTTTTTATACTCACTAAAGGATATGAATCGTATATTAATGTCTTTAAGATCATTTCTTTGCCTTTCCGCTATCTGAAGGCCTACATTTAATTATTAATCAAAAGAGCACCTCTTTTACTGTAAAGAAATCTACCCTACAGCCAAGGATGATTTTTACCTTAACACCAATGGCTTCAGTTGGACCAAACAATATCAAACCAAACAGTATTCACTGGGCCCACAAACTAATATTATCATTATTATCATTATGACAAATAACAAAACTTGGGCATATTCAAATATATTTATCACTATTGCTCAAAACAACCCTTGTGCACATTCCATTTATAAACATTTTAATTAAAAGCATTTGGTCTTAGGCCCACCTATAAATAAGGTATAAAGTAATAACTCAAATTAACTTTCAGTGGGTAGGTCTTCAGTCACAGACCTTTGTGATTTTAACAAAACCAAGTTTTCTGACTCTCTTTGTTACATAAGCCAGACTAACAATATCTCCTCTTTGAAGATTATCTTCTATCCTTTTATGTCAGAAGTGGAAGAGTCAGAAAAAAATACTTACATTTTACACTCATGGCTTATTATTTCCATCCATATTACCACTTTCCAACTCTTATAAACATTCCTCTGTCATTTACTCACTCTCTTTCCCACTCATCACAGCCTCCCCTTACCCCAGAGGGATGGTCTAAATTTCATTCCCTGTTGCCAAAGCCTAAATGATAAATAATTAAATATATAAAGAACTTACCTGGCTGGGCACAGTGGCTCACACCTGTAATCCCAACACTTTGGGAGACCAAGGCAGATGGATCACCTGAGGTCAGGAGTCCAAGACCAGCCTGGCCAACATGACGAAACCCTGTCTTTGCTAGAAATACAAAAACCTGGCCAGGCATGGTGTCAGGCACCTGTAATCCCAGCTACTCAGGAGGCTGAGGTAGGAGAATCGCCTGAACCTGGGAGGTCGGGGTTGCAGTGAGCTGAGACTGTGCCACTGCACTCCAGCCTGGGCAGTGAGCAAAACTCCGTCTCAAAAACAAAACAAAACCAAACCTGTGATAAAGCTTCAGATCATTCGTTTAGTACTGTGAAAGGCAGGTTACTCTGATGTATGAATGAAGGTTAAGCTTCAGGTCCCTCACGTAGTGGGTCCTCTCATGCCTGGGCTCCTTACAAGGTCCCAGGAAGGATCCTGGCACATACATTCACATACTTGTAGATTTTTGTAAAATTCAGAAAAGTAAATTTTTTTCTTTTTTCTTTTCTTTTCTTTTTTTTTTTAGAAATAGGATTTTGCTCTGTGGCCCATGCTGGAGTGCAATGCCATCGTCATAGCTCACTGCAGCCTTAAACACCTGGCTCAGCCTCCCAAGTCACTGGGATTATAGGGTTGAGCCACTGCACCTGGCTCAAAAGTAAAATATTTCTATTGCAATTGGTTATGACCCTTGTCTCTTTCCACTTTGACTTCTCATCTATTACATTGCAGTCAGGTGGTATTACTGGGGACTTAAGTGTTTTGGGGAGCTGGCTAAGGGGAAGTTGAATTGGGGAATATATTAAATAAATTGTGATTTTAGTAGGATATATTTATGAGGGTCAAGTCACTTCCTTATATAGTTAAGCTATTACTGGCTGATCTGGCATATAAATGGCTTCCGGATTCTCCTTCTGCCCTTGAGCCAACATACCAGGCATGATGTTGAAGGACTAGGGCCAGAGGCCATATCAGGATATGAACCTGCCCTGTAGTAGGAGTATGTGCGGAGAGAGATAAGCAAGGTCTGCAATGTGCAGAGCCAGAAGAAATTCTGTGGAAAATTCCTTTCGAACATCAGACATGTAAACTTGTAAACAAAGAATCTGATTCTCCTCAATGCCCCATCAAGACAGAAATTCTCTCCTGTTCAGGAATATACTTGATAATACATTATACATAATTATAAACCCAAAATACATTTTCATGAAAATCATCTAAAGTAGATTTTATCAGAATTCTTGGGTTTTTGATGCATAATCCTGTGGCAGTGAACACATCTATGTGTGAGGTTGCATGTTTTATGCATCCCATCTATCAATAATAAAACACAAATTTAGACCAACCATGCTAGAGGAAGGCCATTTTCTATCTATAGAAAGCCGTGTTACAAAACTGATGTTAAAGAGGTGATCAAAGAATATGAAGCCAATATATGTAGAAAAATATATTATAAAAAGCTGTCAGAGAATTAAAAAACAAAAAGTTCTAAATGTATGGGTGTTCATAGTATTTATCATCTTTCTAATGTTTGAAATTTTTTATTTTTATTCTAAATAAATATTTACTTTTGTATCTGATTTTACATTTATAATCTTATACTCTTTTTCTTAAAGAGTAGATTAAATAAACTTCAAGCCTCCCAAAAGTTAGATCTACTACTCCTGCATCCAATTCTAATCACTGATTACCCAAATTTGTTAATTCATGCTAAAGGCCTTTATTGCCCATTGGCAGTTTCTGGATGGCTTGGTTATCTTTCTTTGTTTTAAATTAGAGACAGGGTCTCTGTCTGCCACCCAGGCTGGAATGCAATTGCAAGATCCTAGCTCACTATGGCCTTGAATTCTTAGACTTATGCGGTCCCCTTGCCTCAGCCTCCAGTGTAGGTAGGGCTACAGGCACATGCCGCCATGGCAGGCTATTTTTTAAAAAAAATTTTGTATAGGGTCTCACTATGTTGCCCAGGCTGGTCTCAAACTCCTGATCTCAAGCAATCTTCTCACCTTGGCTTATCAAAGTACTGGTATTACAGACATGCCACCACCTGCTTCGTTATCTTTTATGTCTAAACCCACAAGGAAAATAGGAGAAAACAAACAAAACATCATGATACTTTTGAGAGTGAGATTTATATCCCGAGCACGTGTCAAACATCAATTACCACCCAAGTCATTTGTCAATCTCTGTTTCCAGTGGAACCCAAATTAAGAAACATGCCTGTATCGGTTTAATAGGGCTAACATCACAAAGTACCACAAACTGGGTGGCTTAACCAACAAGTGTATTGTATCAGTGTGGACAGTAGAAGTTGGAGATCGAGGAGTTGGCAGGGCTGGTTCCTTCTGAGAACGTGAGGGAGAATCTGTTCAGTGCCTCTCTCCTAGCTACTGGTGGTTGCTGGCAATCGGTGTTTCTTGGCTTATAGTTGCATGACCCTGATTTCTGCCTTCTCTTCACATGGCATTCACAGGGAGAACAGTCACGTTGGAGTTGGGCCCACTTTAATGATTTCATCTTAACTTGTCTACAACTGCATAAGCCCTGTTTCCAAATAAGGTCACATTTCTGAGGTAGTAGGGCTTAAGACTTCAACATACCTTTTTTGGGGGGACACAATTCAACCCATAACAATGCCTTCATTTTTTTGTACTTTCCTTCTATGAAAGCAAGTATTGGGAGTACTCACTGTTGATGAGAATACAATGCGCAGTAAAGTGGTTATTCCCATTGCTATTGGAAATGTCAATTAGAACATTAGAAACAAATAATTTAGGTTCATTTTAAGATGTAAATTCCAGAAAGTCAGGGACTTGTCTGTTTTCCTCACCACTGTCATCTCAGCTGCAAAAACACAGCTTAGCACACAACACACACTCGATGCATGCTTGTTTTGAATTGATGTATTATCTTGAAATGCCTATACTAAATGGTTATGGTTTGGCATTGGTTAGAATAATTAAACAGAAGAAAATGATGTTAAATACCATACTCTTTACTAAATAGATGGCAAGGTTCCTCTCAGCCTAAATATCTATTCAAAAGAATAATTTAGGTCTTTATAGAAATAATAGAATGTGTTTGCTGGAATTCATACAATGGTATAAAACCTATAGTTAATATAGTTAATATTTAGCCCTATAGAAAATATGTGTATATTGTATATTCAGTAAACCACAAATAGGTAAGTTTCCATTTCTGTCCCCAGTAAGGAATTGGTAAAAATGATTACCCTAGGTAAATATCTTTCACCTTTAACATTTCATTAAAAATTTCAAATCTAGGCCGGGCGCAGTGGCTCAAGCCTGTAATCCCAGCACTTTGGGAGGCCGAGACGGGTGGATCACGAGGTCAGGAGATCGAGACCATCCTGGTGAACACAGTGAAACCCCGTCTCTACTAAAACTACAAAAAACTAGCCGGGCGAGGTGGCGGGCGCCTGTAGTCCCAGCTACTCAGGAGGCTGAGGCAGGAGAATGGCGTGAACCCGGGAGGCGGAGCTTGCAGTGAGCTGAGATCCGGCCACTGCACTCCAGCCTGGGCGACAGAGCGAGACTCCGTTTCAAAAAAAAAAAAAAAAAAAAAATTTTCAAATCTCATAGAAACCCCAAAATGAATTATCTGATCCCCTGAGTTAGGTTAGGTTCTCCTGTCACTCACTCTCACAGATTTCAAAACTTCCTTGTTGTTAGTACTTATCAATTTGAACTTAAATCATGTTTTTTTAATGGTTTTAATGCCTAGCTTTGCCGCTATTATAAAATCCATGAAAGTATACTTTTCTTGTCTTTTTCACTAAGGTAATTTAACCTCCAATATTTGCTTAGTATCTAGCATGTATTTGCTGCTCAATAAATATTTGCTAAGTCAACACATAAATTACTGAAAGAATGAATGAGTGAATAAATGAATGCATGCTTGGAGTATGAAGTCTGAGTCTGATTTCCCTGCTTTGGACTTTACCTAAAATCTGCTGATGATCTTCTTCAATAGACTTGTCCTAAGGCAGTATTTTCAGGAATGTCATTTTCTTTCATTTTTCACCCTAATTTCTCTGCAGAAATTCTGTCTTTGAGTTTGCTCAAAATAATAGCCTGTATCAATTTTACTGCAAAGGAGACGTTGTTTTCTTTCAATAAACTCTGCAAGAATGCCTGTTGCTACTTGTTTGTTATCAGAGGAAGCTTCCCTTTCTATTTGCATGACCCTGTCGTTTTCCAGCCCTTTAATCTGGTTCTCCGTGTTCCCTGGTCAGCAGCCTCTAGGTTGTGCCCACATTGTGTGGATGGAAGCTCAATTCTTCTTTTGGTGGATGAAGTAACTTACTGATTGGGGTCAGGGCTACAAAGAGATCCCCACTGGGCAAAAGAATGCCTGCAGTGAAGCTTCCTTTGTAACATTATTAGGAATTATTTTCTGGATGCAACAGGAAAGACTGTTTTCTAATTTAACCGTTTCAGGTCCACTGTATCTGCGAAACGTGTATTTCCATTTGTAGGCAATTATAAATAATGAGATATATATTTTTATGAAAAGCTTTATATTTCTTTAAGATAGTCTACAAGTAGAGATGCCAAGTCATCCGCTGAACCCACTTTTTCTTTTTGAAGAATTTTGATACAAATTCAAATCGCTTGTCTAAATTTATATCATCAGTACAAAAGAGAGTCCCCTTAACTGAACCTTTCCCAAGGTTGTATATTATTATTTTTATAAACAAATCTTTAGGGCTGAGTGCAGTGGCTCACACTGGTAATCCAGCATTTTGGGATACTGAGGTGGGAGGATTCCTTGAAGTCAGGAGTTCAAGACCAGCCTGGGCAACATAGCAGACCCCATTTCTACAAAAAAAAATTGTTTGTTTGTTTGTTTGTTTGTTTTTTGAGATGGAGTCTCAGCCTGTTGCCCAGGCTGGAGAGCAGTGGTGCCATCTCGGCTCACTGCAATCTCTGCCACCTGGGTTCAAGCGATTCTCCTGCCTCAGCCTCCTGAGTAGCTGGGATTACAGGTGACTGCCACCACAACTGGCTGATTTTTTTGTATTTTTAGTAGATACAGGGTTTCACCATCTTAACCAGGTTGGTCTTGAATTCCTGACCTCGAGATCCACCTGCCTCGGCCTCCCAGAGTACTGGGATTACAGGCGTGAGCCACTGTGCCCGGCCAAAACAAATGTTTAAACTTATCAGGGAATGGTGGCAGGTGCCTGTAGTCCCAGCTACTCAGGAGGCTTAGGTAGGAAGATCTCTTGAACTGAGGAATTCAGGAATGAAGTGAGCTATGATTGTGCCACTGTACTCTAGCCTAAGCAACAGAGTGAGACCCTGTGTCAAAAACAAAACAAAAACAACACAAAAACTAACCTTTAGTAATAGTGTTAGTGAAAAATGAGCACAATTTTTTTGTGTTGTTTCTTTGGTTACTATCAAGGATCAACATGCTTGCATATATGAGTTGACTAGATGAATTTTCTCTTTTGGGTAATGATCTCTTTGATAAATATTCCATTGGCCAGCTATCAACAGGGACCCTACGGGTTTTCATATCTGTTTGCCTGAGGTCTTTACATAGAAACTACATTAACTTTGACATTTTATGGAAAACATTTTTCCATTTTAATATTTGCCTAATAGTTGTTTTGTGTATAGAATTTCTCATTTTTATAGCTCTGCTGATCTTTATAGGTTTTTCTGTTATTTCTAGTATAGGAAAACTTCTCCCTTTAAGAAGTTTTATAAATAAATATCCATGTTTTCTTCAAATGTTTCTACTGTTAAATTTTTAAATATTTTAATTTTTAACCAATCTAGATTTCACTTTGGTGTGTGGAATGAAGTGAGAAATCAAAGTTGTCATATTTCTAGACATTCATCTCATCACCATTTATTGAATAATTTGTCTCTGCTCAAGGTTTAATAAGCTTCCTATGGCATAATAGATTCTTATGCAAAATAGAGTCAATTTATGAATCTCAAAAACACAATGTCCTAGACAAATTTTTCTTCAAGCATGTGCTACATTTTATTAATTGCTACAAGGGCTCCAGGAAAGTGACAGAAATACGTGTGCCCGTATAAAAGTGGAGGGGTTAAACAGTGAGAGACAGAAGGCTTACATAAGCAAGCAGTTTTTTTAAAAAAATAGATTCCATTTTTATTTTACAAAGTCATGAAAATATCATGTTCATATCAGTTGTGAAAAAGGAACAATGTGGCAGAATGGTCCATTATCCTAGGTGTGAATTATACTTTTCAGGTATGTTTTAGAATCATTTTGTCAGTTAAAAATAAACCATGAATGCTTTGATAGGGATTATATTAAACCACTTTCTTGGCCTCTATGATTCTATGCTCTCCAGGTTCTCTCCTATTTTATTAGCTGCCTTTCAGTCTTCTCTGCTGGATCTTCTTTCTTGTCCCAAATTCTTCATGTTGCTGAGCCCCAGGATTTTCTCTGCATTCTCTCCGCGGATGACCTCATTCAACCCTCTGGCTGTACATTCCATCTATCTGTTGATGGCCCAACATGTTTCTGTCAGTTTCATGTTCTTTTTTAGCAACTGTCTACTCAACATCTCCACTTGGAGTCTATTAGACATTTCAAACTTAACATGTCTTAAGACTCCTGGTTTCAATCTGCAGCTCCTGCTCCTTTCCCAGTCTTCCCCAGTGAAATAATTAGCACCGTGATCTAACCAGTAGCTTCAGAACAAAAACCAAGGGACCAACCTGGATTCCTCTCTTGGTACCACCCTTCATACCCAACCCACCAGTAAATCTTTTATGTCTAGCTCCAAAATCTATCTGAAATCTGATTCTGGTTCTTTCCACCCTTACTACACAAGTACAAGCCCATCTTTTCCAGACTGAATTACTGAAATAACCTCCTAACTGTTCTTACTACTCTATTTTCCTCTCACTTCTACCCTGTCTATTCTCAGCATCAAGACCAGACAGCTCTTTAAAAAAAACTTTATTAGATCACATCCTCACCTGGTCAAAATAGCTACCACAAGACTTATACCCCAAAGTCCTATTCTACAAGGGCCTGCACAATCTGCCCTCACATTACCTCCATCTTCATCTCCCACAGGTCTCCACTTTACTCACTCTGCTTTAGCAATGCTGCATTTCTTTTTTTTTCTTTTCTTTTCTTTTTCTTTCTTTTTTTTTTTTTTTTTTTTTTTAGATGGAGTTCGCTCTTGTTGCCCAGGCTGGAGTGCAGTGGTGTGATCTCGGCTCACCGCAACCTCCGCCTCCCAGGTTCAAGCGATTCTCCTACCTCAGCCTCCCGAGTAGCTGGGATTACAGACATGCACCACCATACCTGGCTAATTTTTTTGTATTTTTAATAGAGATGGGATTTCTTCATGTTGGTCAGGCTGGTCTTGAACTCCTGACCTCAGGTGATCCTCCCACCTCAGCCTCCCAAAGTGCTGGGATTATAGGCTCTAGCTGCTGCGCCCAGCGCAACACTACATTTCTTGCAGTTTCTGGACTATATCAAGTTGGTAGCATGTTGGGGCCTTTGCATTTGGCTGTTCCCTCTGCAAGAAGTACTGCTCTCCCAGATAGCCACATGGCTCTCCCCTACACTTTATTCAAGTATCTGTTCCAATGTTACTCCCTCAAAGACCTTCGCTGACCACATCCCCCTTCTTTCATTCTCTATCCCTTAACCCTATTTTATCTTTATTCAATGCACATATCATTACCTGACGCTGTATTATATTAAGGCTTTCTTTGTTTGTTGTGCCAAGTCCACAGGAATTGAAACACCAGGAGGGCAGAGCCTTTGTGTTGCTCACGACCATATCCCTAGTACCTAGCATTTTGCTTGGTATACAGTGGGTGCTCAAGAAATACTTGTTGAACGTCTCGATTAAACCTACATTATTTGGAAAATATTTAAGTATTTATATCAACATCTTTCTGCCCAGGAACATAGTGTATTTTTCCATTTTCTCAAACTTTAATAAATATAGATCAATAAAATTTTGTTCTTTGACTATTTGAAAGACATTATGCATTAAAGCTACTTCTAGATGTTTTATATATTTTTTCTTCTTACTACTATATGGGCTTTATTTTTTTAAAACCATCTCAAATCTTTTTTAGAAAAGGTAAACTACATATATACACATATGTACATTTAAAAGTTTCTAGCTGATTATTAAAATTATATTGGAGTGCTTTTGATTTCTGCCTATCTTACATTCAGCCTCTTGTGCTTAAACAATTTTAAAACTATTTAGTTGGACTTATTAACTGTCACAAAATAAGTATCATTTTATCTCTTTGTTAATAGTATATCTTTTGAATCACATGTTATTGCATCGATCACAGCTTTTAGAACGATATTAAACAATATTCCTTTTTTGTGCATATTTTAATGGGAATATCACTAATGTTTTGCTATTAAATATAATGATAGCTATTGGTTTTAATCAAATACTTTTTCTTATGCTGAGTAAATATTTTTTCTGTTTCTCCTCTTAATATTATCAGGGATGCCTGTTGATTCTTACCAAATACATTTTAAGCATGTATAGAAGCAAGTCTACTCTTTTGTATTTGACATAATGATTGGATGTATTATGTTAATGACCTTCCTATTATTTAGTAACTTCTACCTCTCTGAAATAAACTAGCTGACTGTGGTGAATTACTGTTTTATATACTACATTTGTAACTTGATGATATTTATTTTGGAAGGTTTTCAGCGGTTTTTTCTTTTTTTTTTTTTGAGACAAGGTCTCACTCTATCAGCCAGGCTACAGCACAGGGGTACAATCTTGGCTCACTGCAGCCTTGACCTCCCCAGGTGCAGACGATCTTCCCACCTCAGCCTCTGGAGTAGCTGGGACTACAGGTGAATGCCACCACCCCCAGCTAATTTTTGTATTTTTTGTAGAGATGAGGTTTTACCATGTTGCCCAGGGTGGTCTCAAACTCCTGGGCTCAAGCGATCTGTCTGCCTTGGCCTCCCAAAGTGCTCGGATTACATGTGTGAGCCACCACAGCCAACCAGTTGTGGGCATTTTATGTCTCTCAGTAAGTGCTGAATATTTTAATTCAGAGTTTTCTTGCTGCTCTTTCTTCCTGTTCTTGTCTACCTGTCATTTCACTATTACCACCAATCTTTATTATTACTGGCAAGCAGACAGATAATAGGGAGGAAGCTATTACTTCTCTGCTTCAGAGTATTGTCTCAAAAATAAAAATAGCCCTGTAATCTTCTTAATGGGTAAGAAGGACCAGGTGGTGAATATCTACAGGAAATGGTTCCATCAAGCTGGATTAGTAGGGTGTCACCTTCCAATATAGATAAAAGCCTGTCAAGCCTCCGTTTGACATTTGTTAATGGGAACTGCCATTTGTTGAAAGCCTTTTGTGTGTGTGTCAGGCACTTTACATGCATTATCTCAGGCTTCATCTTAATTCCAGGAATCGAATATTAATATTCCCATTTTACAGACGGAGAAACTAAGGCAGGAAAGGGTTAAATAATTTGAACAGTTCAAATAATTTAACAGTTCAAACGGCTGTTTGTTGGTAGAGCTGAAATTTAAACACAGGGATCACTGGCTTCAAAGCCTACTCTCTTTCCATACAACAACAAGACTCACAGGGCAGTGCTCTGAAGAAGCAACACCTCAGCAAATGAGGAGACGGAAGATAAGCATGCTGCAAGACAGGATGTTATGACTGCTGCGGAAGAGTCAAGCACAATGTTACTGCCATTCAGATTCATTTGGAAAGAGCTGGAGAGCCATTGGGAAGGAGGTGGCTTAGAATGGAGAGGAGGGTATTTCAGGTGGAGAGAGGAGTAAGGGCGAAGGCATAGGATCTGAAAAGCCTAGGACACGTTCGCACAAGAAAGGGTAATACTCTTTAGATGGTGGATTGTGTTCAGGGTGCTAGTAATCAAGATAAGCCTGGAAACTTAGATTGGGTTCCTATTGTGAAATCTAAGAGACAGATGAAGGGATTTGTTTTTAAAAGGTAGTCAGCGGGGAGCCATTGCCGTTTTGAATAAGGGGCTAAGAAGTCAGATTGGGGTGGATCATGGTGGGTAAAGATGGGAGAATGACACTCGGATCACATGACTGTAAACAATTTATCAAGTAATAAAGGGAGCCTGGTTTGAAGAGTGGCAGGAGGAATGGAAAGCAAGGACCTGGTTTAGGATCAGATACAAGGGTAGATTTACTATGTTTGTGCAGATGGGATTCTGGAGCACAGGGAATGGCAGTCGTGGATACCTTCAAGTCACTGGGAGCCTGAGTCACTGGAAGAAGGGTCGGGCCACTACAGATAAGAGGACCTTGGAAGGCAAGACTGGTTGTTGGAAAAAAAGTTGATGAGACACCCAGATAGATGGTGGTTGTTTATAGAGGATTGGATTTGGAGTCATCTACCTAAAAATGATAACTGACATTGTGGGGTGTCATCCATGTGTTTTTTTTTTTTTTTTTTTTTTCCCTGAGACGGAGTCTCGCTCTGTCGCCCAGGCTGGAGTGCAGTGACGTGATCTCAGCTCACTGCAAGCTCCGCCTCCCGGGTTCACGCCATTCTCCTGCCTCAGCCTCCCGAGTAGTTGGGACTACAGGCGCCCGCCACCGTGTCCGGCTAATTTTTCGTATTTTTTTTTTTTTTTTAGTAGAGACGGGATTTCACCGTGTTAGCCAGGATGGTCTCAATCTCCTGACTTCGTGATCCGCCCGCCTCGGCCTCCCAAAGTGCTGGGATTACAGGTGTGAGTCACCGCGCCCAACCATCTACGTCTTTTAAGAGAGCAGTTTTACTAAAGGTCGAAGAGCTTGAAGCCAGGCAGAAATTCTCAATCCTAGTTACAGGTCAAAACCACCTCTGGATCTTAAAAACCACATCTGTTGAATGAGAATCCCCAGAGTGGGAGATCAGACCCTTCTATCATTTAATACCACCACAGGGGATCCGCTGGGCAGCCAGAGTTGAGCACCACTGGAGAAAGGGTAGAAATGTTGCTGTGAGAAAGCAAGATTGAGACAGCCTCTAGTACCTAGCCAGGAAGAGAGATGTGCCATCTGGGTTTCTCTTTAAGTTTCCTCTTTCACATCTTTCAAGCACCTCTTCGTTTTGCAGATTCTATTGATATCTAGTTAATACTTTTTACTGAGAGCCTTCTGGTCACTTTAGCAGGCATTCATCTCCTCTTATTGTAGACTGTTAAAAAAAAAATCAGAGGGTGCTTAGAGCTAGAAGGAAACAGATGTTTTAACTTTCTTTAGCATCGGATACCTTTCAGAAAATGAAATCTTACATGAAATCCCAATGTGTAAACAAACCAAAGCAGAACCATTCTGAGAGAACCACACCCCGAGCCCACTTACTTCCCCACTTGCCCCAAGCAAGGACTTTAGACAGTCCTTGCAGATATCAGGATCTCTATCTCATAGGTTCAGTGCCACCTTCTCTCTTTCAGGTAAGGAAATTAAGATTTTTGAGTAGTGAAATAATCGATCTTAGGTGGCATAATTCAGTTAAATCTCCTAAATCCTTATGCAGTTTTCCTTCCTTCATGGGATGTTGTCTTCCCTTCTGCCAGTCTGACATCTCCCTAAAATTCACTCTCCATTCCGACAGAAAGGTGCGCAGGGAATCAAATTACCCACAGCAGCCTTGGTACAAGGTTAAGTAAGGGAAGAGGCTGCAACTCCTGACTGCCCTGAATTATGTGGTTTATCTACAGGGATCTCATTTATCTCTGCTGCTCCAGTTTCAGCTCTCTCTGGTAATTCTGAGTGGCCTGTAAAATCGTTATCTGGACAATGCAGGGAGATAAAAAGCCTTGTTAGTTTTAAAGGGAAAGTTTCAGTGATTGAAGTTTTATCAGCAGGATGAGCATGGAAAAACTTTTTTCCTTATACTGATCTGAGGAAAAAGTAATGAGACCTAAGGCATTATAATTGAAAATGAGAATTGTTAAGTATCTTTTTGCATATTTTATGTGACTGTCAAGGGAGGCTACTATGAGGCATATTTGGCCCTAAGATACTTTTGGCATCTAGTATACTCCCTAGTTGTCCCAAAGCTTTGTCCTAGCTGCATCCAACTCTTTGGGTATGTTTGTCACAATAGAAGGAACCACAACTTCTAAAGAGGGTGAGATGAATTTCTGACACGAGGATACTTAACTTTAAATTCCTATATTTAAGAAAAAAGTTATTTAGAGACTTGAAGGATTCTTCCTAAATAATTGCATTGAGAAGATTTAACCTTGTTTCTCATACATGCTATTTTCTTGCACAATGTTGCTGAGGTTGCATTCATTGTTAATATTTCACTGTATAATCACAGGTCTAGATAGGATTGTAAAAAGCTAGTCCATTGCCTTGTTACTATGCAGGCACATATTTCAATCACAGAAGACTGTGTTCATCTTTTTTTTAAGGAGACACGGAGCAAGGTTTTCCTTGTATTAATGCCAGGCGATTCTGCAGGCTACTATTTAGCTCACAACTTCTTGCTCAAGTCTCAAGAAGAGAGTAGTTGTTATCTCCAAATTATCTTCCAGCACCCTGCAACAATACTCATTTCTTTCATTTCTGGCATCACTGCAAATTTTCTTCATTCATATTGTAGGGAAGGTCCTGATATTCGTGTCTGTGAGGGGAACATGCTCTAACTACATCCCTCTGTAATTCATGGTGTAAGTCAGCAGCAAAATTGGCAGGATAGAAAAATTTTCCCAGAGTGGCAATCAGTAAAACTCACGAGTATCCCTTCATATAGACGCTTATCTTAGCACCTAGTTAAGGAATCCAACTCAGATTCATTTACATAGCAGTACTAAAAAATAAAATTGGAAGTTCAATAAATAAATGAATAACTTTGCTAAGATATTCATTCTTTATTATCTGAAAATTCATGTTTAACAGAAGACTGCACTTACCTAGCTGTTTACATTTTCTCCCTGCATCTCCCTCCTTCTTCCTTTGATTTATATCAGCAGCCAAAGCAATTGTAGATTGAAATCCATATGCATTGATTTCCAGATTTCAGGCTTTGCTCCTCCTCCCTCTCTCCACTGCCTTTGGCCACTCCTTGTCTTACTCCATCTTCTAGGCTCTCAGTCACTTAGCTCTGTGTATTGAGAAGAGCCTCACCCAGGCTGTGCTTAGTGTCCTGGTGGCTGTGGCTAAAGGTATGTAATCATGGTAATGGTAGCATGCCTTGGATTTACACAGACTTCCCAGCATTCTCACTTTTATCATCTCATACAGGACAAGGTTTAAATCCATAAGCAGCAACTCCCCTCACCAAGAGACTAGGGTGAGCACTTTGAAGAGTGCTTGAACACAGTATTTTCCAATATTCCCAGGTGAAGAGTATTACCTGGGCACTTGTTAAACATTCAGATTCCTGGATCCCAAATAGACCCACTATAAATATGAATGCTTAGAGAAAGGTCCTGGGATCTATGTTGATATCAACAGCACTGGAGAATTCATATCACAAGACAAGGTTAGAAAACATTCTGCTAGAAAGACGCCTGTTGCTCTCATAGGCTCAGTGCTAACAGCTCTGGAAGGACTCAGTGACCAAAGTGCTGGGCATTTAAATGGTGCCAGATTTATAGTGTCAGATGTATATCAATAGCAGGGTGTAAGGGGAGGCTGGGTGCAAGATTCTACTTAGGCTACTTTCTTTTTTTTTTTTTTTCTTTTAAGTTCTAGGGTACATGTGCACAACGTGCAGGTTTGTTACATATGTATACATGTGTCAGGCTACTTTCTTGATCCTAGAGAGGTACTCCAGGTGGTGGTGAATCCTAAGGGACTGCAGAGCTAAGAGGAAGGGACAGGGTGTCTTTTAATAACAGCCCTTGGGCCCTCTTAATTGGCTTGGCCCAGACCTGGTATAGTCTGGTAGTCTGACCCAGGTTTGCAGCTTGGATATGTTCTTCCTCCCGGGAACGTTGCTTGTCCGTTAGTGTAACAGTGTACGGAGTGTGTGTCTGGTTCCCAGAGAGTCTTCCCTGCCCTGAACCAGAGTCTTGGAGAAAAGAAGGTGGGGATGGACCAGCTAGAGTAAAGAGGCAGGTAGGAGGTGAAGTTATGGAAACTGCAACTAAGAAACTTGCACATTTCTGGGGCTATATAACTCAGCAAGGTGCTAGGATTCAACATAGTACTTTCATTTATAGGAATTAATCATACTGAGGGATAAGAGTTCTTGTTCTATACCTCAAACTTTACTTTCCCTTAGTGGTAGTAAGCATTTATAGAGCTAAATTCAACATAAAATCTTAGATTTTTGGCCAGGCAGTGGCTCACGCCTGTAATTCCAGCACTTTGGGAGGCCTAGGCGGGAGGATCACTTGAGGTCAGGAGTTCAATGAGACCAGCCTGGCCAACATAGTGAAACCCCATCCCTATTTTATTTAAAAAACAAAAAACAAAACAAAACAAAAACCCTTACATTTTCAATGATCTTGTACCTTTTTTACTTTTAGAAGATAAATGATCATTGAATTAAATCAAAAGTTAGTTTTCAGTTATAAATCATTACTGTGTATTTTATGCCCAATAACTTAATTATGTCACTCTGGAATTGATGAATTTGAAGAAACATGGAAAATTATATTGGTTATGGCTGTGAATCTAGTGATGTGAAGATGTTGGATTTATGTATGTTAATTTGATTCATATGCAAGTCAAAACACGCATATTTTTAATCAGCAAATGGTTTAATATGCTTTCCACACTTGCAAAAAATGAAAAGTACTGCAAGCTATTTTTTGCCTTGTCATTCATTCTGTCAACAGTACTTATTATGAATGTGGTACATTTGGGTACAAGGCAGAGTTACAAAAGCAATAGAAAATATGTCCCTTTTGTAGCAGAAGATAGAATAAACTTAAACACAATTTTTTCTCACTTTATGGTTTGAGGAGTGTTTCTATAAAATCGTGTGGGTCATTTGAACTTTTATGACTCAAAGATCTCCTAAATACTAAAAATTCAGAGCTGATTTATAACCATTTTGTTGGACCTTCCATTGCTATTTTTTATTAGTCATTCATTTATTCACTTTTTATAAAATAATATTATTCACCCAGCATGTGTGAAATACTTGCAAGGCAGCACGCTACAAAGAAAACTTGATCTTTGACCTCAAAGGGTTTACTGTTTACTAGAAAAGGTAGCTGAACTATTAATGAAAGCTCGGGTCATCAGCCTGGAAGGCAGCTGTGCTCTCTCTCGCTCTCCCACCATCACAGCCCACCTCACCTCAGCTGTGTTGAATTCTCATGTGAGGCTTGAGGGGGGCCAGTGCCTCCTGTAAGAGGACAGAAGTGAAGGTGGACTGATTTCTTGCCCAAGACTGTGTGTGCTAGACAGTCTTCCAGCTTCCTGAGCTGCTTCTCTAGAGCTTCTTTGTACCTCCTTCCAATTAGACCAGAAACTGGTTTCAAGCCAGTCCCATAACCTCCTGACTCTCTCGATAACATATTAGTAAAATTATTACATAACTTTGTCAAAGTTAATTTATAGGTTAAATCCAAATAGTGTTTCTGTTCTCAACAGCTTTTGCTGGGGTGTTAATGATCCATTAGTGAACAATTAAGTTTACTAGGGAAGCAGCTCCCTGTTTAAAGGGGATGCTTGGATAGGTTCCTCAGCAAAGTAGATCCTTTTATATGTGATAATGTCTTTATTTTTACAATTATATTAGATTTTCTTTTAATTTTATTTTAGATTTGAGGGTTCACGATTCAACTTATATGAGGTACATAGAGCAGTCAGATTCATGAAGCAGCAGTCATCAATCTGACGCCAGGTACCTCATATAAGTGGAATCATACAGTATTTGTCCCTTTGTGTCTGGTTTATTTCACTTGGCATAGTGTTTTTGAGGTTCATCCATGTTGTAGCAACTATCAGAATCTCGTTCCTTTTTAAGGCTAAATAACATTCCACTGTATCTGTATATCATATTTTGTTTATCCATTCAAACAAAATGTGAAATATGTTGATGGCCACTTGGGTTCTTTCCACCTTTTGGCTATTGTGTTGCTATGAGCATTGGTATACAAGTATCTGTTTGGGTCCCTGCTTTCAATTCTTTGGGGCATAGGCCTAGGAGTAGAATTGCTGGATCATATAGTAATTCTATGGTTAGTTAATACTGTAAGGAACCACCAAACTTTTCCACAGTGGATGCGCCATTGTGTTTAAATTTTAAAACTTATTCTCTCGGTCTTGATGTCATTCAAATAAATGATTCAGATATAAGGCATTAAGACTTGGTTAATTTAACTAATTTTTTTTTTTTTTTTTTTTTTGAGTCGGAGTCTCGCTCTGTCACCCAGGCTGGAGTGCAGTGGCCGGATCTCAGCTCACTGCAAGCTCCGCCTCCCGGGTTCACGCCATTCTCCTGCCTCAGCCTCCCGAGTAGCTGGGACTACAGGTGCCTGCCACCTCGCCCGGCTAAGTTTTTGTATTTTTAGTAGAGACGGGGTTTCACTGTGTTAGCCAGGATGGTCTCGATCTCCTGACCTCATGATCCGCCCGTCTCGGCCTCCCAAAGTGCTGGGATTACAGGCTTGAGCCACCGCGCCCAGCCAATTTAACTAATTTTTATTTCTACTAACTGCACTTGGTAAACGCTACTAGTATAGAAAAGAAAAATGAAAAAAAAAGAATTAATTGGAAGAGGTGTTTTTTCACAATCCCATTTTGAATATTATACACATATCACACTTTTTCGGAACTGTAGCACTGAATCCATTCTAACCCATGTTCTTACTTCTGTTTGTCTACTTTTTTCCAGGTACAATCTTAGGGCAGGAACCATGGAAACAAGTGCGTTAACAGATGCGTTTTTTTTGTGTGTGTAAGATGTGTAAGTTTTTGTTGTTGAATCAATTGATTCTTTATAATAAAACCTAAATGAATATCTGATTAATCTGCTAATATCTATTCCTGTTTCTGGACATTAAATTCAATGTTCCAGTAATTATAGTTCCATCAGAAAGGCATATATCACAGAAGCAAAGCTTTTAGAAGGTAAAAGAAACCAAACGGTGACAGGAGAAATTATTGGATATGATTAGCATGCCCAGTGTTAAATGGGGCAGATTTCATAAGGAGCTGAATTATGCTTAACTCTGCAAAATACTTAGATTTTGGTGACAGATGGAAGTGTGGAGTTTGTGGACTGGGGAATGGCATTCTGAAATTGTTTAGAGGTAGGAATGTAAGGGAACATGCAAGTACTTTTGCCTTACAAGAATGAAACAGGCCAGGCATGGTGGCTCACGCCTGTAATCCCAGCACTTTGGGAGGCCAAGGTGGGTGGATCATCTGAGGTCAGCAGTTCGAGACCAGCCTGGTCAACATGGTGAAACCCTATCTCTACTAAAAATACAAAATTAGCTGGGTATGGTGGCACAGGCCTGTAATCCCAGGACTTGGGAGGCTGAGACAGGATAATTGCTTGAGCCCAGAAGGTGGAGGCTGCAGTGCCCTTGACCAGGTGGCTGGTAGACTACATCAGGCTGCTGCTGAAGTCACAAGAGTATACGCATGCATTAACAGCTATGGACAAGGCCCACAGGCCTGTTGTTTGCCTACCCTTGCAGGGTGGCCGACCAACAGCACACCACTGGGGCACTGCAACACTTATGTGCTCTGCATGGTTGCCCTCTGTCCATTGAGAGTGATAGGGGAACACATTTCATTGGACAACAGGTACCACAATGGGCACAACAAATGGACATAAAGTAGGGATTCTATGTGCCATACAAACCACAAGCTGCGGGTATAATTGAGTAATATAATGGGCTGTTGAAGGGTTACACTTGCATGTCGTACCACGGTCTTTGTGGGGCTGGAGTTCCAGGCTGGACCTGGTGCTCCAAACCTTGAATGAATGGCCATGGAAAGGTAGCCCAGCCCTGGTGGAGGTTTTGTTACACTAAGCCACCACCCCCATTCAGTTGCAGATATATACCAAGGATGACCTCCTCCAACCAGGTATGGGGATGAAAGGTAACCTGTTATTGCCTGCCCCAACACCCCTGAAGGCAGGGGAACAGAAAACCTGGCTGTGGCCATGGACCCTCCAAGCACCCCCACTGCTGGTGGTTGGCTATCAGAGCTCCCTGGGGGGAGGGCCTACAGTATGACTCACATGTCACTCCTTGGGTGTTCAATACATGGCCCCTACAGTTGACTGTTCATAGGGGAACAGTCAGGGAAGGAACCCTCCTCTGGGGGACGTATGCGTATCTGGCCTATTGTGAGCTCCCCTGTGACTTTAGCACAGATACAGGACTCAAAGGAACCATGGGGAGTTGAGAAGATGTGGTACCATCGGTCAGGGCAAAAGCCCTTGGTGGCTGCATTGTTATCCAGGGATGAAAGGTTAGCCTGTATTTTGCCTGAGGGATATGATTTACCTCTGTTAGTATCTGTACCTGCTCTTTCATTTCAACTGTAGGTTAACATGCTCTAACTGCATTTGAACTGGATCCACACCTACGCTGAGGTGACCAATGTTTTCATCTGTTGGATCTGCACTGCCCTTCCATCAGCAGCTGCAGATGGCTTGCCTTGGCACATATATTCAGCATCTGCGGAGAACTGGACATGGCTGGAGACCTGGGGTCCCATGGCTGATGCCTGTAAGGCAACACGGCAAGCTTTGGAAAAGGATGCTGTCAGACCCACAGCACGCCCACCCCCTGGCTGGCCTGTAGCATTTATGACGGGTGGGGCTGGCTAGTGGGGGAACATGTAGTACCCCAAGCCCAGGTGCTGTGGTACATAGAGCAACATTGGGGCAACACCCCTGTGGGATGCGTACCCGTCATGGCCTGTGCAAACATAATACATGTCACCACGCTGAAGGTATGATGGAACAAGTGGGCCCACCAAGGTTGGGCCCCAATGGCTTTTGTGTCCCCTGGGGTCTGTGGGGACACAGAGTAGCCTTGGCCTTACCTACCAGTGAACTGGACTGGACATTGTACCTGGAGGTGGCCTTACCTGCCACTGTTCTCCCCAAGTTGCCCAGATAGCCCGCATAACTGGGAGGTGCTATGCTCTCAGTTTGTGCAAGTGCAACGAGCCCCCTGGTGGCTCTACCTCTTGGCAATGACTATCCCTGGAGCGGGTGTCATAACTGTAGAAGCAGAAGTTACCACTCTTGCACAGCACGCCACTTGGGCTCTGAATTACACTTGAGTGGCCCTCCTCCTGTTAACAGATGAAGTTGATCAGATCAGAAAGGTGGTATTGCAAAATTAAATGACCTTAGACATAGAAACTGCTGCCCAAGGAGGCACCTGTGCCCTTTTAGGAACACAATGTTGTACCTTTATCCCTGACAATTGGTAGAACGTAACAGCAGCTCTGCAAGGGGTCTCATGGCAGATTAAGGCAGCCGAGAGCCTTACTGATGATCCCCTGCAGAGACGGTGGGTATCCCTAGGCTCTGGCCTACGTTGGGCCCTAATAGTCATAAGTGGCATAGCTGGGATCCTAGTAGTGAGGTGTTGCTCTCTGTATTGTTGTGGGTTATGGATTCAGGGCTCTGCCCTATGGGCACGTGTTCCTGCCTGGAGGATGCCCTAGGCGTAGGGGGTGGAGTGTAAGGGAAATGGCTGTGCTTTAGTCAGGAGTAGGCTGAGGCAGCCTTCCGGCGCAGCATAACTCAGTGGGTTTGGAGCGCAGGCACATAGCTCCACAAATTATGTAACCAAGCCATGAGAGGCACATTAGGTGATCACCCATGTGAGCTCGTGCTGGGCTTGGAGCCACTACTGTCTGTAAAAGGTACAATTACCCTGCTAATGCTATACATATGGCTTGTTCACACCCAAAGAGAGGGTAAAGCCATGTCAAAACTGTCTGTAATCCCTTTAGTGTTTTTCCAGCTACCCACCACTCGCCCACTGATTCCCACTGGAACTCAGTTAGAACCTGGCAGCTAGCTTATGGGAACTTGGGCCTCAGTTAGAACCTGACAGCTAGCTTATGGGACCAGAGGGAAGGCAGAAGAATCAGGAGGTTCCCAAAGGTCTCAAGGGCAGCTTCAGGCTTGTCCAGGGGCTGCAAGAAATGAACTCCAGGTGGCTTTTGGTCTCTTTCTTTGCTCTGCTCAGTATCAGGAAGTAAGCTTCTAATTGGCTGAACTTGTGTCATGTGCTTGGCCCCTGGTAAGGTAACATCAGGGCCTAGTGCCTTGATCCACACAGGTCTAGCTATCTCCAAAGCAGTAGGAAGCTGAGGTGCTATTACCAGAAGGT
Source organism: Macaca mulatta (assembly GCF_049350105.2). NCBI lineage: Eukaryota > Metazoa > Chordata > Mammalia > Primates > Cercopithecidae > Macaca > Macaca mulatta. The sequence goes on along the minus strand of NC_133410.1, from coordinate 107,951,355 downwards.
GGAATGGCAGAATTAAAAAAAAATCAATTACTGCTCTGTCATATTGTGTGAAAGACAGAATTCATTTTATTGTACAAATGATTATAATTGATTTTTAAAAGTGAAACAACTGTGCTCTACATATGCTTGTTCAATCATATTTACGAGACAGATATGCCCTATTTTATGTTGTTCCTGGGGATCTGAAAACTGGTCTTTAGTAGGTATGTGTGGGCACAGGGCAAGAGGGTCACAGTAGGTGGTAAATCCTGAGCAATCAGTTAATTGTTTTGTTAGAGAAAGAGACCATTTAATTGCTCACTTTTCGACCAAGGAACAGAAGGTACAGTATTTAATTCATTAACTATAGCAAAAATATAGTTTAATTTTATATCATAGCTAACTAAAAAGTATTTTAAGTTGACCTCATTTCATAAAGGATTTGAGGTGAGAAGACCTTTTGTTTTAATCAAGGTTCTTTGATTTGAAAATCTGAGATACTCACTTCAAAGTAGCTAAAGCCCAAATGCGATGTGATGAATGATTCCATCTAAAAATCTCATAGACCTCAAAGACAGAGTCCTCTTGAAATCTAGAAGCCTCTTGAAATTTAGCAGGGAAAGGAGCCTTTCATAGCACAAAATGCACAATCATACACGGCACCCAGGCTGTCAGACTCTGCTACTGTTTTTCTCTGTTTAGGTTTCCTTCCTCTTTCTGCAGAGGATGAGGGAGAGTCTTGGCTTCCTCCTGGAAATGCGGGCCCACCCCCAGCTCTCGGGTAAACACTGCCTGCACTTCAGCCGATGGCAGGTTCCCTTTGTTACTGAGACAGACCCTCAGGTTGGCCCAGCCGGAATCTACCAGGACCCCATCAGCTGTGAAGTACAAACCTGGCTGGAGGTGGGAGAGCACCTTGTGGTTGCGAAGGTCTGAGAAAGGGGTGGGTGTGATCTGTCAGCACCCTAAAATGTTTCCCTGTATTGTCTGAGACAAACAGCTGGGGAAGAAAGGGGGTGGGGGGTGCGGGGAATAGAAAAAACGTGGTACTGAGAGAAATGCAGAAATGCTGGTGGTGATTCAAGAGGAGAAAATCAATAAAGGCTTGGGGGAGAGCCTCAAAAGGTGTTTAAGTCAGGATACTTTCAGTTGTACGAAACGGAAAACCCCTGTCAAAGTATCTTAACCAAGAAATTTGTCTCATCTCACAGGAAGTCGTGAGGTAAGGCGACCTTCAAGGTTGGTTAAGTCAACCATACAACAAAGGCTGGAAGGCCCCGGTTCTTTTCATCCTTCCAGTCTGCCATCCTTGGTGTGGTCTTTGTCATCAGGCTGTAGAGGATCCAGGCATCACATCCAAACCCAACCAAGTTCAAGGGCAAAAGAGATAATTTCTTAGATGCAAGGAAACCTCTAGCAGATTCTTCTCATGGCTTGTTGATCAGAATTGGGCCACCTGCCCATTCCTGAACCACACATTAGCGAGAGGAATGGGACTGCCAGGTGTGATGCAGAGGGCCAGTCTTCCCAGAGCATGTGACTGCTTCAAGAGGGGGACACTGAACACAGCTGCTAGGGCTCGGAGAGGAAGGCGGCAGGAGGGGTGGGGAGGCAACCAGCAGGGCGGCTACAGAGAAGCAAAAGAAAAACAGAGGAGCAGAGAGGCAGGCAATGACAGAGCCCAAGAGGAGGGAGGCAGGAAGGTGGGCGGGAACCATAAAGCACAGGTGGAGACAGACAAGCTCGTTAAGTTTGGTGTCTTAGGTTAAAACACTGTTGTCATATCTTGCTCCTCAGCCAGGCAACTATTAGAAGAACACGCTTTACCTGTTTTCACTGCCACTTGAAGGGCTGATTAACTTGTCAGTAGGTAAATTTATTAAGCATTTTTCAACCTCAGAGTTATAAGGGAGGTGGCCTTAGCAGTATTCAGACAGAAAATTTCTCTCCTTTTCTCCTTAAAATAGATCAGCATTTATTGAGTTGTGAAGGAGTTGTGTGAAATGAATATGATTACTTACTTTCTTACATCTTTATGTATAATTTTATCTTCTTAATTGTAAAAGCAATATAACCACATTTAAACATTGCAAACCAGAAACATGACAACAAAATCACCCACAGTCTTATAACTGTTATTATTTGGCAAAAATTAACTCCTAACTTTTTTTCATACAATTGCATACCATTTTGTAGATTGCTTTATTTTTGAAAACATGTATATCATATACATGTTACAAATTTCAAAAACAAACTAAAGGGATTATATAAAAATAAAACAGGTCTCTTTCCCATCAATATCTTTAGTCCCCCAGTTTGCCTCCCATTCCACGCTAACTCACTGTTACCAGTTTATTTTGTTTTCTTCCATATATAGCATACCCATTAACAAGGAAATATGTGTATGGATATTCTTTTGCCAACAGACCTTATCTTTTCACAAAATAATAGCCTACTGTGTACACTGTTTTTGTTCCTTTTAAAATTTAACAATATTACTGGAGGTAATTCCATATATAGTGCCTTTAAAATTTAACATTATAGGCCGGGCGTGGTGGCTCACGCCTGTAATCCCAGCACTTTGGGAGGCTGAGGTGGGCGGATCACAAGGTCAGGAGATCGAGACCATGGTGAAACCCCGTCTCTACTAAAAATAGAAAAAATTAGCCGGGCGCAGGGGCGGGCGCCTGTAGTCCCAGCTACTTGGGAGGCTGAGGCAGGAGAATGGCGTGAACCCGGGAGGCGGAGCTTGCAGTGAGCCGAGATTGCGCCACTGCACTCCAGCCTGGGCGACAGAGCGAGACTCCGTCTCAAAAAAAAAAAAAAAAAAAAATTTAACATTATAATGTATTCATATATGCCACATCCTCTATAAGTAGTATCTTCAAGAGCTGTAAAAAGTATGAGCAAATGACTCATTCATTCCTTTAATAAATATTTATCAACCACCTGCCATATCTGCAGAGCTCTGGTGATTCTAAGATTACCAAGAGTTAAGTCACACCCTAGAAGGAGTCACAGCAGATTGAGGAGACAGGTAGGTAAACAAGTTCTTACAGGCAGCCTTTAAGTGCCGGGATGGAAGAACACAGCGGGTATTGAGGGAATAAAGAAGGAGCCTCCCAGACACTGAACACAAGTAGTAAAGAGTAAGAGGAATCAGCTCACAGACAAGAGACAAGGAGAATGCCCCAGGCAGAAACTCCAAATGACATGTGCAGAGGCACAGAATGTGAAGAAACACTGTGGTCCAAGTAACTACAAGGAATTGGATATCACCCCTACTCTCTGATCTTTAATTTCTGGCCAAGTCTTCAATATAAATAATGCTATGATATACATCTTGCAGTATATAACTTTTTCCATCTGCTGGGGTATTTCTTTGGGTAGATTCCCGGAAGAGGGACTGCTGAGTCAAAATGTAGGAGCACTCTGACCTGCTGTAGACGGCCAAAATGCTTTCCAAATGGACATACTGTTTCATAAAGACACCAACAATATATGTGCTAACCAGTGCTCATTATTTTTGTATCTTTATTAGTTTTAATGTATACTTCTTTGATTACTAATTTCCCCATATATTATTTTGATTTCTTCTTATATGGTTTGTTTTCTGTTTATACTCAATCACTGTGATTCTAAATTTTACTTTAGCTCTATGAGCCCTACTTATAATATAGATATTCAAGTTTTTATTTTTCATGTTTGCTGCCAATATTTTTTTCTGGTTTAGCTTACACTAAAAAAAGTTGGACATGTAGAAGTGTTTAAGATATTACCCAATCATATTTATTGATTATTTCCTTCTATTGCCTCTAAGTTGAGAAGTACTTCTATTCAGAGGTTTGACAAATATTTTTTCTTCTGGTCTGCTTTAAAATATATTTAACTCCTTAATCCTCCTAGAACTTATTTTGGATATATGAAATTAGATAATTCAATTAGTTTTTCCACACCCCTCCAAATTACCGATTAGTTATCTTATCTTTCCCTTCTCCACTGATTTTTCTTTTTAAGACTTTATTTTCTTAGCAGTTTTAGTTTCACAGCAAAATTGAAAGAAGGACTGCATACTGTATGATTCCTTATATATGGCATTCCGGAAAAGACAAAACTACAGAGACAGGGGGACAGTTAACATCAGTGGTTGCCAGAGACTGGGGGGAGGAAGGGATGAATAGGTGGTGGACAGAGGACTTTTAGGGCAGTGAAAATACTCTGTGATACTATAAGGGTGGGTACATGTTATTCTACATTTGTCCAACCCTATAGAATATACAGCCCCAAGAGTGAACCCTAATGTAAACTATGGACTTTAGGTGATAATGATCTGTCAATGTAGGTTCACTATTTGTAGCAAATGTGCTACTTTGGTTGGGGATGTTGACAATGGGGGAGGGTGTGGGGTGAGGTACATGGGATATCCAGCGATTTTTATTTCAAAGATAAATCCACTTAGAGATCAACTCAGTCATCAATTCCATCTAATTTCTGGTCCTTTTGAAATGTGTCACATCAGCTTAGGACAGACCTTTCTTCTGACTCATCCAGTATTCCTGCAGCGACTGTTCTATTTATATACAGAATTACAACACAGCTCCAATAGGCTTAGGTAAAGCTTGTCAGTGCCTTCCTGTGAACGAGGAAATCTGCTGCTGAAAGACCTTACTTTTGAAGTCTACCAGATTGGTGGTAGTATGGCCTGTGTTTCGAGTGGGTGGAGAGCACTTTTGAGGGAGAGAGGATTATTTCATCCAAAAGGCTGAAGTCACTGTTATCCCGTGTCATAGCTTCTGAGGTACTGAATGAGTAGGATCTCCTGGTCCTCCCATCTCTGTGGGTACCTGGTTCATACTTGTGACCTTACTATAGCCTCAATCCTGCTGAAGCCCAGGACTATCTCTAAGTGTGGTTTATTGCAGGAAAAAGTAGCTTCTTGACTAGACAAAACTTGACTGCCGGTTGTCAACTAGCCAGTTTTCGAGAAAAGTGAGAGGCTGTTACGTAGGGAAACCTTATAACTAGAGGCTCTCAAACTCAAGTATTTAAGTATCATCTGGGGAGCGTTTTAGATTTCTGTGTCCAGGACCGGGTTGCACTGGGTGGTGCTGGAAAAAGTTTTTGATCTCACCTCCTTCTAGCCTTTTGAATCCTTAAAAATATTCCCATAGACATTTACACACAGTCCTGGGCAGTTCTTCTCCTTCCATGAAATACCGGTACCTGCTTTGCCAACACCTATGAAAGTGCTCCAGGAGGAGGGCGAAGAAGCAACTAATGAGCACATCTGCTCAGGTAGGGTTCCAAAACAATTTCCAGCCACCCGTTCTATTCTCCAGAGTTCAAAAGCTTAATGGTTCGTGATCCAAAAACCCAATTCAGATTCCCCAGAAGAGCTTCCTGGAATCCGTTGAGGATTCTTTCCTAGAGTTAGGAGGCAGGCAGGTTTCTTAGGCACTATTCTGTCGGGGTAGGGGGGAGCGTGCGCTGTTCGGGTTTGTGTGGTTGCAACAGACCCTAGGGCGAGGATTGTATCCCAGGCCAGGACTCCCTTGGGTCATCTCTTTTTCCTCCTCCCCATTTCTAGGATAAAACCCATTTCTCCGGTAGGTGGGGAGGCTGGGTTAGAGTCACACGGATTAAGGAAGCTTTTCTTTGCAACGTCCCATCCCTTCATCCTTTCCTCCCACTTCCCGTGGCTCTTTTCTCCACCTTCCCCAACTACCCCCTTTTCTATTCAGCGAAGTCCACGACTACTTTCCTTCCCTGTCCAGTGGCACCGCATCTTCTCTAGCCGCAGAAGCCTGTTGTGGAGGAGGGGGCGCGAGTGTGGCTACCCCGGAAGGGATGTGAGGGGGGGGCTCGCAGGTCCTCACTCACCCAGCCCTCTCCCCGAGGAGCGACTCTCTCGCCCGCGTCCCTCCAGAGCTGCGGCCGCTCATCAATCCCGGTCACTCTGCCAGGCTGCTCCCCGGGCGCCCTTTCCTTTTCCCTCTCGCCTGCGGTCCTCCACCCTCCCACCCTCTACCTACTCCGCAGCGGCGCTCGGGGTCGGCGGTGCTCGGGGTTGGCCCGAGAAGGGGCGGGGATAAAACGAGCGGTGGAAGGAGGCGGCTACGTGGTGCCACTGCCGCCCGGGAGCGCCCGACCCCGTGCGCGCGCGCGCCTAGCCAAGGCTTGGGCGGCGGGCGGAGCTGCGGGCGGCGCGGGCGGAGGAGCAGCCGGCAGGGCGGGCGGAGCGAGCGGCGGGCGGAGCGAGGGGTGGGAGGGCGCGCGCGAGCGGGCCAGCAAGCAAGCGAGCGGCGTCTCAGCCAGCATCTGCAGCGGCTGCCTTTGCCCGAAGCCCAGGGACTAACCGACGGACCGACCGCTTGGCGCACGGACGCGGGCGCTTGCTTTGTGTTCGGGGCTAGCTTCGGCGAGGCTTGGGCTTGCAGCGCGCGGCTTCCCCGCTCGCTCGCGGCCACCCCGGCTCCAGCGGCCTCGGCGCGCGAGGAGCTGGAGGTGCGGGAGCCGCTCTCCGCCGGTCGGTCCCCGCGCGGCTGAGCCTGGGCCGCCAGCGCTGCGGCCCCCTGCGGCGTCCCTGAGCTCCTGCTTCCCGCCGGGCTGCTCCGAGCAACGGTGCTTCGGGGCTCCAAACTCGGGCTGCCGGGGCAAGTGTCTTCATGAACCCAGAGGATGTCCGGGAAGCACTACAAGGGTCCTGAAGTCAGTTGTTGCATCAAATACTTCATATTTGGCTTCAATGTCATATTTTGGGTAAGTTGGAGCGCTCCTGGGATTCCAACTATTGTGGCCGATCGATTCGCGACGATTTCCCCCACGTTGCTCGTTGCCTTTACTTTTCGCAGCCCCGCAGGCGCTTGCCGGAGCAGCGTAGAGGCATTCGCCTTCCGCCTTTCCAGCTTGCGCGTTGGAGAGATAAACATTTAATCCTTTCGAGGAATGGGAAGAGGTAAAAAGAGAAACCGAGGCGGAAAGGGGGCACCGAGGCCTTCTGGTGGCTTTTTAAGGAACGAATAGCAGGGATGCAGATAAAAGAAAGGGTTCGGCAGTTTGAGAAATGAGCAACCGCACGAATTGGATTTGCTCCGGGTGGGATATGGATGTTGGGCAGAGCGTGGTGTCATAATAGGGAAGGCTAATCGGGCGCAGCCGACCCTGAGGTCCACCTTCTAACAACGATCTGATTGGACGAGGGCTTGGCTCTGTGTTGCCGCGGCTGGTCTGTGCCATGCTCAGCGTGTATCTTCTTGCACCATCTCGGGCTTTGTGTAGGATGCAGATGCCGTGGTATATGGTTCTGTAATGTGCACGTAAATAACGTTTCCTGCACGCTCTCCTCTTTAGCTGGAAAGCGCTCCTTGTGCGTAATGGACTGGCCAGTGGGCGTGCGGGGTAGAGAGATTTATTTATATGTATATATCATTGTCAGGATAATAACAAGTCACCGTCAACACATATTTCAACGTGCTCGTGCCCCACGTCCTCATTTTTACAGGAGTGACACAGAGCGGGCCGTTTTGGGAAAACCTTTGGAGAAGGAGAAGGTGTGCGAGGCATGTTTCACTGGGGAACCGAGAGAGCAAATGCTTTAACACAAGATTCAAATTATGCTCTGCTTGGGACTGCAATGTGTTGGGCACCTATTGTAATTAGGCTGGGACGCCTGCTCTTTTTGTTTGTTTTGATTCTTTTCTTTGATCTGGCAAACGTGTTCAGCAGCCAGACAAAGAGTTCTCCAGGACAAGGGGAAAACGTTGGTTCGAAGACCATGTTATTTTTCTTCCCCTTCTCATCCCATCTCATCCTCTTCCTCAATGGGCACCCCGTTTTCCATGGAAAGTAAAGATGGTGGCTGTCTGGGTGGGGGATTCTCTAAGTTGCTGTTCAGTGTGAGGTAAACAATGATCCAACTGCAGGATCAATAATTATCCACAGCAGTTTGAACACGGAATGTATTTATTTGGATTCTCCTTTCGTTTGGGCTGTTTGCTGTACATATATACATCTGTGAGAATAGTTGTCAATACGGCTCTTCATATTCTTTTTCTTGTACCGCACTCTTTCCAGGTTATTTTATTTTCTGTTTTCCATAATAGTACCTTGCATTGGTCATGTATGCTTTGTGATGGGGAAATGGAAGGGATTGGAGACCACTTTCCGTGGCAGCATGTCATCTGTCTTCAGGACTAATAAAGATAATGAGGGGATACATGAATGGATGTCATATCCGATCATTCCACAGGCAGTTTTTTGCCAGCGTTGTGCATGATTGCCGGGAGCAGTCACCCACCTCCTTGCAATTAAACACTGCTACAAATACAGGAAGAAGAAATTATTTTCTTTCTTTACCCCTTCTCCGTTTGTGAAAATGTTTTAAAGTGGTGGGTAGTCACGTTTTTGAATAAGATCATCTGATTTGATTGGAACTTGAAACTTTGTGACTTGGAGAGGCACGGACTACCGAACTGGTACTGATTCTTTTTGGGATAGTGAGTTCAGGCCTCTTGTTTCTACTTGAACATTTCTAAAAGTTGCACATTTTAGCTACCCAGCAACAAAAAGCACCCAGGGACTTTCTCTGCCGTTTCCTAGCAGGGAGTGGTAAGGAAGTAAAAGGATTTGGGCCTGTTTCCCTCATAGTTTGCTGTAATTTTGTAGAGTGCACAGAGACAAATTTAGCCCTTTCTATGGATTAGGTTGCAGCAAAACCCCTGGAATTGTAGAGAGCTTCAAAGAATTGCAGAGTGCTTGCATGGAGAAGTTCAGAATAGAGCCGCATCTTTTCTGATTGTGAAGGTCTTCATAAGTGGGTGAGTGAGTATGGGAAGCCTGAAAGGAGACCTAGGCTATGGGACTAAACCAGCTGCCCCAGGCAGAACTGTTAAGTGGATATCTTCGTTATGAGGGCCGTTCACTTAGCCTGCCTCTTGCCTTCCCTTCTTCTCCTCTCTGTGCCCAAAGCCTTTCTCTCAGATACTCCCTCATACCTTTCCTGTCCTGCTCTCTGCTCCAAAATTACCCCATATTTAAATTTCCTGCTTTTTAATACCATGGTCTCTAGTGATGATCAACAGAAAGGCAACCATATGGTTTTGGTTAAAGTAATTCAGACTAAGATGTTAGTGACTGAAAAGCCGGGGTCAGTAGCTTAGCAGCTTGCTTCTGAAAAGTTGCACACTTCTGCTCTCTACAGAGTCACCAACCTGTCTGTGATTGCCAAAAACAGCAGACTCGGTGCTACTCCAATACAGTTATGAAGAGGAGATTGCCAACAGCATGGTTTCCTAATTGTTCATTTTCACACTGAACTGCTAGACTACATTTGACATACACACTGGTGACATTTACAGGTATAGTTCTGGTAAAATAAAATTGAACATATGGTGGCACCAGCACTGAGAGCTTGGTTCTTTTTCTGATCAACAGTTTGGCTCTTTGTTAGTTAACTGCCTGGGCCTCAGTTTCTCAGCTGTTAAACTGAAGGAACTGGACAAGTTATAACGTTCTTTCTAGTTCTTACACAGAATGAGTTTCTTGAGTTCCAGTATGCTGGAGAAGAAAAATAGAGTTTGGCCACGAATATATAACAGAAGTAGTATATGACTCCCAGGACATTTGATAAATTATAGACATTTTCTGTTAGGGAGACGTGTCTGAAGACTAGTTTTATTGCTTTCATTTCTTCCTCAAAGATCCTTTCATTTAAAAAAAAAAAAAAGAAAGAAAGAAAAAAAAAAAAAAAAAAAACCAAGGCTGGGCATAGTGGCTCGCACCTGTAATCCCAGCACTTTGGGAGGCTGAGGTGGATGGATCACAAGGTCAGGAAATCAAGACCATCCTGGCCAACATGGTGAAACCTCGTCCCTGTGAAAATACAAAAAATTAGCCGGGCGTGGTGGTGGGTGCCTGTAGTCCCAGCTACTCGGGAGGCTGAGGCAGGGGAATCACTTGAACCCGGGAGGTGGAGACTGCAGTGAGCCGAGATCGTGCCACTGTACTCCAGCCTGGCAACAGAGCAAGACTCCGTCTCAAAAAAACAAAACAAAAAACCTTTCACTAATTTCTTCTTGGATTGTTCAGTTCCTGGTATAGTATCCGTGCTTTTCTCTCCCTACTGTGAATCTCAGATGTAGTCCTGGGAGTCATTAAATATATTTTTATTATTAGAATTACAGCTTCATGTATACAATCTGAATCCTTTTATATAACAGTTGTAATGATGTTCTGAGTAACAAAGTCAACATCTTGTACAGATTCCTTTCTCATTAGTTATCACAGGGTGGTGGGGGAAAAACTTGTTTTCTGTGTTATATGTTGGAACAACTCAAGACAGAAGGGGATTGATTTTATTGAGGGTGTCACCGTACTGGGACATTTGTCAGAAAACCCTGAGACTGCTTTGGGTTTAGGGGAGGGAGGAGAAAGAGGGTTTTGTTTTAAAGTCATTTCTTTTGGGTACTGAACCTCACATCCCATCACTCATCATTAATAGATACTTTGCCCTTTTGGATTCTGGCTCTTGACTGTTTTGGATTCTGGATACTTAACTGTTCTAGGCAAGTAAATTGATCTCAATATTCTGGTTATTTATTGCTACATAACCTCCAAGCTTAGTTGTTTAATACACAGTTGTTTTTTTATTATAGCTCACAGTTCTGTGATTTGGCCAGGCTCATCTGGACAGTTCTCACTTGGGGCCTCACACAGTTGCGGTGCGATGTAGTTGGAGTTGGACTTATCTGAAGGCCCTTTGGGGCAGGATGCCCAAGATGGTATACTCATATGACTGGCAACTGATGCTTGCTGGGAGCTTAGCCAGAGTTGTTGCTGGAGCACCTACACGTGGCTTCTTCCTGTCTCTAAGTCTTAAAGAAGCTTCCAGCCAGTTAAGGTTGCACTGAGAACTGTCAGTGCCACTTTTATCTATTCCACTGGTTAAAGCACTCATGCAGATTGCTCAGTTTCAAAGGGTGAAGAATTAGAAGCCACCTTTTGATGGAGAAGTGTCAAGGTCACATTGCAGAAGGTCATGTAGGTTGTGGCTGTCTTTGAAAAATATAGTCTACTGTATTAAGGCACTGAGCCTTAATTTCTTGTTTATAAAGGAAAGATAACATTAATGGTGTTGTAGTTTCAAAGATTCAGTGAGATCATGTTTTACTCAGCATAATATTTCAATATTTAACAAATGGTGAATATCATTATTGTTATTCTCTCCAGATTTTATACTGGTTCCATACAGGGCTATAGAACTTCTAGAATGCCTTAGTCTAGTACTTTGGCATCATTACTACTAGGTAATGATAATACCTTTAAGGTCTGGCAAGAGGATGAGGCAAATGGATTCAATAGATTTTGTAGTGACTTGTTAGGAAAAAACTCGATGGAAGCCGTGGAATGATTTGGGAGAACCAAGTCATTTTTCTATTTTCTTTGCTACAAAGGATTAGAAAAGCTTCAGATACTTGAGGCCAAATTTCTCTTTTGCTATGCCTTCAGATGTTACATTGTGTCTTTAAGTGCAGGTTTATTCAGGGTTGATGGCAGGATCTTGCCTCTAATTTGCTTCCACGGGGCTTAATTCAGAGAGGAGGGAGACTCAGGAAACTTTGGTGGGGAGGGGGGGCGGGCATCAAGTAGGAAGCCTTATCTTATGATTCACTATAAATTGCAAGATGTTCTGGAATGATGATACATCAGCAGTTTATAAGTCATAATTTTTGTTTTAATTTGCTAGACATCTGTTAGCTTCGATAGCAACCATATGGGAATCTAAATTGCCTTTTGAATTACAGGGAGATGGTAGGAAGAAAGCTAAATATGGTTATGAAAGTGTCATATGGGAAAAGTGTAAGAAAGGTATAAAGTGGGGAAAGTAATTGAATATAGGCTTGCTTAGGCTGGCCACTCCCCCTGTGGGGCAGTATGAAGGCGCAGAAGCGTTCTCACTTGATGATATACTCCACAGACTGAAATGAAGCCAAGTGGGGAGAAGTTGGAAAACCAAATAATGTTTCACCCACCATAAAATTGCCAAAATGTTTCACTTATTTAGATGGGTCACTTTGTTTTAATGTCCACAGTAATAGGTAGTCCCTGGCAAAAGGTGAAAGCAATCTGCATTTTTAACAGAGCTTTTCACTAATGATGTTTTTCTTGTAAGCACCCCACAGAGTCTTCCAAGCATATTATATCTTTGTGACAGATGAAGAAATTGGAGTACAGAGATGTGGAGTAACTTTTGAGGTGTTGAAGAGCATGTCAAGGTTTAGTTTTAGAGTGTTAAGTCTCTTCCGTAATGATAGCCTCAGCTTTTTGGGTGGAGACTTATTTTAGAAGATGCTTGTTATTCTAAAATAAAACATCAAGTAAGTCATTTACATCTGTTCATAATCGAAAAGTGATAAAGTTTTTGCATATGCCACGATTACCACCACCCACAAGCACAAAAGAGTTAGGATGAAAATGTTCTTCAAGAATATGGTGGAATAATTGTAGCCTATTGAAAATTCATAAACGAAAATTGGAGTATTATAGACAGCATTCTTGAATCACATGTTTTTTTCTGTGTGTAATACTGATGACTGTCTTAAAATTTGTAACTTCCAAATCATCATACTCCACTGGATTATAAGGGCTTCAAGTGTGGGGGCTGTCTCACTTTCATAAGCCCAGTTTCTTGCACATTGTCTGAAACACAGTAGATGTTGTAATAAACGTTTGGGCCAGGCATGGTGGCTCACATCTGTAATCCCAACATTTTAGGAGGCTGAGGCTGGAGAATGGCTTGCGCCCAGGAGTTTGAAACCAGCCTGGGTAACATAGTGAGACCCTATCTCTACAAAGAAAAAAAAAAAAGAAAACATTTAAAAATTAGCTGGGTGTGGTGATGCATGCCTGTAGTCCCAGCTACTTGGGAGGCTGAGGTGGGAGGATCACTTGAGCCTGGGAGGTTGAGGCTGCAGCTGCACTCCAGGGTGACGGAACAAGACCCTGTCTCAAAAAAAAAAAAAAAAAAAAGTGTGTTGAAGGAAAGAATTACAAATCATCAGAAAGTACGTAGGAATCATCTCCTCTAACTTCCTAGTGAAGCATTCTCCGTTGTATCCTGCCGACCTTTCTAAGCATGGATCTGTTTTTGGACCGCTTTAATTGTAGAGTTTCATGTGTTTTCAAACTAGATGTAATCTGTCTCCTCATAATTTCCATCCTCCTAATTTACTGTTCATTTTAAATTTTTATTTGGAAACATCAAACCTATAGGAAAATTGCAAGTGGTAGAGAGAACTTGTTTTTAATCCTGTTTGAGAAAAAGTTGCCAGCATGTTGGCTATCACACAGACAGTTTAGTATGTATTTTCTGTAAACTGAACTATTCTCCTAGATCACCACAGTGCAACCATGAAAGCCAGGGAATTACCAATGATACATTAAACCATTTAATCCTTAGACTTCATCCAAGTTTACCAGTTGCTCCAGTAATGTTTTAAAGCAAAAGAATCCAGGTCAGAACCACACTTTGTATTTAGTTCCATCTTTTTAGTCTCTTTCAGTCCTTCACTATCATGCTGTTGACACTTTTGACAATTATAAGCCAGTTATTTTGTAGAATGCCCCTCAGTTTGTGTTTGTGCCATTTCCACAAGCTTAGATTCAGGCTGTGCATCTTTGGTAGGAATTGTACAGAAATGGTGCTGTGTTCTCATTGTACCCTATCAAGGTGGCATTGATTTCTGTTTGTCCCATTACTGATGATGGTCACTTGATCAAGGTGTTGTCTGCCAGGCAACACCTTGTTTGTAATTTATAAATATTTTATGGCAAATTACATTGAAACTATGTAAATGGCCTATTCCTCATCAAATTTTTAATCTGTTACTTATTTATATCAGTAAGAACTTATGGTCTTCCTTTTTTCAGTGTGTTTTAATGTTACTCTCATCACTTACTTTATTTAAAATGGCCCTAGGTTTGGCCAGTGCAGTCTTTTCACATTGGCTCCTGTGCTCTTTTAACTCCCATCAGTCTTTGAGCACCATCTTGCTCTCTGGCGGAATAAGATGTTCCAAACTCATTTTGTGATTTATTGGTGTCATCTTTTGTATCAGCCATTTCTCCAAGGAGCTTTTGAATGGAGAATGGAATTTAGAAGCCAAGATCTGGTTGCTTGGTGTGCTCATTGCTATTAGGGGTTGCTACTCCATGTATGTATATACACATGTACATCTGTATTTCTGTATCTATGTACTTTTAAAACCATGAGTTTATAGTCATACCTGAAATTCCTGTCTGAAACCACAGGGTTTATTTTTTCCTCTCCATATTTTATAAATGCTTTCTTTGACAGTGAGATTCCTGGTTCCCATTATTCTTAACAGTTTACTTATTTGGTAAATCTCCCCATATGTAACCAGTCTTCTGCAGCTGCCACCACTTTTCCTCCTGGGGCTGCCCTCCTCAGCTGTTAGTGCTCTAGCATCCTGTGCCACCACCCCATCCCCATATGGATACCTTTCTCCCTGAGATACCCTGCTCGGGACTTCCACAGCATTCCTCTTCCTACCTTTTTGTAAACAGAGGCCTACCGGATTGGACTGACTTACCTAATGGCTTTGAATTTTCAGGAAGGAGAAGGTGAAGAGCCTAGGCTACTCTTGAATGATATAAAATAAGACTTACCTTCCTTCCCGATGGTCCTTCATTATTTTAAAATAGCCATTATATCATTCCTAAACATTCTGTTTTCCACCTTTAAAAGCTCCTAGTTCCTCCTTGTGTTTACACTAATGATGTTTTTATTGTAAGCATCTCAAAGAGTCTTCCAAACATATTATATCTTTGTGACAGATGAAGAAATTGGAGTTCAGAGATGTGGAGTAACTTTTGAGGTGTCGAAGAGCATGTCAGGGTTTGGTTTTAGAGTGTTAGTTCTACATATGCTGTTTCCAGATTGTTCTTTGCCCTGGTCATGGTGCTCTGCCTGGGGTCCCATTTGGACACACCTGTATTAATGCAGCAACCAGAATGAAACACGTTGTTCACAGGCTTTTTAACCATCTGAAGAGCAGCAGGCTCTTGAACTCTCCCTTCAGTCCCTAGGCTGTGCTGTGTCTGGTGGCAGAAGCCTCTGCTACTGTCTGGAATTGACTTTGAGTAAGTTACTTTTACAGATTAGCTCCTCAGTTGCTCATCTAAAAGAACTGGGAAAATAATTTTCTGCAAAGTTGTTACCCAGTATTATGAGAGATCATGCATATCAAAGTGCTTCATAAAGGGTAAATCTCTAAATACAAATACTAGTTATTAACCCAGGCTAAACTGCACTTGCTTTTCCTGGCAGCCAAGGCACACTGTTGGCTTGGATTGACTTTTTAGTGAAATAAAACTTTCACTTTTTCAAGTGAACTCTATTAAACCATCCCCCTAAGCGATGTGCCCTAACCCTCCAGTTAATTATTTGAATTTAGATTTAGTTCTGTTTATTTCTCCCATTTAAATGTCTTATTCTGGCCCATTGGATTTCACACTTGCTACCAGCAATCCTAGGCTTCCTTGAGGTGTATGTGGGTGGGTGGGTCTGTACTGGTGGGGTGTGGACTGAGCAGTACCTCTCTTTCCCCCAAGAAAAGCTTGGTTATTAGTTTGATATTTTGGAATACTAAGAAAGATTTTGCTTGAGAAAAGGGGTCCCACCACTTAAGAAAGAAAAGAACCAGTATTCTAGCCTTTAGATATTTTTGAGTCTTGATGGCCAAAGTACGTTTAAAAAAAGAAATTACTGCTCGTGTGGGTTTCTATCTCTTGGAATTTCTTCATGCCTGGGAAGTCCCTCTCATTAACTAGGGGCCACTTCTATAGGATTTGTAGAGGACTACCTGCTCACAAACCAGACGTTCCCGATAAGTCCTGCTCTTGCAAACGAAGCTGGGCGTTCCTTCCCTGCAAACAGGGAGGACAAAGGAGCCAGCTGCAAACAGCAGACCCTGGGGGTTTGTTTATGTGTAAACATCTTGAAAATCCAGAAAGTCAAGGAAAGGTCAGAAAAACAACAATGTGTCTTGTGACTTGGCAACATTCCACAAACGACTATATAAAATAAAGCGGAGCGTACCATTTGGGGTGGCCGCCATGTTTGTCTTGTCTTGTGTTGTCTTGTGTGTTCATTCCTTTGTTTAGGAAACACGCAGACCCCAACAAGGATTAGTTGATATTTCACCCCTTTATGCATGTAGTGTGGCAGCCTGATTAGTAAGTTAGGAAATTAGTAAGTTAGGAAATTCTTCTCACTGGGAGATCTGGTTCAGTAGGTCTGTCCAGGATGGGGCCCTGGAATTTCTGTTAAGAAAAAAATCAAAACTTCCTGCAAGTCATTGTGATGCCCAACCTAGTTTGAGATGCTCTAGCTTATTTTTCTTGGGAAGATGTGGCCTCTCCTTCCCGTTGCTCCCTGGAGGGGATGTGTGGGGAGAGCTGGGCGTGGGTGATGTAGAGCGGTGACCATTTCACCAGCACTCGAAGCTACCGTTATTTGCTTATGAGGAAAAAAAAGGTGACCCATTTTATCCCTCAGGGAATTTTTTATTAATCCCAAAATGCCAGTTTATTTTTAAACCTGAAAGCCCTAAAAACAAAATGAGAAAAATCTCTTGAAAGAGAACCTCTAGTGCTGCAATTAGTATGCTAACAGTTAACATCATATAGGGCTAGAAGCTAGCCATTTATTCGATAGGCACAGTGAAGAGCTAGACTTCTGGTTCCTTTGCCCTGCTTCTCCTGGACCACTCTGCGTGTGTCAATGCAGTTGAGTAGCTCTAACTACAGACACTTATCAAGAGCAGACCACCCCTCTCCTTCAAAAAAAATCAGCCTCCCCGTCCACTGTCCCTGTTCCTTTCAGCCTCCATTTTCTGGGGCTTTCTCGTTGGCCTCCAGCCCTGACTGTGCTCAGTTTGTGGGAGGGGAATTGGTTTCTGCGTCAAGGTCTGCATGACAGGTCGTTGAATTCCCTCTGCTATAATGCTGTAGAGGGGACATTTCTTTTCCCATATCCAAACTTGCAGCACTGTCATGAAGACAGGTGACGGTAAAGCAAATGCAGAAGACCCAGACATGATATTTGCTAGTGTTCTTTTTTTTTTTTTTTTCTTTTGAGACGGAGTCTCGCTCTGTCACCCAGGCTGGAGTGCAGTGGCACGAACTCGGCTCACTGCAAACTCCACCTCCACCCAGGCTGGAGTGCAGTGGCGTCATCTCGGCTTAGTGCAAACTCCGCCTCCCAGGTTCATGCCATTCTCCTGCCTCAGCCTCCCGAGTAGCTGGGACTACAGGCGCCCACCACCACGCCCAGCGAATTTTAAAAATATTTTTAGTAGAGACGGGGTTTCACTGTGTTAGCCAGGATGGTCTCAGTCTCCTGACCTCGTGATCTGCCCACCTCGGCCTCCCAAAGTGCTAGGATTACAGGCGTGAGCCACCGGTCCGGCCACCACCAGTGTTCTTTAGAAAGCTTCAGTGTGGAATATCCGGGTTATGTGTAGTGTTTTCCTGTTATTTTCTTAACTTTCTTTTTTTTCCTTCACCCCCTTTAAAAGAAAGTTAGATCTTTGATTATGGCTGGGTTCCTAAAGTAGAAATCTTGAAAAATACAATTTTGAATAAAACCCTATATTATTTCTCTGAGCTGTTTTACTGGGTCTAACACCAGTCCTTTTTAAAAACAGAAAAACAAACAAACAAACAAACAAAAACACCACAAAAAAACAAAACAGAAAAGCCAACCAAACAAAACCAAAGCAGAATGGTATACAAACCCTATGGTTAGCACTGTGATATTATCCATATGTACATAGAAGATTGTTAATTATGAATCACAAGGTATAATTTTTAAGAATGTAATCACTAAGCCCAATTACAAAATGGTATTTTTGTGGATGGCAAAACATCTACAAATGGCAAAACATTTTGGCTCTCTTCATTGGAAGGGGAAAGTGATGTTCTATACCACTTCCAGCTACTATTTACTATTTTGATAGGTATTACAAGGCATAGGGCTCTTTTTACTTGTTGGAAAATTTTTCTAAATTACACTTGGCACTAAGGCTTGAATTTCTAAAAATCTGGAGGGAACAGCTGGTGCTCTAATAAATATTCAGGCCAGCTATTTTAATGTGTTGTACTCAATTAAGTAGTCCTAATAAAAGAGGAATACTTAAGCATTTCTCAAAGCATAATGTTCTGCTTCCAACAAAAATTTCCTCAACTGTTGATATTTCCCCCTAAGCAGCCTTAAAATTTAATTCTACCAAGTAAGTAGTCTAATCACTGATGATGCATTTAATGCCAAAATTAGTTCTGTTTTAAGGTATAGTTGTATCAATATGGCCCAGCCTTTGAACTGGAGACTCCATAGGTCACTGACCTTTTAGAAGAATTCTTTGTGTGGTTCAGTATGAGAGAGTATTGAAAGATTCATCCTAACTTGGGCATTCTGGTACCCTTGTGGTGGGAGGACAGAAAGTCTGCTGTTAAGAAGTTTAGACTTGGAGTGTGTCTGGATTTTTACCCAGCTACGTTCCCAGGCTTGTGACCTTAGACATTACTTGCCCACCTTGCAGTTAAGTCTCCCTTTCATCTGCAAAATGGCACGTTTAGTAGTATTAATATTATTAATAGTAGTATTAAGATAACGTCTATCTTGGAATCATGAGGATTTGAGGAGTTAATGTGTGTAAACTGCTTGGAATAGTCAATAGGTATTAGCAATTATTATACTGTTTTCCTCATAATTTCTTTTGGTTATTTTCCCTTTCAGAATCATTAAAATAATCTTACATTGTAACATATATTTTTTGTTCTCTGTAATATTCTGCCTACATAAGCGCATTCTCAAAATAACTAAAAGGAAAAAAAGATCTAACAAATGTTCACAGTGTTCTTTTCATTGTAATGAGTGGCACGCAGTTCTTATCATGGATACCAGACCATGAATTCGCAACTATTGTTTGTTGTTAATTTTCCCTTTTTTCTTTACCCAGTTACATTCACTATTTTCTTCGCAAAATCAAAGTGTCTCCTATTAGTATTTTGTACTGGGAAGTTGAGTTTCTGATGGATAACTGTGGTGTTAGGCTCAACACCTGGGTGGGGTGGGGAGGATAGAAACCCTTTATCAACATCTGTTAAGTCTGGGCATTCTGGAACTATCTAGATGGGCTGTAAGTAAGTGTCTTTAGTTCTTTATGGTATCATAAATCCTGCATATTTGGGTCATTTTTTTTTACTCTGTATTTCAGACAAATTCTTTAGATTATGAAGGTGAAACTTGAGTCAGTGATCCAGATAACTTGGGTTTTCCCCTTATATGTCCTTCCAGCTGATGCAGAGCTAGGATTTTGGATTGAACTACCTGGATCATTGACTAATCATCTTGGTGAATGAGAGACTCACTGGCTTCTCCTGTAGGGCATAATGAGATGCAATGAGAGCTTGTGCTTTTTTTGCCGCCTGTACTGTCCTCTGATACAGAAGACGCAGGCTGTCACATTTCCAAGTTTCATCTTCCATATAACTGGGCTCAGCATTGAGAGGAACGCCAGGGCATGCTAAATTAGTAGGTACAGGGAGCCTTGTCACTCATTCCCATGCAGAAGGCATGCTGAAAACCCCAGCCCTTCAAGGGGAAGTGGGGGATAAAGGGAGAAGTCTAAGTAGAATTTTTACTATAGTTTTTATTAGTAAAAAAGAATGATGTATGTAGCACCGTAGGAACAGAAGCATATTTAAAGTCATCTCTAGCTTACCAGAAACACCCCTAAAACTGCTGGTTTAGATTCATTAATCAACCTTACAGTCCTCAGATGGGTTGTGACTCCCTGTTGCGTAAACACCAACCATGTTACCTCCTGGTCCTCCTGACCTCCACTAGTTGATTTCAGCGAGTATCAGGACTTAGGTCGCTACCTGATGATCTAAAGCAACAAGTCCAAAAGTTCAGCCATTCGTAAACTACCTGCATGGTTTTGGACAAACTCTTGTGTCACCCCATAGTTTCTCAGATTTTATTATGCATATAAGTAGCATGGGATATGTTGTTCAAATGCGGATTCTGGTTCACTAGGAGTGAGAGGGGCCAAAGATCCAGTATCTTTAACAAATGCCCAGGTGATGCCGATGGCTCTGGCCCACTGATCTCACTTTGAATTGCAAAGATATAGTCTGTCTGAAACAATCTTTTCTTTTAAATTGACTCTGATTTGAAATCTTAAATACATATATTTAAAAAGGAACGTAAAGAGTATCACTATTCAAATGCGTATAATGACAATAATATGACTTATTAACTTCTAGGTAGCTGTTGGTGCCTGCTGGTAAGCCTGAGTCAGAGGCCTCTTTTCTTTTGTTATAGTGGAGGTTAACAAGTGTACCAAGTGTTCGACATTCTGGCATCAAATGGAGACTTTCTTCTTAACTAGTCCAGAGATTCAAAGATAATTGAAAAGCAGTGACTTTATATTGAAGGATATTTAATGCCACGTTCTAAAACTGTCTCTTCTGGTACCCCACGTCACTAGGGAATCTCACTTTGGGGAACACTTGTGTTTGAGTAATTTGCAGCAAGGCGTGCATTTATAAACTGGAACCTATTAGTGAGATGGATGGATCCCTAGAGGTAAAATTGTTGGGGAATGTGTTTAAATGTTTGCATACTCCGTGTTCTGTTTTCTGTTGGGAGTGTGGGAAAGAAGAGGGGCATCCCCCATTTCTGAAAAGTTGCTAACTCTAGGCCCAGTGAGTAGTTACATCTTAGTTATGAGAAAGAAAATGCTTTGGGAGATTGTATCTCAGGCTAGCAGGAAGTCAATTTTAAATGCTTAGGAACTGTATCTCAGTGGGCTTCCTCCTCTCCTTTTCCAAGTTGCTATAGGTATTGCTTATGGTCAGCTTTGGAATGAGTCTATTTATGTAATGCATTTTTAAAATAGGGTGCTTTTTATTACAAAAACAATAAGGCAACATCAATATTGCTTTTTTAAAGGAAACTTACCACAATGTTTTCTTTCGGTTCAACTGTGTTGAAAGTGGAAACTCTTCGTCAAGTGCTCCGAGAACAGTGAACAAACACTTTAAAATGAAAAAAATATTTTAGAGTTTCAGTTGTATTCCCCTATGAGGACTTGAAGTTAGCAAACCTTAGTTAATTAACTTGTGAAAGGAAAAATGTTCTGTTACATTAGTGGCTTTTAAGCATTTCTTCTGACTTTACCGGCCTTTCCCCCTTAGGACAACATTTAAAATAAGTGTTTTCAACATACAGAGCAAATACCTTGTGAATAAACATCAATTTCACACAACCAGAAAAAAAAAAAAAAATCAATAAATCTCCTTTAGGCATTTGAAACACTGTACTTTTAAAGGGAGGAGTTATATTTCAGTAACAGGAAAACTAAGCCCGAAGAAACCAGGCTGTTAGTTTTAGATGTTTTTCAGCATGACCTTACAGAGGCAGAAGACTAGGGCTGGGAACTTGCTGAGGACCTGTTTCGTTATTGGTGCCCTACTTATCCAAGGATGGGCAACAGCTGCCCACAGGGCAACTCCTGTGAGAAAGCCTACTCTGTTTTTGTTTTTAATCTCATAACTGGAATCCTAGTGAAAATAGTGTTTTCTTTGGTACCAAGTTCTTTTGGCTTCGTCTATTGGGTTTTGGAAGAATAAATTGAATGAAGAGCTATCTAGATGATACAACTGTTATGTGGCATTTTCATATTTTTTCCTGACCCTGCAAGATTAATAATCCCTAATATTCTCACTATATGCTTTGAGAGTTTTGCTGTCCAGCGAAGATTTGAAACAATTGCACAAAATTTGAAAATGGTGTTTTACTTGTCATTTTTAAAGATACAGAATCATTATTTTAGAAGTGAAGGGATAGGAGTCTCAAAACAAATTGAAATCTATTTTGTGAAATACATACATATGTATTCCACTTAAATATTGATATAGTTGGTTTTTGAAATATATATTATCAATATATATCCTTGATGCTTATTAAATACTGTTCTTTGTCCTTGGACTTTTTTAAAAAAGTACAGTCATGTATCACTTAACAACAGGGATATGGTCTGAGAAGTGAGTCGTTATGAGATTTCATCATTGTGCAAACATCGTAGAGTATATGACACAAACATACACGGTGTGAAGCCTACTACACACCTAGGCTGTATGGCGTAGCTTGTTGCTCCTGGACCACAGACTTGTATAGCATGTTACGGTAATGAATACTGTAGGCAATTACAACACGATGGCATTTGTGTATCTAAACATACAGAAGGTACAGTAAAAATACAAAGGATAAAAAAATGGTACACCAATGTAGGGCACTTACCATGAATGGAGTTTGCAGGACTGGAAATTGCTCAGGGTGAGTCAGTGAGTCGGTGAGTGAAAGGGAAGGCCTAGAACATTACTGTACACAAATGCAGACTTCATTAACACTATACTTAGGCTACATTAAATTTACAAAAAATGTCTTTCTTCAATAATTAACGTCAGCTTACTGTCACATTTTATTTTATTAACCTTTTTTTAGCTTTTTTACTCTTGTAATAACACTTAGCTTAACAACATTGTACAGCTGTATAGAAAGATTTTCTTTATATCCTTAGTCTGTAAGCCTTTTTTTTAAAAAAAAATTTTATTTTTAAAACTTTTTTGTTAAAAACGAAGACAAAAACACACACGTTAACCTAGACCTACACAGGATCAAGATCATCGAGACATCACTAGACAATAGGAATTTTTCAGTTCCATTAGAATCCTATAGGGCCACAGTTGTTCCGTCATTGATTAAAATATCATTACGTAGGCCGGGCGCGGTGGCTCACGCCTGTAATCCCAGCACTTTGGGAGGCCGAGACGGGCGGATCACGCGGTCAGGAGATCGAGACCATCCTGGCGAACACGGTGAAACCCCGTCTCTACTAAAAAAAAATACAAAAAACTAGCCGGGCGAGGTGGCGGGCGCCTGTAGTCCCAGCTACTCGGGAGGCTGAGGCAGGAGAATGGCGTGAACCTGGGAGGCGGAGCTCGCAGTGAGCCAAGATCGCGCCACTGCACTCCAGCCTGGGCCACAGAGCGAGACTCCGTCTCAAAAAAAAAAAAAAAAAAAAAAAATCATTATGTAGTGTGGGACTGTAAATATGCACTCTCTGGAGGAAAAAAGAAGAGAAACTACCCAAATGACCATATCATCTCTAAATATTTTCATTCATAAGAGACTAAAATTTCCTTACCATAGTATACTATGAATATGCAAACTAAAGGAAAGTTGTTTTAAAGTTAAAAGCTAGAGATCTGTTTTAGAATCTAACACATAAGCAGAAAAATTTTTTTTTTGTGGTTATTAGTTGGAGGCTAGAAAAGCAACTCTTTGAACTATGAAGTTACTAAGTCTTAGCTAGAGACCCCAACAAATCATTAATTATTGCTAAGAATCTTTTAAAATCCAGTTTTAAAGTTTAAGTGTTGTTTCTTTGGAATTTTTTCCCTCACCTGCCCCCTTCTTTCTGTGATTCTAATTACAAATTGAGAAGACAGAGCTTTTTACCTTTAGGGAAGCTCAATCTCTTTCTTGCTTTAAAAAGGTTGACCTACTGATAAAGAACAGAAGGTTGGACTTCTTTTGAGCAGGAATAGCTGTGCAAATGCTTATTTCATTGTTCTTTGGCAAATCTTTTTAGCACCCAAGTATTAAAACTATGCTTTAATTGGTCTTTTGCAGCCCTGATTGTATAATCTTAGGACTTACATGTCGAAGGAGACCTTACAAATTATTTGGGTCCTAGTTTTTACTACTCTTCATCACTTTGCCTACCCTTTTCATAGTGGAATCCTTTGTTTTCCTAACCAAAATTTTAAGCAAAGACCCCAGTTTATAAAACAAGGAACAGAGCTTCTATTCTGGGAACCCAGCATCTTAGGTGCCTCAGCTGTTCTTGGTATCACTGTGTAGGAACAGTGTGCAGAGGGGACAGGGGGAGTCCTTGTGGATTTTACCCATGGGTGGAGTTTGAGCTGAGACTGGTGGATAAGGCATCTGCTTACTGTTTATATGTTGAATTAGGATGAAGCTGGCACTTGACCTATGTTCTTTGTAGGATGTGTGCACGCTGAATTGCCCAAGTTGCCAAGTCCCAGCACTTTGACTCCATTTGGTTCCGCTAAATGGTTTTGGCGCAGTCGTTTTGATTAACATCAACCTTGCTTATGTTAAGAAACTATTGAGGTTATTTATTATGCATTACTCTCATGCTTTGGAATGAGCAGACTCAAAAACCTCTGCTTCATATGGATTCCATATGTGGCCTTTAAGTTAGCAGAAACACAAAGGTTTCCAATTAATTTGCACATAAAGTTGCATATTGAGTAAATTAAGCTTGATGGCATAGGCATTATTTGAAATTCTTTGTCATCTTTAATATTGTTTATATTTCATTTAAACAAGCTATTAGGTGTTTGAAGGTTCTGTGGTGATGAATATCACCTACACATTCACATATGTCCTGTTTGGTTTTTTATTACAGAATGCAGATATCCATGGAATTTATTTTATTGTTTTGTACTGATGAGCTCCAGATAGTAGGAGATTGTATAAAAAGAGGGGATATTTACTTTTTACTTCTGTGATTTAGCTTTTTCTCCCCTCCTCTTCCCAATGCTAGGCAGAGAATATTACAACGTGTAAGACAGTGGTTAAGGGTGAGACTGCCTGGGTTCAAACATGGACCTTGATGTGTCCAGGCTGTGTGACCGTGGATGGTTACTTCATCACTTTGAACTATTCCTTTTGGGCAAAAAGTGGGTAATATTAGTGGCAACCTCTAGGATCATTGCAAAGATTCCATGAGATGATGTACATCCAACCCTGAGCACTCAGTGAATGCTGACGTGATAATTAAGGGACTAGTAGGTGACCACTCAGGGGAGTTGCAGGCTTTTGGTTCACTGTCACCTGGGAAAAGGTGTTGTCAGTGTCCGGACCCTCAACTTTCCTTGTTAGGAAAGTGTACCCTGTATAATAGAACTTGTCACTAATGCCATGCTTCGTTTCCTTTCTCCCCCACCCATTGGAGGAGAGTGTATCTCCATGCTTTCCTTTGGCAACTGGATCTGACGGTTTTCTCATCCGGGCAGCTACCATGTTCCTCTCCTCCTGGACCATAATTTCCTCTCCTGTGTAGCCACAGCTGTCCACCATGTCCATTCCTGGTGTGGCCTGGCCAGTCCTTTCTTTCTGGATAACAATGCCAACATTTCTTATGTCTTACCTCGGGGATCATTTTGAGGCCACAGACCTACCTGTTTTGTTTTGTTTTTTTTAAAAATGGTAGTATGTACGGAACATTACAGTTTCCATAAAATCATGTATATCAATACGCCTAGAAAACTACCTGAAATATAGCAGCTGTCCCATAATTACTAATTGAAATACGTTAGTTGAATCTAAAGTCATTTTCTTAGCTTAGGAACAGAATTAGCATCCATCTGGGTCTCTGCAAAAATTTGTAATGTGTAAAAATAGGCATGTTTAGGAAGTTGCTTAATTTATTAATATATACTTCATTTTTATGGCAATTACAGATTCTCTAATTGAATTTATATTTGCATGATTACCGTTTTTTTTTGTTGTTGTGGCAAACGATTTTTATGGGCTACTGAACTTTAAGGAATCTGGCATTTTAAATTGTTCTCACTGTCTGAGAAGTAAAAATTTGTGTAAAAAAATCACTGATGTTATAGTAAAGGAACGCTCCCTCCCTTCCCTAAGTTAGTGCCTTTCAGAGTGTGAGCAGTTGTCAAGTGGAATTCTGTCTGATCCTTTTTCATTTTCTGAGCTATTATAAGTGCTTTCTCTTCCTTTAACTATCATAAGTGGTTTTTCTTCCCTTAACTAAGATTTCTGTAACAATGTTTTGACCAGATTGAGACCAGCTTCTGTCCTATCCACTATTCATTCATTTCTTGATTTCTGGTGTATTTCTAAACATAGATCAGTTTCCAGTGGTGAAGAAGGTGAAACAGAAAGGAAGGAAAGAAGCAAAAGCTGGGTTGGGTCACCATATTGAGGGAAGGATATGCTTGTGGGGAATCTTAGACTGTGATGTTGGAGTAAACAGTTAAATTATGGGGTGAGGTCAAGTGAGATGGCTTATGCCTGTGATCCCAGCACTTTGAGAAGCTGAGGTGGGAGGATTGCTTTAGGCCAGGAGTTCAAGAACAGTCTGGGCAACAAAGTGAGACCCTGTCTGTACAAAAAAGAAAAAAATTAGCCAGTCACGGTGGGGTGTGCCTGTTTTCTCAGCTACTCTGGACGCTGAGGCAGGAGAATTACTTGAGCCCAGAAGTTCAAGGCTGCAGTAAGTTATGAGTGTGCCAGTGCACTCTGGCCTGGGCGACAGAGCAAAACCTTGTCTTGATAGATTAGATTAGATAGATAGATAGATAAAATAGATAAGATCGGTGTTTCAAAATTCCTTTCCAGTGAGAGGCCTGTGCTGCTGCTTTTGTAATCCATGACGTGGAGAGTGTAGCAGGGGGTTCATGTGGAGGAGCTGCTGAGACCATGAACCCCGTAAGGATAGTCATCTAAGTTTGGGAATACACACAGATTGTTGGGAGACACTTCTGCATGGGTCTCTTGTGCTCCTGCATGTCTTACTGAGTACACCAAGAATGTTCTTTACCTGGGCCATTTCTTAGTGTTGTGTTTGCAGTGAGCAGCCTTGAGGGATGAAGTAATGTCTTTTTCTGGGACAAACACTCACTGCTTATGCAGCTGCCATCGGGGCCCCTCAACACTATCTCCACTGGACTGATGTAAACATGATGCTGGTGTTGTCTGAATCATGCTGTGAATAATAAAGTCCTTTGTCCTTGACCCAGGAATCTCGTGTCTTCTGCCAGCTTCCATGAAACAGTAACAGGCTAACTTATTACCTTGTGAGTAGGGTAAAATCAAATCAAGACCAGATACAGGTGGAGCTACCAGGTGAGCTGAACACGTGGCGGTGCCTGGAGAGTGGCGCTCTAGAAAGGGCATGGAAGCGCCATGTCCCTTGCCCCATACCTTTACCTGTGAATCTCTTCATCTGTATCCATTGTAATTTTTTACAAATAATAAACTAGTAAATGTAAAATAACCAAAACAAAGAAACCAGATGCCAGTGTATTACATGTAAGTTGATACCTAGCCAGTTAAATGCGTTCAGATGTGTCCTATTTAGGAGATAATCACCCAGCCTCCCCCACAAAGTGTGGTTCAAAGGGTCATGGTGGGTGGCTCCTCAGAGCATCTCAGCTCTCTTAGACTTGATGAAGGCTTCACGGGCATTTCATATCTGGCCTCTGGCCAGTATATCTCCAGGGAACTGAGTGCCAAGGGAGACCAAGGCATCTTTACTGACATTGTTGTATCTTGAGTGAGGCAAGATGTAAAACTGACACATGGAAGTGCTTGATTTTTGAGCGTGTGGAGCAACAGGGTCCAGTGTTATTGGTGGCAGGGGCAGGAGAACTCATGGCATCAGGAGTCTAGATAGCCCCACTGGGCACGAATTACAGCTCAGGCAGAGGCAAGGCGCAAGGGTGGTCAGACATCTGGCCCTGAAAGAAGAAGAGACAGGTGGGAAAGTCCATGCCAAGACCATGGAGCACAGTTAAGGAGGAGCAGGAAGAGCCAATCTCAGAAACAGGCTGGCTCTGTGGGAATTGGACCGAGGCAGATAATTTCTGTCTTTCTGTTTCTTTTGACCTTTCAGCTCTGTTGGACTTGAAGGAAAGATAATTTCTAAGTTTACTTTTTGATATTTATAGGATAAAATGCTTTCAAGCAGTTAACCAGCCTATTGGAGAGTGACACTTAGATCACCTTGATGCTACTTTGGGCTAGAGAAGCATTTATAATTAAGTTATACAGTTGATGAAAGCCAAGTAAGAACGTTTGTTCAGAACAATTATTTTTGTGCCTTTTCTTTGTGATAGAGCTGTAAAAGTGTATTTACTTGTTAACTTCAACAAGATTTTCTCCTTCTCCCCTCAAAAGAATAACATATCTATATAGTAATTAGGCCTGAAATTAAGATTCTGGATTTAAAGAGGACTCCCAGGGCTCAAATATAGGAGACAAGATGTTGAAGCGCCACTCCTGTTGTTTGCAAAATGAATCTTATTGACATTTAGTTAAAACCAAATTCTAAATAATATTTAATAATATGTGAAAATTATTAACTGCTTGTGGTCATCAGTTGAGACCCATGATTACTGCTGGAATCCAGGGATACAGGGATTGAAAAAAGAATGGATCAATAAATAGATTTTAATGGGGAAGTATCTGTGGGAGAGTAACCTCTTATCCCTGAGGGCTGCCATGTACAGCTACACAGGAGGTGAACTGCACAACTCCCTGGAATGTGTGTGATGCTCCCTGGAGTTGTGCAGTGTGGCAGTGCTGTGTGCATCAAGGGCAGGAGCAACGGCAGTCCTTCAAAGACTTAAGTAAGTGGCATAGAAAGTGGACAGTCCTTTTAAGTTGCGTGGCTTCAGACTTTTCTGTTAGTGTGGTAAGTACTGCCTGTGCCTCTCACTCTTTGAAGAAGAACTGGCTGATGATAGGGCTTCTCAGGGGGAAGCTAGGAAGCTCCCTGCCAAGGGGGAGGGTTCCTAAGCCTGACAAGGACTGCTCATCGGGTACTTTGGTATCCTGTAGACTGGGCTAAGAAACCTCACACCAGGGTCCACTCTCCAGCTGGTCTCCACTGGGCCTAGGGAGACCAAAAGACCCTGCAGTTGCTGAACCTCTGTTATTGTACCTGTGAAGCCAAGTAAACCATTTGTTCACTTGTGTTAAAGAATAAGCTTGATCATTCATGTTCAAAATAGTTAACTCTTGTTTGTGAATTAATAGTCTGGCTATAATTACATTTGACACTTCAGTCCAGTATATTTGTCATGAAGAAGCTGCCAGCCACGTTTTTTTCCAGCAGTTTTACTTTACTTTCTTTTAATTTTATGTACAAGGTGTTAGTTTAAGTGCACAGATTAATAGAGATAAATTTTATATGTTAAGTTATTTTTATTGCATACCTCTAGGAGTAATTTCTCACTTGCATTTGTTATAATACCTCCCATCCTTCCCCAAAGTGCCACTCTCCCCACTCTACTGCAGGAGGTTTCTCTAGTGGCAATTCTGATTGTGTCATACTCCCCTGCTTTAAATAGCTAAATATTCTTAATTTGGAAAAGATTAAAGCCCGGCACCATTATAGGAACCTTGCCTACTTGTCACTTCTCATATTTTCTCATCCATATTCTGTTCCACAGTCTTACCTGTAGGGAGCAAAGGTGTAGGGCATATTTGATGTCCATTATAAAATATTCAGGCTCCCTGGGTTCAAGGGTCCTCCGCTGTAAAGCAGTCCACTATGTATGCAGGTGTCGGTCCTTTCTCCACCATCCTGTGGGAATTGGGACTTGGAGAACTGCCACATTACGTACTTATTTACGTGTCTTGACTCTGTAACTTTGCATTTAACCTCTGCTTTAAGTTATATTTCTGCCATTTCTGTCTACCTTCCATCAAAGGTATGGTGTCTACCTTTACAATAAAAGATTGTAAAGAATAAAGAGGTAATGAATACAAAGCACTTACCTCAGGGCTTGATTAGCTGCTGCTGCTATTATTGTTACTCTTACAAGACTTGGTTCCAGAATTATACCCTTTGGGTACTCTTCCCTACAGTTCTTCTATCCCTACCCTATTGTTTAGGGAGACCCTATTTAGCCGTTCAGTCTTTATATATTCCTTATAGCTCTTTTTTTGGAAATACTTTTAAAATCATAAAGAATACCTGAATCTATAATGATACTAAAAAGAAGGAGTATTTGTTAAATTTTCTTCTGGCCAGTTGGATGGCATCTATAGAGAGGGGGCTGTGGAATGCTCTCAGCCAAAGAGTGCTAGTTTGGCATGTTGTGCTTTTTCAGTTTGAATGGCTCTAGGCAATCTGTTTTGCTGTAGTCTCTTTTTTCCCCACTGTTCAGCACCTTATTTTCCACCTGATGGTCTTTGATTCACAGCAAATTGTTTGTTTTCTAAAGGATAAATCAAAGGTGGGTTTAAATGGTTCAAATACAAGCTGGCTATTAAACTGTGAGTTTTACAAGCTGTCAAATCATATGGGCTGAGTTCTATCTAGCTAGATCCACCATTGGAACTATTCTAAGCCATGGTGAAAAGATAAAAGACATCAGTCAATAAATCCCTTCCTCATGTAGGGATTCATCGTTGGGATAGTACCTCCACAGGGTGTACTATCAGGCCCAAGCTTGTCACCGTGACCCCTTTGGTGTTGAGTCAGTTAGAGGACCCATTTCTCACTGGTCTTTGAGTTCCCCATGGGATAGGACCTGAAGTGGGTTTTATCCCAAGCTTTGCCAGGGCCTGGCTTCTGGAAGGCATTCCATAAATTGTTTTGAATGCATGAATGACTAAATAAGAAAATGTGAGAGTGCTTAGTTAACTGTAAAATTAGCTAAATGTCAACTAATATTTTTTCCCTTTTATGATGTGGAAAGATATGCAGGTGCAGGAGTGGGCAGCTGATGGTGGAGACTGGGGCGAATGGAAAGTGCCTGTTATATATTGGCTGCCTCCTTACCGGTGCTTCTGTCCAGCTCTCTTGCCTCTCACCCTGAAAGGCTGCGGTCTGTCAGATCACTCACAGGTCTGTCTGTGGAGAAATCCTAAGTAGTATAGGGTCCACACTTCTGTGATCCATTTCAGTTCCAACCCAAAGGACTTTCTAAAGAATGGACATCTTTTGTCTCTTCTCCCTCTCTGTCCAGTTAGGTTTATAATCCCTTTCATTATCTTCTCCTCATTGTCCCCACCTCTATTCTGGTCTTCATCTGTAGAAATTTATCTGTCACCATTTTGGGTATTCGGGATGCTATCTTTTCTCAGATCCTTCCTTCGTGTTTCATGGATACCTCCTGGAACCCTTTTTTCAGTGAGTTGGGAATATGTCTTACAAGAAAAGGAGGTGGTATATATTATACACAATTTAATTTCAGTCAAAGCATCTGACAAAGCATTTTTTCTCCTTATGTGTGGACTTATAGCAAGTGTTTTATAATAGCATGCAAAGCAAACCACATTTGATGGGTTTTATTGAAAATAATACATTTACCCCCAAAAAGTACATTTTGGTGCATGTCAATTAACAGTATTTGAAATGAAAATTTTTCTAGAAAATTTGGGAGGTGACAGTCTCAGGAAAGGAAACTTTATATGCTATAATCCAGACATTCGTCGCAGACAGATTTCCTTTGGTGGCTTAGGTAGGGCAAGGCAAAAGGCCCATTGTACCCGTCTGCTATAGAGATAGCATATGAAAGAGCCCTCCCACTCCTTGCCAGTCAGGCCCTTGTGATGAATCTTGATACTCCCATGTGTATTTGCCTGCTTGTGCTGCCAAGGCCACTGAAAAAGATCAGTGCTTTGTGAATTGAAGAGTATGATATAAAAGTTGTTAGTAATCTTTATTGTGATTGATCACTTTTTTTTTCTTTTCTTTCCTTTTTTTTTTCTTTAGATGGAGTTTTGCTCTCATTGCCCAGGCTGGAGTGCAATGGTACAGTCTCCACTCACTGCAACCTCTGCCTCCTGGGTTCAAGTGATTCTCCTGCCTCAGGTTCCTGAGTAGCTGGAATTACAGGCATGCACCGCCATACCTGGCTAATTTTGTATTTTTTGTAGAGACAAGGTTTCTCTATGTTGGTCAGGTTGGTCTTGAACTCCTGACCTCAGGTGGGATCCTCCCGCCTCGGCCTCCAAAAGTGCTGGGATTAGAGGCATGAGCCACTGTGCCTGGCGGTGATTGATCACTTTCAAGTACATGAGAATTCTTGGCATGACATACAAAAGAGGATGGGCAGCGTTCCTTTTCCTGTCTGTGATATATTTCATGAAAATCCAGTCTTTGGGGGCAGTGGTTCAGGGTAGTGTAACCACTGTAACCTAAACCATTCCTGTGTGTTTAATTATCAGATTTTCTCAAAGGGTGATTGCTGATCATTTTAAATTCTGTTTAAAAACAAAATTGTTCATCCAAATGATGAAATAAATGGGGGCCAGATATGATTTTAGAGATTTTGAATCCTGAAGAGGATTTGAGATTTGAATACCTTCTCTGTAGACTCAAGGCAAACTTCCTATATCATTCAGAACTCATAACTTCATCTGCAGTTGTATTACTGGGTGACACAACTGAATAGGTTGCTGCAAACACTGAGAATTATTGAGTTGTTGAGGTGAGTCTGTCTTGTTTAGACTGTTGAAAGGTTCATTGATTTGTGGTGAGGGAAAACTGTTGTAGCATAGTTTTAGTGTTTGCATTTCATTTTAACATTACCTTGCGAGGGATTTTTCATGCTGTACTAAGGAGATTACAAGGCCACCCTAAGGCGTTTTAGGGTTATATAAGGAACTGGCTTTGCTGTTTTATGTACCAGCCCTTTTATTTTCTGGCTAAGCCAGAATCTTGGTAACCCTTTCACCCATCACCTTTGGGTATTACCTTTTCAGCTCTCCCTTTGCCGTCACGAGTCCAACCAGTACCCTGGTCTGAGCCTCCATCCTCCCGGCTTCTTGCTGTCTGCCTTCCGCGTTCCTGCCTGTGGTTCATGCTTTGCCCTGGGCCTCAATGGTCCTTCATGTCTGTCTGATCACGACACCTCATGCTATTAGTGACCTCCACAGCTTCTACTGCTTTTGGTGCAGCCTCAAATCCTCCCGGTCTGTGCTTTCTCCTTTAGGGCCCACCTGCGGACTTATTCCTTTCTCCTCTTCCTTCTCTTCCACTCCAGTCGTCCTCCCCGTCCCCAGTCAAGTTAACCCTTGGAATATTCTGTCATACCACCCAGGACTTTTCCTTGAGAGCATACATCATAATTAGGTGAGGTCATTATTTTGCATATTTGGGTGATTATTTGATTGTCTATATCTTGTGCTAGGCAGACAACTTGCAGAGGGGAGTGGCTGTCTTTTTAATGCAGCATTGATGGTAGCACCCACACTCAGGGCAGGGTTTTCTAAGTGCTCCATAGGTCCTGGTTTTCCGTGACAGTGCTGGTATATACCCGAAGTCCCCATGTAATTTATTAATAGTGTCCCCTTTCACTTTCAAAGTTACTCTCATTTTGAATGACAGCATATATGATGATCCTTTCTAAAGCCCAGTGATATGCAGTCATTCAGGTAAAAGGTTTTATTGTCAGGCTGCCAGAGTGGGAGGGCCTGGTTCCAGCGTGGGGGAGTCAGAGGGGAGCTGTTGCTGAATTTTGATTCTGGCTGAAGATAATGTATCTTCTTGAAACTCTGGCAGCAGATACAGATGTGCCTGTTTTTAACATTTTAAGAGGTAAGAACATTCCCCGTGCACCTGGGATTTTGGAAGATGATAGTGGGAGGCACCAAGACTGTTACAGAAATGGAAAATGAACGCAGGGTGACAGAGGGTAGGTACTTCTGCCAGTCAGAGTCAGACAAACTTTCGATTAGAAGGGGTCAAG
Organism: Macaca mulatta; assembly: GCF_049350105.2. NCBI lineage: Eukaryota > Metazoa > Chordata > Mammalia > Primates > Cercopithecidae > Macaca > Macaca mulatta. The sequence continues at coordinate 107,917,743 of NC_133410.1, read as the reverse complement.
GACACTGTTGCATTGTGTTTGGCCAAACAAAATGCATTCTAGGGGAAAGCCGGTTTTAGTCGTGTGTTTAGCGGGAGCTCGGTGAGAGGCACACAGATGAGCTGTGCATCCGTTTCTCTACTGATGTAAAGACTCAAAGAAGGTAGTGTGCACGGTGCCAGGGGAATCTTGTTGAATTACTAACAGTGAAAAACTAAAAAGTGGCCTAAGATCTTAGTTTCTAAGGCCTATTATGGCCGAGTCCCCAAAGACAAAGTTACCTCCTGTCTGACTTGGAGCAGATGCTCGTCTGCCTCAGGAAAGGCTCTGAAGAATCTAGGAGAACATGCTTTGCAAGGCACTTTCAAATGGCTGGGTCCCTTCAGGGGAAAAGGGGTTTTTATCACACTAGTCTGAAGATAACTTTTATCAGATCTTATAGCCTGAGGTCTTAGAACAACAGTAAAAAGCCCCTCTCAGGCCTGGCTTCTGTACAGCAGTTGGATGGACCTTGAAGTGGTGGCTCCCTTCATGTTGGCCCTGCAGGGTCAGGCATCTAAGACTTGTGGAGGCCCAGGCAGTCTGGAGGGATGCCAGAAAACAAAACAAATGCCAAAAAAAAAAAAAAAAAAAAGATGGAATGCTGTGTTTGCCTGTGTGTGGGTGTGTTCGTTTCACAGGTACAGGTGCACCCACCCGGAGTCAGGGATGGAACACGTGCAGTGAAGGCTACATGCTTCCCAGATATTGGGGTGAACTTGATGAGAGTCTGGTGGTGGACTCAGTGACCTGGAATTGTGTTCCTCACTTCCCTGCCACTTCTCAGGGTGAATGTTGTCTGTAAGGGGTGCTCTCCGTGCTTGCCGTGGGTCTCAGCCACCAGAGCATTAGAATGTAGGAGATGTGCAGGCCTTGTGGACGTTCTGCCAGTTGAGCGATTCAGCAAAGTAATTCCAAGGTTTCTCTAATTGTTAAATATCTGTAACAGGCTGAATTTGGTTTGGCTGAAAAGAAAGGTGAAACGAGGTCATCAGAATTACATGATTTTTTTTCAGGTTCTGGCATCTTGTGTTCTTTGCCAACCAGAAATATTCCAGTAGAACTGTGATAATGCCTTTCATCTCTCTGCTGAGCCTTCCAGATGGCAGTTTCTCAGCCAGTGAGCGAAAGAAAGGGTGTTGAGATTTATGAGTAAGTTGATTCCCTTCGTTTGTACTTCCCAGCGAACTCTCATTTGCTATTTGTGCTAAGCACCAGTGGTAAGTTACCCTCACATCTTTAGCTCTGCAGTGCCCTTAAGCCACTAGGCCTTATTTCAAGGCGGAGAGGGCTTCAAATTCCGAGTAGTAAATGACTGTCTAAATAGAACCCTTCACATACTTTCTCAGATAACTGTTTGCGATCTAAGTGGACTTAAGTTTCTTGAGGACAGGGGCACTCCTTTCTCCTGGATAGCACCAATGCACAGGAAGCTTGGCGTTGGATTCCGTGGGACCCTCCTTTCTAGTTATATGCACAGTCTCCTGGGTTGCGAGAATCCCTCCCCTTGCTAAGGCATCTTCATTCAATCCAGGGGTGTTTAGGGAATATGCATGCCTCGGATGACAATACAAGATGGATTAAGATGATTCTTGTGCTTTGAGAACTCTCAGTCCAATGGAAGAAAAACATATAAATAAATACACACATAGGCGAGAAGTGGTGTATAAACCTAAGGATCGGGTAATGAGGGAATGTTTCAGAGGAGGTGGTGCTGCTGTGTGTGTTGGAGGCAGGTAGGGATTTGCTGAGCAGAACGTGTGCCATGTTGTTTTCTCCATCAGGCCTCGTGGCTGGAACAGCTGTAGTGCTTTTCCTTTGGTGCCTCCTCTGCCTTGCCTTTGCCCTGTTCTCATTCACTTTGAGCACCCTTGCAGCCTACCCTGGGCATAACCCTCCAGGAACTCTGATGCTGTTTAGTAGATACTCAGAGGTTACCACTTAATCCCTGTTTGTTAGTTTTGTTCCCCAACTCGAGTGTGAATTCAGGACAGGGCCCATCTTCCACCACACCAAATGCAGTCAGTGCATATGTCAAGATTTAGGGAAAGCGTTTGGGTTGGTTAGTCGAGTATTTTCATAGATTATTATTACCTGGTTATGTAAAGTATGACAAGAGAGTTTAACAAAGACACAAATATAAGCAGAGTATCTGATTAAAAACATTTTTTTTTTTAAAAGAAAGCGTAAGTTTGTGGTCAGCAGCAAATAAACGATCTTCATTCATTTATTCATTTATTCATTCACTAACAGTCTGTACCTTTGTGAATAGCAACAGTCTTTTTCTTCATTGGTGTTTTTTGAATGCTGCATTTTTACTGCCCTGGGGATTTTCTTTAAACCTGATAGTTGTTTTGATAAATCATTTGGATAACAGCTTTGAGCTAATTCTTTTCTATTGAGTATCTCTTAGAGTGGCTGACCATACACCATTTGAGAAATCACCACATTTTATTAATGACTTTTGAGATTTAGCAGCAACTTAAATTGATAGTAATGGAGTGTGCTTTGGATTAAAGACCAGGAGACAGTGCTTCATTCTGCAAACCAGAGCAGAGATAAGAATGTTTGCATTAGGAGAATGTAATTTATCAGCATTTTAGGCTAGTGTGTCAATTAATACAAGGCTGGGCAACAGTGGTAGGCAGTGTTGTAAGTGCTGTTTGTATATATCAGCTCATTTAATCCTCTCAGTAATCCTTTAAGATGTCTGCAATATTATTCTTCACATTGTTCAGATGAGGACATCGAGGCACAGAGGGGTTGTGTGACTTGCCTGCAATCTTGGTTGTGTGCTCAGAAATTGTCTCTTTGAGACTGAAGATATTCTGGTTATGTGTAATACACAGTACAACTCAAAGACTGTGAAATAGTTCGTAGACAAATTATAATATCCATTCTTTGCTACTTTAGAGTAATTATGCTTATTTCTGTTTTAGGATAATATATGTGTGTCTATAAGTGTTTTTCTTTTTATTTAATTGTAGTAATATATACATAAATAACTATGATGGCTAGTTTTGAACTCATTTTTAAAAACAAGTAACTTTATGCTTTGATAAGCTAAGGTACATTCAAAGCATTCCGATTTCCAAAGCAAAATGTTTTCAGTTAAAGATTATAAATGTTGCCTTTTCTACAGTAACTAAAACAGCATGGTACTGGTACCAAAACAGAGATATAGACCAATGGAACAGAACAGAGTCCTCAGAAATAATACCACACATCTACAGCCATCTGATATTTGACAAACCTGAGAGAAACAAGAAATGGGGAAAGGATTCCCTATTTAATAAATGGTGCTGGGAAAATTGGCTAGCCATAAGTAGAAAGCTGAAACTGGATCCTTTCCTTACTCCTTATACGAAAATTAATTCAAGATGGATTAGAGACTTAAATGTTAGACCTAATACCATAAAAATCCTAGAGGAAAACCTAGGTAGTACCATTCAGGACATAGGCATGGGCAAAGACTTCATGTCTAAAACACCAAAAGCAACAGCAGCAAAAGCCAAAATTGACAAATGGGATCTAATTAAACTAAAGAGCTTCTGCACAGCAAAAGAAACTACCATCAGAGTGAACAGGCAACCTACAGAATGGGAGAAAATTTTTGCAATCTACTCATCTGACAAAGGGCTAATATCCAGAACCTACAAAGAACTCAAACAAATTTACAAGAAAAAAACAAACAACCCCATCAAAAAGTGGGCAAAGGATATGAACAGACATTTCTCAAAAGAAGACATTCATACAGCCAACAGACACATGAAAAAATGCTCATCATCACTGGCCATCAGTGAAATGCAAATCAAAACCACAATGAGATACCATCTCACACCAGTTAGAATGGCGATCATTAAAAAGTCAGGAAACAACAGGTGCTGGAGAGGATGTGGAGAAATAGGAACACTTTTACACTGTTGGTGGGATTGTAAACTAGTTCAACCATTATGGAAAACAGTATGGCGATTCCTCAAGGATCTAGAACTAGATGGACCATATGACCCAGCCATCCCATTACTGGGTATATACCCAAAGGATTATAAATTATGCTGCTATAAAGACACATGCACACGTATGTTTATTGCAGCACTATTCACAATAGCAAAGACTTGGAATCAACCCAAATGTCCATCAGTGACAGACTGGATTAAGAAAATGTGGCACATATACACCATGGAATACTATGCAGCCATAAAAAAGGATGAGTTTGTGTCCTTTGTAGGGACATGGATGCAGCTGGAAACCATCATTCTTAGCAAACTATCACAAGAACAGAAAACCAAACACCGCATGTTCTCACTCATAGGTGGGAACTGAACAATGAGATCACTTGGACTCAGGAAGGGGAACATCACACACCGGGGCCTATCATGGGGAGGGAGGAGGGGGGAGGGATTGCACTGGGAGTTATACCTGATGTAAATGACGAGTTGATGGGTGCAGCACACCAACATGGCACAAGTATACATATGTAACAAACCTGCACGTTATGCACATGTACCCTACAACTTAAAGTATAATAATAATAATAAATAAATTAAAAAAAAATAAATGTTGCCTTTTGCCAGGGATGCTTGTGAGAATGTCATTTAGAGAAATCTTAAAGTAATTTATCCATAATATTATCTTAGCATGCCTTCTCTCTGCAATGGACAATGTATCATAGGATGATGTATGATACAGCTCAGTTTTGATATATTAACAAGTTGAGTAGTAATTTTTGTTTGTTTGTTTTAGTTGTTTTAAAAGCTGGTGTTGCAGATTCCTATGCTTAGAAGGACCAGGCAGAAAACAAGCCATTAAGCATGCTGGGAATGCAATAGGGAGTGATGGGGAGTGTGCCTCTTAGGGAGCTGGTTTCCATTAGCTGATGGTTGACCCAGGAATCTGTACCTGTGTTGCCAGATTTAACCATTTTCCAGGAGAGGCTGGAACTTCATATTTAAAAAAATGAGAATCTGTTGACTTTAATAATTTGGAAGAAAATTCAAATTAAACCAATATCAGGCAATGTGGTGTACCCCACATTACAGAGGAAAGTAGGGGACTTGGGAGGTACATGAGTCAATCTATAGATGCTCCTGTTGTCATGTTGAACTTGTGCTTGCTTTCAGTTGCTGTTAACATTTTGGGTCCACTGTATCTAGACATGTCCTTCAAAAGTTGCATGTAAGTTAATTTTTTTTTCCGTATTTAAAAAATGGCCCCACAAACACTAGTCTAGATATTGGAAGAAAAAAGCCTTATACCTTATTATGGAGCCTTCTGATGAGTTCTTTTGTTCAGTAAACAATCACTTGCTGCATTTATGTTTGTACTTTTGTGTTTAAAATGGGGAATGGTGTTAGGTATTGCATACTGCTTGAGTTAAGGAGGTCATTAACCAGGAATGCTTTGGATCACTCAGATTATTATTGCACTGGTGTTTGTTGTAATGGAATTTGACCTGTCAGGGGAGCTGTAGATGCTTGGATGAGTGTTCAGTCCTTAATACTGGTATCTAAATTCTAGGCATGTTGCCTGTAACTTCCAGTTTCAAAAAATCTATGTCAATCTGTTCTTTTATAACCTAGTGCTGTTGCTTTTTTCCCCCTTGTTTTATATTTAATCATTCTCTTTGGCTCACAACAGCAGTCCAGTCCAAAGATTTACTTTTTCTATTTTCAACCCCGTCATTATTTTTGTGTAAAAAGTATGTTTTGAGTTACAGCAATTCATGGAGATCAAGCTTCTACTCTGTAGGGAGAAGAGAGAGGTCATTTACTACAGAGTTTATACAGACAAATGTTCTGCTGCATGCTGTGTTCCCACTGAAATCCAGGGGGTTTATTTGCGTTTATGCTTAAAGAAGAATGACCATATTTGACTGACTCTAAGCCAAGATGATACAGGCCCAAAGTTTTTCATGGAGGAATGGGGGAGTAAGGGGAATAGGAACATTTGGAAGAAATAGTTTTTGTTTTTCCTTGTTTTGTTCAGTGGGCATTTTATTCACAGATCATTTGATGCATTGCATTTACTCGTGTTACTCTGGTTCCTTTTGTGTGTGTTTTTTTTTGAAACAACTTCAGACTTATAAGAAAATGGCAAAAATACTAAAATAAGAACTCCTATAAACTTCACTGATAAAATCCCTTCAGATTTCTCCAGTTATCCCAGTAATGTCCTTTATAGCCAAAGGATCTGGTTCAGGATCACTCATACCCAACTGTCCTGTCTTTCTAGTCTCCTTCAGTCTAGAAGCGTTCTTCATTCTTCCCTCATCTTTCATGACACCGACATTTTTAATTACAGGCCAGCTGATGTGTAGAATGTTCTTCCTTTTCTTAGAAGATGCTCTCTATCCTTCCTTGAAAACCCCACGAGTGTTACCTGCCGTAAGGAGAGCTAGACGCCCTGCCCCCTACCCCAAGCTGGTTGCTCTCTCTTAAAGGTCTTATTAATCAAGTACCCTTTTTTGGAGCATTGATGATATTCATTCATCCTTTTAGCCAGTAAATACTTTTTGATGTCTATTATGTACCAAATGGGATACATTTAAGAACAAAGCAGATTAAAAAGAAAATATCCCTGCTCTCATGAAGCTTACATTTTAGTGGAGGGTAACAGATAACCAACAAGAAAATAAGTAAACAGCAAGTACATTAGATAGTGATAAATGCTAAAGAGGATCAAATCAGTCAGGAAAAGGGATGGGTGGGTTCTTGATAGTGGCCAGGGAAGGCCTCCCACACTAGTGATTGTGGAGCAGGAAACCCAAGAGAGGGAAGGAACAGGCTGTGTGGCTAGCTGCAGGAAAGCGGTCCCGGCAGAGGGAGCCTGTAGGGGCAAAGGCTCTGCTGCACCAGGTGGGCCACGGGTGAGGAGGAGGCAGCCTGGTGGCTGGAGCCAAGCAGGAGGGGAGAGGAGAGTGGTAGGAAATGAGTCAGAAAGGCAGAGCAGGGAGATTATTCTAGGCTTGTTGCCATTGAGGGAGATGAGAAACACTTGGGGAATTTTGAGCAGAGAAGTTACATGATCTGACTTATGCCTTAAACATCCCCTTGTTGTATACAGAATCAGCGGGTATGTAGGGATGGGGTCAAGGGTAGAAGCAGAGAGACCAATTTAAGACCAATTACGGGAGGTTATAAGCCGTTTGTGTATCTGTTTGTCCTATTAGCACATAAAGGGGACTCAGTGGTCTTCAACCTTTAGAATACATAAGATGTACCTGGGCTGTTTGTGAGTGATGCAGATTTCTTCACTGGGAAACCAGCAGTCATGAGGTCTCACCTGTATTGTCAACAGCCATCCCCAGGTGATTCTCATGTGGATGGTGCTTGAACCACATATTGATGTTGATAAATATAGTAACAAGTGAGGCATGAGTGAATAATTGGTTTATGGAAAATCCTTTAGAGATACTTAGTTATGAAGTGTTTCCACTCATTGCTTTATTTCTTATAAACATAGTACTCAACTTAAAAATATGTGGTAGTATAAATTTTCTCTTAAAAACTTATCTGGCACAGAAGGATCTAATAGTCAAAGTGATTTTTTTTTCCCGAGAGAAGATGTGTATTTGATGAAATAAACATAATACTCTGACATTCTATTTTCTTGCTTTTAAACATGTGGTTTTCAGAAGGAATGAATAAATGCTACTAATAGGGTTCATTCATAAAGAAGCTATTGAATGTATTCAAGAGGAAATTGGTTTCAGGGAGTAGGTTGGATGAAGCCATTAAAGATAGTAATAGCAAGTGAGTCGTATTTTAGAGTGGACCAGATCTGGCTTGACATTTCATTGCACCAGAGGTTCACAGGAAGGAAGGGGTTTGGCCCTCTGGCCCTGGAAATATGTAAAGGGCAAAACATTAACAGATTTTTGTTTTTTCTCCTTGGTGAAGTAACTTCAATCTTGCATGAGTAATCTTGAGTTGAACATGAAAACAAGTCTCACTTTGATTAACTAGGTAATGTCTTGGTCAGTTTCATGGGCTTTGGAACCAAAGTGCTCGAAACTATCAGTGTGACTGGGCAACTCACATCACCTTCATTTCCTCATAGGCGGGAAATAATACCTGCTTCACAAGCTCATTGTAAGGATTGAGAGTTAACCCATTTATGCCTGAGGTTGCAATTTTTTGAATTTTTGCAATCAGACCTTGGCAACAACCTGTAGCAGAAAGATATATATAACTCTCACATGCTTAGTGTTCCAATAATGGAACACTAGGCATAAATTCCTACTGCCCATAAGGCACTAACAAAGTTGTCTGGTGTATTATAAGCACTTAACAGTTATTAGCTTTTTCTCCTCCTCCCTCTCCTATTATTATTGTTGTTATTATCATTATTATGTTTCAGTGCTTTCGAATCATATTTTGCCTTCTGGAATCCTGCAAATTTTTAATGATTGTTTTTTGGGATTGGTTGTGTCTGAAAATATGTTCACGAATGCCTCTCTGTATAGGAGGTATCTAAAGTCTTAAGTGTGGCATTAGTCCTGTGTGTTTATGATCACTTTCTGGAAGTAGGCTGCCATCACTTACGTAACATTGACTTTCTTTCCCTCTATCAAAGAGGAATGCTTAGACTTGCTTCAGGGAAGTATGTTGAGAATTAATGAATAAGTTAATGTTTGTGGCTCTACACCATTAATTACTAATTAATGTAAGTTACTGCTCTTATAGTTCTCCAAGTACTATCGTCACACCGATTCTCTGAACTAGGAACAGGGATATTGATTGAGAAGACTTTTTCTCATGTACTGTGGGGAAGCAGTGTTTTGTAAAACATTTGCTCTTACTTTTACAACATGAGTATCACTCCTGTATCTAAAATTTTATACCTCCTCTACAAAACAAACAAACAAACAAACACAGAAAAACCCAACCTAGATTAAATCAAATAACTTCTTATGGAGCTCTTAGTAATGAAATGTTACTTATGGTAATAAGTATTTTTTTTTCCTCTGGGAAACAATTATCTTTCATTCTTCACTTTATCTCCTCATCATTACGCTGCACTTACGTCTATACCTGGCAATTATGTTCTAAAAGCTCTCATAACAGTTCTATGAAGGCATAGTGTGGTAGAGGCAGTCCTAGCATTGTGGTGTTTTTTTTTTTTTTTTTTTTTTTTTTAAAGGTTTATATTTCGATTCTGTGTTTCTAGAGATAAGATTTGGATCTTCTGCCCCTGAACTTTTGTCTGTAAAACAGGGACAGTAATATCTTCTGTTCGGGTTTTTGTAAGGCTTTGGAATAACATATATGTCAAATACCAGGCACGAATACCAGCAAATGTGGCTGATTGTGACTAATGCAATGATTTTATTATTTTTTTCAATATGATTCAACTTGATAATGTAATTAGAACCAATTTCATAGTTTCATATAAAGCAAAAGAAGGTATTTATAGAGTCCTAATATCAATGGTATTTCCACCTGACATAGGCTTACCTTAGATAACTAATTTCCAAACTTGCTCTGGGAGGACACCTCTTCTGTCAGTGGGTAAAAGTGAACTTTTCAAAGTATGTGAATACAGAGGGAACATGGAATTGTATATATGCATGTATGCATGTGTTGTTTTCTTTTTATTATTGTCATTATAATACTTTAAGTTCTAGGGTACATGTGTGCAATGTGCAGGTTTGTTACATATGTATATATGTGCCATGTTGGTGTGCTGCACCCATTAACTCGTCATTTACATTAGGTGTATCTCCTAATGCTGTCCCTCCCTCCTCCCCTCACCCGCATGTGTTATTTTCAAATAAAGTAACTCACTGTAATGAATTACAGTGAATTTTAAATTTCCTAATTTTGTATTAATGTTGAAAGCCACCAAAGGAATAAGGGATGGGTTGTATCCCAAAAAGGCCATGGGCCTGAGCTAAAACTGTTTCCTGTACTCTTCTAAAGGCAATGTTTATTTAATCCCAAGAGTCCTTTGTTCTCATGATTACAAAGTTAAAATTTAATTATTTGCATTGTACACTTGAAAGGATTAGCTACACTCATGACTGATATGTAAAGAGAGTTTTATAATGTCTGGAACTATGGCTTTTGAGGAACAAAATAATTTAAGCTATAATTTTGAAGTGGGACAGAGGATATTATTACAGGTTTATTCATAGGATTCTCATCTTTTGATTGGACTCTGTAATTAAATACCTTCTTGTCAGCGGGGAGGGTGTGTGGAGGAATTATGATTCTCCTGCTTTAATCATTGTTGATTTCTTAGTGATACTTTGAAGTGGTGTCCAACTGTCTTCTCCAGCTTTCAGACGCTTTGATGAAACAATAGAAATTTGTTAAGTACATAACCAGATTCTTTCCATGCAGTTCCCTTGGGGGAGTCTATTTTAAGTTAGATAGGTTTGATGTCCAGTCTGAAAAGCATTTATTCACCAGTTCTGATAACAGGTCAAGTAGTTTAACCTCTTACACATACAACTAAAGGAATTAAAACCTTTCCTTTCCACCGGTACTACCCTCCTCTCCCCTAAAAAAGGAAAGGAATTTTCAAAAGAAAAAATGTAGAAAGAAGTAAAATGGTGCTTATCCTTTTCTGTTAAAATGTCACGATTTAGACCGTTTACAGATCTGTTTCTCATTACAGAGTGATGAATCTCTTTTGTCATTGCTCAGTCTCCTTCCTCTTAGTCCACCAATTTTATAATTTTGTTAAATTCTGCTTATCACACTCCTTCCTGCAGACACATTTTCTTCTGTCCCACCACTCATTTTCAGAGCTCCTAAAAGTTCAGAAGCCCCTCTTTTCTATACTTTGCTCTTTCTCTCATGGAATCTCTTCCATGCCCATGACCTGCTGAGTCTCAAAGTTTAACTCTAGAGCTGACTGACCTCATTTTTAAGCCTCAGACTGACTGTCCTACCTGACATGCCCACTTGAATGTTGTAAAAGTCATGTCAGACCCATCGGTTCAAAACTGAACTCATGTTCTCTCATGAATGCTGGTTTCTATGACTTTTTTTCTAACCACAACTCTTTACCTCATTTGCTTGAAGCCCTCCAGAGAACCCTCAGACATTGCTGATGGGAATGCAAATGGCGCAACCACTGTGGAAAATGTTTTGGTGGACCCCCAAAAAAGTTAAAGAATTACCATATGACTCATCAGTTTTACTCCTAGATATACATTTCCGAAAGAATTGAAAACAGATGTTCAAATAAAATGTGTGCATGAGGCTGGATATAGTGGCTTATGCCTGTAATCTCAGCACTTTGGGGATCTAAGGTGGGTGGATCACTTAAGGCCAGCAGTTCGAGACCAGCCTGGGCAACATGGCGAAACCCCCGTCTCTACGAAAAATACAGAAATTAGCCAGGCGTAGGAGTGGGCGCCTGTAATCCCAGCTACTTGGGAGACTGAGGCATGAGAATCATTTGAACCCAGGAGGCAGAGGTTGCAGTGAGCCAAGATCGTGCCACTGCATTCCAGCCTGGGCAACAGAGTGAGACTCTGTCTCAAAAAACGAAAGTGTGCATAATGTTCAATAGCAACATTACTCATAATAGCCCCAAAGTAAAACAGCTCAGATAATTGTCCCTGATGAATAGGTAAACAAATTGTGGTGTACCCATACAATGGAATAGAAAGGAATGAAGTAATGATACATGCTACAACATGGATGAACAAGGAAAACATTATGCTAAATGACAAGCCGTACACAAAAGGCCACATATTGTATGATTCTGTTTATATGAAACACCCAGAATAGGCAAATTCATAGGGACGGAAAGATTAATGGTTGCTGGGGGCTGCGGGGGGTGGAAATGAGGTTTCCTTTTGGGATATGAAGAAGTTCTACAATCAGACAGTAGTGCTGGCTGCACTATATTATGAAGGTACTAAAAGCCACTGAACTGTGCACTTTAAAATGGTGACATCTGGCCGGGTGCAGTGGCTCACGCTTGTAATCCCAGCACTTTGGGAGGCCGAGGCGTGTGGATCACGAGGTCAGGAGATCAAGACCATCCTGATGAACATGGTGAAACCCCATCTCTACTAAAAATAATAAAATTAGCTGGGCGTGGTGGCAGGCACCTGTAGTCCCAGCTACACGGGAGGCTGAGGCAGGAGAATGGCGTGAACCTGGGAGGTGGAGCTTGCAGTAAGTGGAGATCACGCCACTGCATTCCAGCCTGGGAGACAGAGTGAGACTCTGTCTCAAAATAAAATTAAATTAAATTAAAAAGTGGCATATTGGTTCCCTAGGGTTGTTGTAACGAAGTTCTGCAAACTGGGTGGCATAAACTACAGAAATGTATTGCCTCCCAGCTCTAGAGACTGCAGCTCTGAGATGAGGGTGTCGCAGGGTTGGTTCCTGCTGAGGGTTGAGGGTTGCAGGGAGAACCAGCTCCGTGGCTCTCGCCTAGCTTATAGTGGTTTGCTGGCCATCTTTGGCATTCTGTGGTGTATAAACCTGTCACCTGACCTCTGTCTTCATTTTCACATGGTGGTCTCCCTGTGTGTGTGTGTGTGTGTGTGTGTGTGTGTGTGTATGTGGTCCAAATTTCATCTTTTTATAAGGACACAGTCATACTGGATTAGGATCTGCCCTGAACGATCTCTTAGTTAAGTATACCTGCAATGACTCTATTTCCAAATAAAGTTACATTTTGAGGTGCTGGTAATGACTTCAACATATGAATTTTGGGGATATGCAGTTCAACCCAGAATAGTGACTTTTATGTTATATGAATTTTCAATAAAAAAAAAATATAGACAACCCCTCCAGGGACTTCTAAGTGCTGTCAAGCATCAGACCAGGAAAGCACCCAATGTGGTCTGACCCCTGCCTACCTTGTCAGCCTTTTTACTCTCCCCTCCCTCTGTGCTGCTTTTTCTGTGCCAGCCACACTCCCTCTGATTGCAGGGCCTGTGCCTACAGCCTGCTTCTCCCTCTCTTTCTATTGACGGAGGTCTTTTCACCCTTCAGATCGCAGCCCTAATGCTACTTTCATGGAGAGTGCTCGCGTGACTTCCCGGCACAAGGCAGCCTCTGTTATATGCCGCACTTTTGTTCTCGTTGTCGACTGCTGTGTGACAAAGCACTCCTAAACACCGTGGTGTTAAACAGCAACCACTCTGTTACGCTCGTGGACTCGGCAGGTCAGGAATAGAGACGGCCTAGTGAAGAAGGCTTGTCTGTGCTCCATGACGGGAAAATGTGAACAGCTGGAGGCCGGAATCATAAGGGAGCTTCCTCAGGCGTGTATGCCTGGTGTCTGGACTGGGATGATTCCAAGACCAGCCTCAGCCGGGACTGTTGACCATGGCTCCTACTGTGGTTCCTTCATGTGGCTTAGACTTCCTCACAGCTGGGTGGCCTCCGGGTGGTCGGGCTTCTCACAGGGAAGTTCAGGGCTCCAAGAGTGAGCTAAAGAAGCTGCGTGGCCTCTTATGACCTAGCGTTGAAGTTACATAGCATCATTTCCAACATGTTCTGTTGGTTGAAGCTGTCATAAGGCTGCCTATATTCATGAGTTAGGGGACATAGACCTCACCTCTCAGCAGGAGGAGTTTCAGAATTTGCAGCCATGTTTTAAAACTGCCCAAGTTCTCCATGCTACGTCTGAATGTTTGTGTCTCCCGGAATTCATGTGTTGAAACCTAGTATTCAGTGCAATAATATGAGGCTTTTAGGAGGTGATTAGATCTTAAGGGTGAAATTGGATTAGTGCCTTTATAACCGAGGCTGAGGAAGCTTGTTTGCCCCTTCCAACATGTGAGGACGCAGTGAGAGGGTGCCATCTGAAAAGCAGAGATGACCCTCACCAGACCCTCAGTCTCCTGGAGCCTTGATTTTGGACCTCCCCGCCTCCAGAACTGTGAGAAATACATTTCTGTTGTTTGTAAGTTACATAGTTTATAGTGTTTTTATTATAGCAGCCTGAACAGATGGACACTCGTCAATCTGTGTTCCTTCACGGTGCCCTTTTCTAATTACTCACTCCTTTGCATCATTATTTGATTGACTTCTGCCTTTTTAAATAGGCAGTAAGTTTATTTTGCTCACTACAGTATTGCCAGCAGCTAGCACAGTAGCTGGCTCATAGATGGTTTGTAAGACTTTGAAGTGAAAGTTGACTGGGAAGAATTAGAAAAGGTAGAGCATCAAGGAAAGCCATTTGCTTATACATAAACATCGCAAGCTTGTGCAGCTGATCCAAGCATGATCAACAGCAAATATGCCCAATGGCCTGTAGGTTTATTGTTTCATGCTCATGATCTCAGTTTAGCAGTAAATCTGAGGCTGCCTTGTGATTATTGATACTGCACAAGATGTCTGAGAGCTGCCACCCAATGCAATAAAGTACAGCAACAGAAGTATAAGCAAAGCCAAATGTTTCCTGAATGAACTTCCCAAAAGAGAATAAGCAGAATTAAAAATTAAGGTTTAAATAGGCTAATACTAATAGAGTTTGCGTGTGTGCTCATGGATTTTTATACTTGTTGGGTGAAGAATGGGAGGTAGTAGGAGATACTGTTTCTTATTTTTAACGACTGACTTTATCAGAGCTTTATGGAGCTGATCATGTTTATTTAATACTCCCTCTAGAATTTAGAAAAAGATTATCTCTCCCGTCTCCTTGGCTCCCCATTTTTTTAAAAAAATTTCAAGTCTGAGGCAGAGGCACGTATAGCCTTGCCAAGCACACGATTCACTTGTCCCCCCTGGCTTCTGCACAGCTGCTTTATAGCTATGCTATAGACTTGTTAGATGAGGGCCAATTTCCCCATCTTTGCCTGTAAATTTTCAGGGTAGTCAGTTACACAGAACCTCTTAAAATGGAAGGTGATGCTGCTCACTAAATTAAAATGCAGTTTTAGTTTTTGCTCGTACACACTGCAGACCTCAAGGCAGTGTGGTATAATATGAAAAACACTGGCTTTGGAGTCCCGTGGACCTAGGTTTGAACCTTGACCCTGACACCGTTTATTGATATGACCTTAGGCAAGTTAGTTATCCTCCATAGGCCTCCTTTGCTTAAAAAAAGGAGGGGGTAATAACAGAGGTGTTAGAAGAATTTAGTGAATCATACATACAAAGAGCCTAGTACAGTTTGCCACATAGCGAAGCTCAATCAATATTAGTTATTACGACTGGTATTATACAAATGTAATTGCTAGGGGTTTACTTAGAATTTGTATATAGTAATACTTGAATGGCTTTCAAAGAATGCTTGATTTTTTTCTGGTTTTGCTCTTAATTGGAAAGTAAGTTCACAGTGCTTTAGGTCTGAGGTATTAGTACATTAATAGTGTGATTATTCCTACCTTGTCTTTGTTTTATATTGGTGACTTTTTTTTTGAAAAGCATTTATTAAAGAATAAATATAAATTGTAAAGGAGAAATGGTTCAGAATTCTCGGACTTTGGAAAGTTGAATGCACTTTTCTACATTTTTCTAACATCTGTGGTGGTTAAAGTTGCCAGATAGAATGCATGGACCTGTTTGTTTCAGGATGTTTGATTTAAAACAGTGGTTCTTCCCTTTCCGGACAGGTTCAGAATGAGCTGGGTCCTCTCCAAGGTTGTGTACAAGAGCTCCACACCCTCTGTTCAGAAGACCAAGGACAGTGGCAGATGCCATGGCCTGTTGTGAAGTGAAGTTGGAGGAGGGAGAATTCTAGAACAGATGGTTTCTTGGATATCTGGGGCCTGTCCAGCTCTAGCTTTGAAAATGATGGGCCAGACCCTGAATTGGCATGGATACAGGCTTGAGTGCCAGAACAGGAAGTGAGGTCCTGGGGTGATGTCTTTGGGGCAGCTGCTGCTGCTCAGCTGGTGGGCTGGCACCACTAGCTTTGGCTTCCTATGGTTTGGTGAGGTGATTTTGTATGGTACAATAACAACAGTGAGGTGGGAAACGGGGCCTGCAATCTGAGAAGGCTGTGACCACTTTGGAGCTGCTGGCCTATTTTAGAAGGGGTGTCACAGCTACTGTGCCTTGCAGGACTTGTGCCACCTTTGGCATGATGGAAATGCATGAATGTGGGAGCCAAAGATACATGTATCCTACACTGATCAGCCTGAGTTCTGGCTTGTGTAGAGCAGTAAGCCGTGCTTTGTGGGAGGCCTTGGCTGGCCTCTTTGACATTAGCCTCCAAAGACTAGGAGCTTATCCCAGACTTTGCTAACATCCTCTGATACCTTTTTGGAATGATTAAATCATTCTTGGCTAGGTTCTGCTGTTTGTCCTGCCTCTTACTAGCTGGGTGTCCTTGGACGAATTACTTAATCTCTTTGTGCCTAGCTTTCGTTATGTATAAAATGAAGAGGCCAGACTAGATGATACCATAGATGTGAGATGATCTCTGATGTCCAAATCTGATTAAATAATTTTTAGGTATACATGTATTTTGGTATTTGTTTTTTTTTTGAATAGTGAGTCCCCCAAATTTTACTTCTGTGTAAGCGAAACTTACACCCTTTCTTTTGTTCATAAATTCTTTCTTAAAGATATATGTGAACTCTAATCCCAGTATTTTGGGAGGCCAAGGCAGGTGGATTACTTGAGCTTAGGAGTTCAAGACTAAACTGGGCAACATGGTGAAACCCAGTCTCTACAAAAAATAAGAAGAATTAGCCAGGCATGATGGCGCACACTTGTAGTCCCAGCTACTCGGGAGGTCGAGGTGGGAAGATGGCTTGAACCCAGGAGGTTGAGGCTGCAGAACAAGACTCTGTTTCAAAAAAAAAAAAAAAAAATTAGATGGAACTTCTCAATATCTAGTATCCAAGAATTTGGGAATTAGAGTGTGTCGTTATTTTATGGAGAGAAGGACCCATATTTTCCCTCCCTCTTGTAAATGATCTTGTCCCATTTGTTGTTGGAACAAATACTGGTTGCAACTGTTGTTTGAGAGGTAAAGTATGAAAAGCGTGGTGTCGAATTATAGAAACATATTATTACAGTGGCACTAGAGGCCGTTCATACTAAGAGGAGGAGATTGAGGCCCAAAAATGTTTCAGGGTGAGTCTGAAGCTGTGCGCTACGCTCCCCTTGAGAGTGTAGGCTCTGCCTTGTTCATCTTGACATCCAGCGCCTCTTGGGCTGGTTTTGTTTTGTTTTGTTTTTAAACAGCTCTTGTCAGAGTGACACTAGGTAAAGATCTCACTTTAACTTCCCCTTGACCTGTTCGATGCTGAAATGCCATCACCCATGTTTCAAAGCATTATTTCAAGATAGCACAAACTCCAGGAGCCGTGGGTTTCCTTTTCATCGTGGTCTGTGTAAACATGGGTTGTTTCTCAGAGGCGGGCTGAAGCCCCAGAAGTTTTCTTCATAAGCGGTCACCTCTTATCTCTGCCCCCACAATTCCTTTTCTCTGAAGTTTTAATCTCCAAGAGGGAAGCAGAGGTATGGTTCTGAGGAGTGATGTGGATTCCAGGGAATGCAAGGGAAGCCAGGGCCAAGTGGGTTGAGCTAATGTGGGACTGAGAAACCATAGTGAGGGAAAAGGGCAAACAGAAGGAAGGGCCTTGCAGAACCACCTGGTGCTTGGATAAGATTCTTCTGCAGAGCCCTGGGAAATTGGAAACACTCTCTGGGGTGGTGTGTGCACTGGCAGTTGAATCTTAGCATCTTCGTCGTTTCCTTTTGATTTCATTTGTTCTGCTTCTTTTCTTGCTGTCGTTGCTGTGTGCCCTGACATTTCGCAGAACTTTGTTGCCATCCAGATTTGGCCATTTCTCCTTTAATTCCACCTGGTCCCCCTCATTGTAAGTGTGACACACTTACCTTCTTTGGTTCATTCTAAGGCATTAACTAAACATGACTGGAATTCCGATGAGTCTAACAATCAATACACACACACAACACACACACACACACACACACACACACACACACACACACATTGAGACGGAGTCTTGCTCTGTGGCCAAGGCTGGAGTGCAGTGGCGCGATCTCAGCTTACTGTAGCCTCTGCTCCCTGGGTTCAAGCAATTCTGCCTCAACCTCCTGAGTAGCTGGGATTACAGGTGTACATTACTACGCCCTGCTAATTTTGGTATTTTTAGTAGAGATGGGGTTTCGCTATGTTGGCCAGGCTGGTCTCGAACTCCTGACCTCAAGTGATCTGCCTGCCTTGGCCTCCCAAAGTGCTAGAATTACAGGCATGGGCCACCATGCACCTGGCCATCAACGTGTGTGTTTAATGCCAGGTTTTTTCTTTTCCCTAAAAGCATTGTTCAGAAATCTCTGCATTTGAGGATCCAGAAATAACGATAGTCAAACATGGGACATTTTTAGTGACGATAAGCTGAGGGATTGAGAACAAAATGATTGGAAAGAAGGGGCGATGACAACGATAAAGGTGGGAACAGTTTGCTAAGAGAGAGGGAAAAGTACTGTATCGTCATTGTCCCTGAGGTTTCCAGGCTTGTGTGAATTTTGCACAGGGGCAGCCTCTCCAGTTGTAGGAAGGTTGTGGCATTAGGCTCTCTTGGTCCCAAGGCACAAAAACTCTGTAGCGGGGGTTTTCATAGCAGGTTACATGTGGCAAGGCAGATGAGAATCTTGAGAATATCTGAGGATATGAACTGTGGCTCATGGCTGGACCACACAGGTATGGGCTGTCAGGTGGTTCCAGATCCAAGGCAATGCTGGCGGGTTGGTGACTCTTTCCTCCTTGAAATTTCTGCTACGGTGACTGTGATGGGCCTAGCTAATTGCCATCATCTCTGTTGAAGTAGACGTTTGAATTAAATATGTTACCCTATGTTGTTGGCCAACAGGGCATAGTGTATATATCAGGGAGGATGGTGGCAGCTGTTGGCTGTGATGGTCTTTAGCTTGGGCCTCACATTCATGAAGGACCTCAGATTTATTCCTTCATGTTGTTTCCACATGAACTTGTACATTTAGTCACAGAGACAAACTGGCAAGATTGAAAGAAGATGGCATTCATCATCCAGATTTAAATATGTTTCTTATTAATAGACATTCTGCCAGCAGTGCACTATGAATTAATACGTTTTATAAATCTTGTAACTGCCTTATGAAGAGCATAATTAGTTATAAGTGTTTGGATGGTAGAAATGTTAATTTGTTCAATATAGGCATTAAAATGTTTTGTCATTTTCTCATTTCTAACATTATTGGGAACTTTAAGAAACAAGAGTGGCTCAAGCCCCTCTTGACCTCTTGGAGGGCCCTGCTAAGCTGGGTTTGCATTGGCTGTTCTGGGTTACGTGTTCACTTTGGGTCCATTTGGCTGGGCCTAGGGTTTCACAAGGTGTGGAAACCTTTGTCCCCCATATGTAGAACAGCCTGGGTCCATTTCTCTCAGAAAGTGCTGTGGGTGTGGCAGGCTGATGACTGAATTGAAGAGGGGGAGCCTGGGAGTCTGACTTATGGGACTAAAGAGTAAGGCCCCAGGCAGAATTCTTGATTTAGACATGAGACGCCACAGTCTTAGGCAGTTCTTTTCCGTTTTCTGCATCTACACTTAAAAACTGCAGATGAATAACACCAAATGACTTTTGAAAACTCTGAAGACTGTAAAACTCATTTGTGCTTTGAGATATCAAGCCACTGCTAAACTACTTTCTTGAAAATGAAATCATTGTTTAGGCAGTTGGTGGTGGTTTGGAAAAATTTCAGAGTGAAGGGCTCTGGTAGAAAAAGAGTTCCAGAAATAAGGAGAGGATAAAGTGATGCAAGGGGCCATTTAGCCAACTAGATAAAGGAAGGAAGTGATAATTGGTTGTACTTAGGGAGGGATAAAATTGGAAAGCAATGTGAAAATACAGCGTGAGTCATTTTGGCGGGGAATCTTTGAAATGGAAAACTGGTATTTAGTAGTAACAGCGACCGTGCATTTTAAAATCCATCAACCAGCATCTCTCTTCCCCACCCTCAATATCAACCTGTAATAATTTATGCTGTAACCACCACCAAGGGGTAGCTTAGGACTGGATTGCATCAGTCACCTTTTTTTTGTTTTTTTTTTTTTGTTTTTTTTTTGGTTGTTTGTCAGATACTTTGATGTTTACAGTAGGGACTAGAAAATTTTATGGGGCAAGGTTGGCATATGAACACTCATTGAAGTAAGCAGTCTGGGACCCTGCTGCATTATAAGGGAAGGGATTTTGGACCTTGTTGTTTTGCAGAGGCCATATTTGCATAATTAGCACAGGATTATGGATAAAATGGTTGCAACTACTAAACTAGCTTAGTATATATGGATTCTTGTTTATTTGTAAAATACCTTTTCTGTGTGCTTGTTGAAACCATAATATCCTGGGTAGGTTTTATTACAATAATTTATGGTCTAGTAAACATATCTGGAAATACCGTAAGAGAGAGCAGAGGCAACATTTGTAAGCCTGCTGCTTTATGAAGAGATTGTGCTTATCAGAAATTGTAGCATTACTGTAAATTTTTTCTTTCATAGGGAGTGATTTACTTGGTATTTCAGTATATTAATTTGCTAGGAAAATGTCAAGTTAGTACTCATCTCAAAAGGGCATTGTGCATCTGAATCACCTGTGGAATTAAAAAAAAAAAAAAAGAGATTTTGACCTCAGCTCAGATGTGTATGTGACTTAATCTCCAGTTCTGGGCCTGGGCACCTTTCTAAAATAGTGAAGAGGACAGAAATGATTTTTGACTTCTTGGTGTGTACGTCTGTGAGGAAGCCAGATGATAAACACTGCAGGGGAAAAAACCATAATTGTGAATTGTGATAAGTGCTATGGAGAAAAAATAAAACACGGGGCAAGAGACTGGCAGGAAGAATGGAGTTCTGATGGACGGGAAGGCTGCTCTGAGGAAGTGAGACTGCAGCTGAAAACTCAGGGGTGGAGAGGTTATCCCTGTGAGGGGAGGGAGGAGCATTTCAGGCTGAGGGGACAGAGCAGGGGAGGCCTGATGTGGGAAGGGCTTGGTGGGTTTGAAGAGCTGAGATGATTGGGACTTGTGGCCAGAGATGGGGAAGCGGGGGAGCCCCGCAGGGAGCGGGAGAGGGTGGTGCTCCTAGCAGAGATGGCAGGTGGCCTGCTGTGTCTATTCTGTGCTCCTTAGTGTCATGGTGTCCCTTGACATGCCAAAATGTCCCTTTAAAAGAAAAGGGGTCCTTGCCAGTTACAGCAGTGCCACTGTTTAGGTCTGCTAAGCAAATTCTAGGGTGTCTGATGGCTTTGCGTTGGGAGTTGTAAATGGATTTCATTTGAGAACACGACAAGAACTGAAAGATTAGTTTAAGCAAAAGAATTTAATTGAAGGGTATATCATTGTTCTTGCAAATCCCTTGATGTTTGGCTGTTGTCTTCCAGCCTTTTCACCCTGTCTGCTGCTTGTAGGACTGGGCTGTAAGCCTTCATTCACCTACAACCCTTTTGTATTTCTTGGAACTTGCTTTCTTCTTCCTCCTCCTCCTCTTCCCCACTCCTCCCTTCCCCTCCCCATCCTCCTCCCCCTCCTCTTCCTCTTGCTTCTCCTCTCTTCAGATGGAAGAGAGATGGGAAAGAGCGTTCACTTAGTTATTCTTTGGAATAAAATATACCTCAGTGTCCAGTGAGGGAATTCTGGCAGATTTACTGACAGGTGACAGTGTCTCTGTAGAATTAGGATTCCTAGGAAACATTAGTTCTAACTACATTATTGATAATAATGCCACGTGCATTGTAAATTTGGGACCAGGCCCTGCATGCAGTTGTGAGGTGGTTCCCTACACAAGGGCTCCTGGCTGAAGGGCAAGTGAGGGTGGAATCCACTGAAATGCAGCCCCCTCTTCACCCTCAACAGCCCAGCCCAGGGGATGGAGCTGGGTCAGTCTGGAGGACGACGGTGTTCTTTTCTGTTTTTTATGCAAGCAAATCACCAGGCCCGTTTCTCGACTCCTTCCTTCAGAGGTGCCAAAAGGGCTGGTGATAGCCCTGCCTGGGACAAACCTCAGTGACTCCTGGGTCCCACGTTCTTGCCTGGGAAGGCCCTGTTCTTACCTGGTAAAGCACAACTGAAACCATGATTGGTCCACTTCACAGACGAGGCAGCCTATTTTCTCCCCTGGTGTGTTATTAGTTTTAATGGACATATTTGTGCAATCAGTGTGTACAATTCATGTTGGTAAGCATCTGGCATGTTTTCATTATTTTAGAATAATGCTATGCTGAGCTGACATTTCAGCTTCTTGTCAAGAATAGTAATATTCCTGTAGGGCAGGTTTCCTTCTGGGGCAGTACTTCCCACCAGTGTGTGCTGCCTGGATATAGTTTCATTCACAGAGGCTGCCTCACATCACATTTCAATGCATTTGTGCTTTAATAGTTGATTCTTAGTATTAATAAAATTGACCAGGTGCTTTCATCTCCAGTTTATAAAGGAGGAAACTGTGCAAGGGGGATGCTAACTCACTTGCCCTAGACAAATGAGAGGCTTGTTTCAGGGTTGGAAAACAGGTTCTCATATTCCTTCTGGAATATGTTAGGGTGTGGACTAATCTCTCCTGTGACAAGGGCATCCCTGAGTAGTACAGTGAGTCCTCAGATCATAGTCCAGAGGTAAGAAGTCAGGGTTGGAGGAGTTCCTCTGCCTTCCTCCATGCCTGGCTGTCCAGATGGCTCCATTTGTCACCATGTCTCAGCCAGTGGTGCAAGTGGCTATGTCTTTAAGAGAGTGACCTCGAAGTTGGACACATCACGTCGAGTCATATCACATCACGGTATAGTCAGAGGAACAAACCTAGTTCCCAGGGAGCCTAGGAAATATGGTCTATACCTGGGGAGCAGGGTAGGGGGAATCACATGCCTGACTAGAACTGGGGGAGTTTAGTACTAAAAAGAGCATGGGGGAAGATGCCAAGGTACTGCCTACCACATTAGTCCTTGTTCCTCCCTGAACAGCATTAGGGTGGGTTAGCGGCCCTAAGTGAGTTGTTAGCTAACAGAGATGTATAATGAAGGGCCACCGCAGAGCATTTTATATTCCTACTGTAGCCCTCAATGAATAGGCCGCTCTTTGTACATACGCTTGAATATGCTTCTTGGAACCCGTTCATTCACTTGACAGATACGTGCTGAGCGCCAGCTCTTCGCCTGAGTGCTGTGTGGGGTAGTAATTGAAGGTACCTGTAAGATGGCCAGGGCCAGCCCTGCTCACCATGAAGGGCCTACTTATGTAGATAATTTTGAACCTCAAATAGGAAGGAAGTTGGAGTTGATTTACCTGTCATTAAGTTGTTAAAGAAAGATTTTTCCTACTGGTAGCAACTGAATGGAGCTCTCCTATGGTTTGAATGTGTCCCCCAAAGAGCATATGTTGGAAACTTACTCCCCAGTGCAACTGTGATGGGAGGTGGAACCTAGTGGGAGGTATTTAGGTCGTCAGGGCTCCCCCTCATGAGGGGATTAGTGCTGATTATAAAAGGGCTTGAGGCTGGGTTCGATCTCTTGCTGCCTCTCCTCTTTTGCCTTTCACTATGGGATGATGCAACAAGAAGGCCCTTTGCAAATGCCAGCTCCTCAGGATTGGGCTTCCCGGCCTTCACAACTGCGAGAAATGAGTTGATTTCTTTACAGCTTGCCCAGTCTGTGGTATTCGGTCACAGTGACACAGAGTGGACTAAGACGAGCTCAGAGGGGGAGAGGGTTGTGTAGGCCCGGGGCGTCTCCTGTACAGTACAGAGGCTGGGCTAATGCCTCTGCGAATTATATTAGCCTGTTTGTGTTAAATGAGGAGCCCTCCTGCTTGAAAGAGGCAAGGCATGGTGCTCATGAAGCCAGAGAAATCAGTCAGGCAGCCTCTGACTTACCTTTGTCCTCCCCTTCTGCTCAGAATTCTTCAACTCACTGTCCCTCAGGCTCAGCCCTGCCTCCCCTGGTCTCTCCCAGACCTGCCTTTCTGGGGTTGGGGTCTTCTTGCCTCCGTAGGTAAGGGACAGATAATGCCTTGACCACCCAGGGAAGGGGAGTTTGGGACGTTACCCCTGAACTGAGAGGTGGTGGCGATGAGAGTAATCAAGCGCCTAGAGACGTTGCCCTT
This sequence comes from Macaca mulatta, assembly GCF_049350105.2. NCBI lineage: Eukaryota > Metazoa > Chordata > Mammalia > Primates > Cercopithecidae > Macaca > Macaca mulatta. The sequence continues at coordinate 107,893,705 of NC_133410.1, read as the reverse complement.
CAATACGTTGCAAAGGAAAGCCTCAGCAGAGTAGACGTGCACCTGGACACGAGAGGATGGAGACTGGATTTGGGGCAGTGCTCACGGGGAGCTTCCTTCACTGCCCCGCTCTTGCGTGCTGTGTTACGGGGGCTGCTGGCTGTTGCCACTGTTTTTCAGAGAATAGGCTGCCTGTACACACCTGACTTGGGTGATCATGTCTACCCAGGAGGACCAGCAAAAAGGGACAAGCAGCGATGCCCTCTGGTTTTCCCTCCAGTGTTCCCAGCAGTACCCTGGCCCTCTCCCCTAGCCAGTGGTCGGGGTTGGGTGTGCCCCACTGTGGCTGCACAACAGAGTAACGCGGGAGCTTTAAAAACTCCAACACCCAGAGCTCACACCCAGCAAATCTGACCTAAATAGTCAGGCATGGGGCTTGGGCAGCAGGGTGTATGTATTTTTAAGGTTTTTTAGTTGAATTTCAATGTTACAGTTGGGATTCAAAATCTTAGTCTAGTGGTGGTAGCTGTTGGGTTTTTTCTTTTCGTTTTTTTTTTGCTTCCATTCCTGTTATTACCCTCTAGACCACTGTGGTTTCTTAGTCTAATCCTGACTTGCTACCTAAAACCCTCTAAATGTAAGTAAGTCTTGTGCAAGGCAGTGAGAGGTAAAGTTTGGTTTTTATGATAAGAGATGCCTTGCTCAGTAAGCAGAAATAAGTGCCATGCGTTAGTAACTGCAGGTTTTTTTTTTTTTCCCCCGGGCGAGTGACAGAAAAGAATTTAGAGGGTGTGGTGGGGAAAAGAAGAAACTAACATCTCTCTGAGGGTGAGTAGAAGGTTGTGGACTTAGTGGGAAAAGTCCTCAACTTCAAGTCAGAGAGAACCGTCGAGGAGAGAGACTGATGAAGAAGGCACAGTGAGGTTTATAGTAGTTAAAAACACAGCACTGCATTTGCATAATCTGTTTCCCCCCTAACGGTGGCAACATGTTGTGGATTTTTTTTTTTTTTCTTTTTCCTGGAGAGAAGCATGCTGCCTCTGAACAGTGGAGAGGATGAAAATCATCAGCATCCTCGTTGGGATCAGGAGACCTGGGCCTCGTTCTTCCACTGCCACCTCCCAGGGTTGGGATTGTCACAGAAGACTGTTCCTCTCCGTGGTGATTGACTGGGGAGAGACAAGGGGGTTAGGAACCTGTAGCTCCCTGTGCTGGGCTCAGAAGGGACTCCATGTGGTTGACTCCAGAGGAGACTTATTTTACCTGCCATTTCTGTAGCAAGAAGGAACCTAGATGGGGCCAGGGATCTGTGAATGCCCGGAAAATATACGTCAAACGTTGTGTGAGAGTACACATCCTTTTCTGGGGAAGAAGTTTCATGGCTTTTAAAAAGCAGAGTCCTAAAGGATCCCAGTGACTAAAAAAAGGAAGTGAAGAATTCCTATCATAAGTATCTTTATCTGTCATAGGGAACGGCAATGGCTGCCTAATGTAGTCTAGAATCCTGTGAATTCAAATAGATACTTTGTTCATTCACACTCCCGCAGCTTATGTCTAGCGTGTTATGCTGTAACGAATAGGGTTCCAACATTAAACTTATTTTTTGAGAAATCTTCAGGAAGAAATACCATCTTATGAATAGGTATAGTATATATAAATTTCATGGCCTGGCGCAGTGGCTCACACCTGTAATCCCAGCACTTTGGGAGCCCAAGGCAGGCGGATCACTTGAGGTCAGGAGTTCGAGACCAGCCTGGCCAACATGGTGAAACCCTGTCTCTACTAAAAATACAAAAATTAGCTGGGTGTGGTGGCGGGCACTTGTAATCCCAGCTACTCAGGAGGCTGAGGCAGGAGAATCGCTTGAACCTGGAAGGCGGAGGTTGCAGTGAGCTGAGATCACGCCTTTGCACTCCAGCCTGGGTGATAAGAGTGAGACTCTGTCTCAAAAAAAAAATCATTTAAGGCATCACAGATTGTTTCTTTTTTTCCCCCAACTGTACTCTAAATACAGGCAAAAAGCATGTAAGGAAGGTTGTAACAAAATATATATGTAGGCAATAGGACTGATAAAATACAAATAAATCACAAAAACTATATGGAGGAAGGGGGCAATCATGCCAAATAACTTAGGCTACTGAGATTATTTGAGCATTACATTTATAATGAGCTTCCTGGAAACCAAATTAAAAGGAGAAACACAGTGGGTGTTAGAATTTCTACTTAAAGAAAGCAAATTCTTTTGTTAGGTGAGACACTCTTTCTGGGGTTCACGTCTAAGACTTTATCGTGTGTCACATTCCTCAACACTTTCCCCAAACCTACAGAAATGCCTCTCTTGTGACTGCTTTCCACTTCCACAAAACTAGTTGTGTGGAATACCCATCTCCGGATGTGTGGTTCCTTGATGAACTCTCTCCCCTGGTTTTCTGAAAACTCAGTTATCTTAGCTGCCGGGAATCGCAGTGCAAGATTACACTCTGTGGAACTGCCCAGAGCAGGGCAAATGAGGAGGGCGACAGGTGCTTTCCTTCAGGAAATGACAACTTAACAAACGCAGTGATGGTTTTTTGCTATGGAAATGGAGGATGCTGACCAGAATGTCTGCTGGGATGGCAGGTACCCCGACTGCCCGCTCGCCCTCCCCTCCCCGCCCCGTCCCCCACCCCCCGCCCTGCCATGGGGGAGTTGAGCTGAGGAGGCCCTTTGCAGCCATCCGTCTGCACCTCGCCCCTTTAGGAAGTACTCTTTCTTTCACCTTCTTGCGCATAATTTACTTTGTGATTACTCATAAATGCCCCCTAAAGATGAAAACATATTTTAAAAGTTGGAGTGAGAATCACAGTAAAGCCTTTATAGAACCAAATGACGTTTCTTTACCAAACTGCAGAGCTTTCTTTTCTGCTCCTTTTCTTCAGAAAGAGTCACAAAAATTCAGGAATTTAAAAAACCTCTGCATTTAATTCCTCATTGCCTTTCATATATGTTCGATAATTGCATACGCTGTCTCACTTAAGCTATTGCTAATAATAGCTTTTTTGTTGTTTTGGAAAACTATAAACAAGTATCCTAATACATCAATACTTCAAAGTATGTTTTCTTAATAATGGTGTTTGATGTAGGGTGGAGGATGAGGGGAAGTCAAATATTTGGACACTTACATAGTTTATGTTTGAGAATTATCTACCTGTATATCATTATAGTTTTATCCAGAAATAACATGTACTGTGGAAAGATGTTTCCTTAACCTTCCTGGAGCAGCTTATGAGGTGAACCTAAGAATGCTTTGGACATCTTTATGGTCTGAGTGTTTTGTGTTTGTCCTGTTTTCTTTTGAAAAGTACAGATCCAAGGGCAAACCTTTCAGAATGGGTTAAGACTAGAATTGAACTTGATGAGTTGCCTTATGCAGCAAAGACGGCTTCAAAGATAAAGGTAATCTGCAGAAATAAAATCAAGCTTCTTTTGCTCTGTGACTGCATCACATGAAAATGGTTAGGTAGATTTTCACTCGATTGGAGTTTGTTTAGGGTGGTCTGATTTAAAATGTAGGCTCTTGTGATGTGCATAATTTTAGATGGTCTTGATTGCCCAGAGCAGCTGTGACTGCTGTGCAGAAACATGTGTTCAGTGTCCCTTTGAGAGAAGTGTGCCGTGTGCATACAGATGCCATAGACAGAGAAAGCAAATGGTGGTGTCAACATGAGTCCCACCTCAGGTAACCAGGACAAGCTGGATTCCAGAGGCAGGGGTGTGTGGGGACAACTCCGTGAAGTTCACACAGCAGAGAGGAGCTACAAGGAGGTGTTTATTTCACAGTGGTTCATGATTTTTTTGAGCAATGCTGAATGGGCAGCTAAGATATAGCATCAAAAACACATTAACTATAAATGGGTGAATTTTAAATAGCCACATGTACATCTTAATTTTTAGACTGTTTAGAAGCCATTAAAAATTAGTTCCTCCTGTGTGATTATTCACAGGGATGAAGTATTCTGAGGGACTGACAGTTTGGGGCTGAGCTATTTAAAAGGCTGTATAAACTGGGTATTTTAAATTAGTCTTATAAATGAACTTCAGTATCCTATAGAGTATTTTTCTTAAAAATTGTATGCTTGTCATCTTTGGGACATTCTTTGGGTCGGAGACTCAAGTGATTCATGCAGGAGGTCACCCAAAGAATGTGACCTGCTGAATTAGGAGGTAGGGCAGGGCAGAGGTATTTTTCTGCTCTTCTCAGCTGACCAGTTGTGTGTTGGTTACTTTGTCCACCAAACAGTTCTGGCACCAACTTTGGAAGGGTGATGCGATATTATGCTCAGTGAGCTGATTAGTGCCCCCACAGTGCACCCTTAGCCAAGTTGTTGGTTGATAATTGGCACATTTTTTCTGATATGCTGATAATCCAGTTACTGCTTCAAGTTTGGATTAAAATATTTGACTCTTTCAAACCTTACGGTTTTTGATATGTCAGTAGGTCACCAGACTTTCTGAAAATAGTTCTTTGTTTCAACAATGACAACAAAAAAAAAAAAAAAGAAAAGAGATAACACATAAGCAATAACTTACCATTATTGTTTTTTAAACCTTCACAAACTGCTTTCGTGTAAATACTTAAATATTTATTTTACATTTAATTTCTTATATAATTTAAAATGTAGATGAATGGGGAGTGAATTCAGTTTTGGATCTACTGAGTCATAGCACCTGGTAGCAGTTGGATGTTGGAAGAGTGAAGTCTGAGCGGGAGAAAAGGGTTGAAGAATCTCAGCTGAGTGTCCCAGAGCAAGCTGCATAATACCTCTGAGCCTTGGTTTTCGCATCTGAAGAATGGCATGAGACCTGCTCTTCAGGGTTGTATTAGAGATTAAATAGTCACGTAAGGAGTACCAAGACTGTAGTACGTGCTCAGTAAATATTCTCTCTTCTCTCTCCCTCTTTTTGAGGTATGAAGGTAGTTGTAGTTGTAAAATTTTCTTCCCCACTTCAGGAACAGTTATTTCTCTAAATGTAAGCCCCCTGGGCTTATTCTAGTTTGTTCATACATCTTAAAAATTGAAACCTCAGACTAAATATAGTATTCAAGTATAAATCCCACTACTGCCTAGATAATGGTAAAGAGATTACTTTATAGTCCTTGCATGCCTTGTTCCCATTAATACATATCATGTCATGTTAGCTGTTTTATAAGACAGTTCATTGCTGATTCATCTCAACAATTCAGTTTCAGAACGGCACCGTGTCAAGAATGCAGTGGCTCTGTCATTTTGGTGACGAGATGTTAGAACAGTTTTCAGTGTAAGAATCTGCTTAGCATTACAAAGCATTCATTTTTGTGGAAAGAAGTCTTCACGAAGCCCAGGAATTGACTAGAATAACCACCCCCTTTTTAGGGGTTTGGTATAAAGAATAGAACATATTTGAAGCCTGGATGATTGGTGATGGGGAAAGTTATATGAACTGAGTTTTGCCTTCATTTCCCAGAGTGATGGTAATGAGTTTACCGGGTGCCGCAGTACTACGAGATCACAGAGTGCCAAGACCTCAGTGCAGTGCTGCGTGATTGAAATGACTGATATTCTTTTTTTTTTTTTTTTTTTCATGCTAGTTCAGCCTATTTTCATACAGCTCCAAAGGTTCAGTAAGCATCAAACAGGGAAAAGGAAATGGCAGTCCAATAGAGCGGTCGTTGAAAATGACCAAAGTAATTCCAGAAATTCAAGAAAGTAATTGTTTCTCAAGTGCGCATTAGGATTGGGCTGCCTTAGAGCCTGCATAACTCGGAAGTGATTAGAGGGGTCTTGTGGCTTTTCTGTTCTGTGATGACTGGAGCTGGTTTCAAGCTTCACAGTAAGTAGCCAGAGAGTAAGATAAGAAATGCTGAGGTGCTGAAGTGGACATCAATTGTATTTTCCATTGTGAAGGAGATGAGCATCTGTAACCCGCAGCAAGATCAACCATTGCATTAAATTGGACTCTTATGGTACGTTCACTTTATATTGTTTAATTGAGACAGTTCTGATCCACTTGAAAGAGTGTGTTCCACTAACACTCTAAGACGGTTGCATAGGCCAGAACTGTTCTGTCCAGTTCCTGCCTGACGGGTAAGCTCTCTGGGTAACTTTATTCACATGAATTGAGATAGCAGAAGACAAACACCGCAGTGGCATTGGTGTATCCAAGGCACTAATTTTGTTTTTCTTCCATGCCCTAGTTTGAGCTGGCCAACCTAGCCTCAAAATGTATTGACAACATACTTGTTTTGATAGCAAAATTGCTTTTATACTTGAGAAATCTGATCTTTTATAAAAGGCCCAGGGTAAATGTCCTTTAGCAACATCATGAACACATGTGGTATCAGTGATATGATGGGGAAATGTTCCTCAGCAAAGGATGTCTGTATTTGTTCCTAGGATTGAGAATGCTGTAAAGCAAAGTGCCTTTGGAAGGGTGATGGGTACCCTTTGGAAGGGTAGGTGGAAGTCTAAAGGAACTAGTAGGTAAAATGATTAGAGAGCTTACTGTAGTACAGATGGTGATATGCAGTCTACAAATGACATCTCCTTGCCACCACTGTTACTATGGGTTCTAATGAAAAGAACCTGAGACTGAGAATATTTGAGTTCAAAGATATGGAAGAAGGAAAGAAGCTGTGAAAAGCAGACATAACATTGAGGGACAGAGAATTTGGCTAGGTAGGTCTAGACTGTAAATATAGTAAGCTTCCCACACTGCAATGGTAAAATAAATCTTTCCCCACTTTACAACATACAGCCACCTTCTCACCATATTCCATACTTTTTCATTGCTATTATACCTGGTATTATTTCACTTCACTTTATTGCATTGCTGTATGTCATATGTGTTAGGAGCCCGTTTGGAAGAAGAGCAGCATTGTAGAATAATAAGTCAGCCATCTCTTGCACCCGTGTTTGAGCATCTTCATTGAAAGGGGTTGCCAATCCCTTGCATAAAGGTCCATTTAATCAGCTTGCCTTCCTAATCTTCTGCGTGAGCAATTCTGTCGTGGGGCAAAAGTGTTGATTGTAGGGGAAGAGAAGGAAAGGAGAAAAATGTAGTTTTGGAAACAGAACACTTCAAATGAGGGTGGGCCAGGTTCTGTGGCTTCCTCAGGGATTTGGAGTAGGGTTAATATGAGGGCTGTGAGTACCTAGGCATCTATGGAGATGAGGGAGTGGAAGAGAGGTAAGTGGGGCTTTGTCAAAAAGAAATTTTGGAATGCTCAAAGTGTTTCTGGTTTTGGCAAAAAAGGAGAGGAAATTCTCAATAACCTTCTTATACCACCAGCTTCCTCCTTATCAGACCAATAGTGATAGTATCAGACATGCTGCAGATTAAAAAGACATTTGTGGGTCAACCTTTAATCTTTACCATTAATCACAGGAATGCTTTGTTTTATTCTGCTTCACTTTATTGCTCTTCACACATACTGTGTTCTGGTTTTTGGGTTTTTGCTTCCTAGCAAATGGAAGGTTTGTGGCAACCCTGCATCGAGCAGGAGTATCAGTGCCACTTTAACAATCGCATGCGCTCACTTCATGTCTCTGTGTCACATTTTGGTAATTCTCACGACATTCCATGCTTTTTCATTGTTACTATATCTGTTATGATGATCTGCGATCAGTGATCTTTGATGTTACTATTGTAATTGTTTTGGTGTGACACCAGCCACACCTGTGTAAGAAGGCAAACTTAATAAATGTTGTGTGTGTTCTCACTGCTCCACCGACTGGCCATTCTTGTCTCTCTCCTTCTCCTCAGGCCTCCCTATTCCCTGAGACACAACAGTATTGACACTAGGCTGATGAATAATGGTTTCTCCGTGTTTAAGTGAAAGGAAGAGTCACATGTCTCTCACTTTAAATCAAAAGCTAGAAATGATTAAGCTTAGTGAGGAAGGCATGGTGAGAGCTGAGATAGACCAAAAACTTGTGCCAAACCATTAGCCAAGTTGTGAATACAAAGGAAAAGTTATTGAAGGAAATTCAAAGTGCTATTCCAGTGAACCCATGAATGCTAAGAAAGCAAAACAGTCTTATTGCTGATTTGGAGAAAGTTTTAAATAGAAGATCAAACCAGCCACAATACTCCCTTAAGCCACAGACTAATCCAGAGCAAGGCCCTAACTGTCTTCAATTCTGTGAAGGTTGAGAGAGGAGAAAAAACTACAGAAGGAAGCTAGCCAAAGTTGATTCATGAGGTTTAAGGAAAGAAGCCATCTTCATAACATAGAAGTGCAAGGTGAAGCAGCACCTGCTCATGTAGAAGCTTCAGCAAGTTGTCCAGAAGATCTAGCTAAGATAACTGATGAAGGTGGCTACACTAAACAACAAATTTCTGATGTAGATGAAACAACCTTCTATTGGAAGAAGATGCCATCCAAGACTTTCATAGCTAGAGAGGAGAAGTCAGTGCCTGTCTTCAAATGACAGGCTGACTTCCTCATCAGGGGCTAATGCAGCTGATGTCTTTAAGTTGAAGCCAATGATCATTTGCCATTCTGAGAATCCTAGGGCCTTTAAGAATGATGCTGATTCTATAAATGGAACAACAAAGCCCAGATGACAGCACATCTGTTTATAGCTTGGTTTACTGAATATTTTAAGGCCACTGTTGAGACTTAATTGCTTATTAAAAAAAAAGATCCCTTCCAAAATATTACTGCTCATTGATAATGTACCTGGTTACCCAAGAGCTCCTATGGAGATGGATAGTACAAGGAAATTAATGTTACTTTCATGCCTGCTAACAAAACATCCATTTTGTAGTCCATGAATCAAGGAGGAATTTGACTTTCAAGTCTTATTATTTAAGAAATACATTATCTAATGCTGCCATAGAATATATAGTGATTCCTCTGATTGATATGGGCAAAGTAAATTGAAAACCGGGAAAGGATTCGTCATTCTAGATGCCATTAAGATCCTTCATGATCCATGGGAAGAGGTAGAAATATAAATATTAACTGGTGTTGGGAATAAGTTGATTCCAGTCCTCATGGATGTCTTTGAGGGATCCAAGACTTTAGTGGATGTGCTATAGCAGATGGGATACAAATAGCAAGAGAACTAGAATTAGAAGTGGAACCTGAAGATGGACCTGAATTGCCACAATCTCGTGATAAAACTTGAATGGATAAGGAGTTGCATCTTATGGAGGAACAAAGAAAGTGCTTTCCTGAGATGCAGTCTACTCCTGGTGAAGATGCTGTGAACATTGTTGAAATGACAGCAAAGGATTTAGAATATTCCATAAACTTAGTTGATAAAACAGGGTTTGAGAAGATTGACTCCAGTTTCAAAAGACGTTCTACTGTGGGTAAAATGCTATCTGACATGCTACAGAGAAATCTTTTGTGAAAGGAGTAGTCAGTCAATGCTGCAAACTTCATTGTTGTCTTATTTTAAGAAATTGCCACAGCCACCCCAACCTTCAGCAACCACCACCGTCATCAGTCAGCAGCCATCAACATTGAGGCAAGGCCCCCCGCCAGTGAAAAGATTACTATTTGCTAAAGGCTTAAATGATTGTTAGCATTTTTTGGCTATAAAGTATTTTTAAATTAAGGTATATACTTTTTTAGACATGATGGCATTGCACACTTACTAGATGCAGTATAGTATAGATATAACTTTCATGTATACTGAATAACAAAATTGTGTGACTCACTTTATTGCAATTTTTTTGCACTTTATTTGCTTTATTACTGTGTGGTCTAGAATGGAACCTGCATATCTCCAGGGTATATCTATAGTGTGATTATTTTGGAAAACTGTTTAGCAGTTACCCAAGATAAGTTAAAACATATCTACAAAAAAGACTTGTATGTGAATGTTCATAGCAACATTATTCACAGTAGCCAAAAACTGGAAACAACCCAAGAATCTATCACCTAGTGAATGGTTAAATTGTGGTATATCCATAAAGTGGAATACTACTCAGCAACAAAAGGAAACAAATTTACAGATACATGCAACAGCGTGCATGAATTTCAGAAAAATTGTGCAGTCAAAGGAATAAAACTCAAAAGACCACATACAGTGTTCATTTATATGAAGTTCTGGAACAGGCAAAACTAGGTTGTAGGTACAGAAAGCAAACCAGTGGTTTTCTGGAGTTTGGCATGGGGGTACTAACAAGGGAACTTTTTGGGGTAGTGGGAATGCTCTATATTTTGATTGTGGGGATGGTTACATGGTTGGATGCATTTGTCAAAACACACTTAATGGTAATGCAAAACGAATATATTTATTTAATGTAAATTATACCTCAAAGTTGAATTTTTTTAAAAAAAGTTTATTTTAAAAACTAAAGACATTTGTGGCACTTCTTGTACATTTTACTGCCGACTATGAGCTTGTTTCTATAGATTTGACTTTCCAAGTTTGAAAAGACCAGTTTAAAAATGACTTTTGCTGGGCATGGTGGCATGTGCATGTAGTCTTCCACACTCAGGAGGCTGATGCAGGAGGGTCCCTTGGGCCCAGGAGTTGGAGGCTACAGTGAGCTATGATTATGCCACTGCACTCCAGCTTGGGTGACACTGTGAGACCCTGTCTCTTAAAAACAAAAATTAAAAATTAAAATGGCTTTTTAGATTATAATGTATATGAAATTGGGTGTTGTTTTGCACTTTTATATTATTAGTCCATTTTACTTCTTTCTAAATAGCCTCTGGATTGTGTGTTATTTTCAGAAAGCTCTTGGAGATTTTTTGAAGTGTATGTTTTAACAGGATTTTCCTGTTGCTCTTTGGCAAACTTTGTCCTTTTATTGTTTAAGGAGTATAAATAACAACAGAACAGAATTACTTTCTGATGCATTTTCCTCTTGTCCTGAGTCTTTTATGTTCAATAACTCTTAAGTTCCTGTTATTCCTGCCTTTGAACATAGAAAATGAGACTCTCTCTCATATACCTGAAACTAAGGCAAAAAAAAAAAAAAATTTAGGAGGGGCCGGCATGGTGGCTCATGCCTGTAATTCCAGTACTTTGGGAGACTGAGGCTGAGGCGGATGGATCGCTTGAGCTCAGCAGTTCGAGACCAGCCTGGGCAACGTGGTAAAACCCCATCTCTACAAAAACAAAAATTAGCTGGGTATAGTGGCACACACCTGTAGTGCCAGCTATTCGTGAGGCTGAGGTGGGAGAATCACTTGAGCCCGGGAGGAGGTTGCAGTGAGCACAGACTGCGCCACTGCACTACAGTCTGGGCGACAGGAGTGAAAAGAAACACTGTCTCAAAAAAAAAAAAAAAAAAAAGAAAAAGGAAAGGCACGGCAGGGCAAAGTTGCTCATTTCTGTTGAGCTATGACTGAGAACAAAGAGGTAGAGAAGTTGGTTTCCTACTTGATGTCCACACCAGTCTTTGAGGTTTCCTGATTACAGGTACCCAAAGTGTGTGTTCCTGCTTGCCTTCTCAGATTCCTGTGTGGATGGATGGTTATCTTAATGCTGGTAGTTAGGCTAAAGGAGCCATTTCACCCTTGTGGGGTCTTACTGAGATATTGAATAGAGTAGACTTGGAGTTCAGTTGAGCTGTGTTCAGAACATGACACTGATCAGCACTGTGGCCTTGGACAAGTTAATTAATCTCTCTGGTTATTTTTTTTTTTTTGAGACGGAGTCTTGCTCTGTCGCCCAGGCTGGAGTGCAGTGGTACAACCTTAGCTCACTGCGACCTCCGTCTCCCGGGTTCAAATGATTCTCCTGCCTCAGCCTCTGGAGTAGCTGGGACTACAGTCGCCCACCACCACACCTGGCTAATTTTTTGTATTTTTAGTAGAGATGGGGTTTCAGCGTGTTAGTCAGGATGGTCTCGATCTCCTGACCTCGTGATCTGCCCACCTTGGCCTCCCAAAGTGCTGGGATTACAGGTGTGAGCCACCACGCCTGGCCAATTCATCTCTTGAGCCTTAGTTTCCTTACCTGTAAGATGGGAATATCCACGTTACAGAGTTTTCTGGAAAATTGGATGAGATGAAATAAGTGAGAGTGATAGGTGTTGTGCCTGGCACATCATAGGCACTTGGTAAACCTGAGTTCATTTCTTTCTTTTATTGGGCAACTTCCTGGCTCAGGTCCATATTTCACATACATTGTATGCCTAGCAGCACCCTATTCATTTTGTAAATTGAATATGAGAATCAGATGATAAGAGTTTGGGACCATCTGCTAAGTGTTTGTTAAAGGTACCTTTTGAAGTGGGGGTGATGCCGTTTGATTTCATAGTCTGTGTTGTGTACCTTTGCAACACGTCTTTGCGATATGCAGTGATGTGACTGGAATTGCATACAGTAGGATGGGATACTGAAAGTAAATCTGATCATTGGTGGCACCTTTACCTATAATTGCAGCACAGGAGAGAGGCAGTGTGACTATGTAGATAGAGCTAGAAGTGCTGTTGAAATAACTCAGCAGATTCTTAAGAGTAAAAGGGGAGGAAAACCCCACCACCTGCCACAGAGACATTCCCAGGCTAGGCCTGCACTGACACTGCAACAGCAGACAGACAATTCAGTTTATTTTGCTCCAACATTTTACCCGTTGGTCAGAGAAAATGGTTTTCATTTACACAAGGTAATGAAAAATTGTGTGCCATGGTATCATGTTTGTAAAAAGCTTAATTACATTATTGCTGTTTCTGTTTTGAACCTAATTCTGGTAGTCTGCGTGTAGCTGGTGAGCCAGTTGTGGGTCTAGGCAGTTGGAGAAAAGAAGCAATTATCCAGCTAATGTAAAGAATCCTGCTAAGGAGGAAAGAAAGGTGCCCCTCATGCCCTCATCAGTCACTCCAATTGGTGTTTACAGCAAATTAAGTTCTCTGGTAATTGCCCTCCTTCTCTTTCCTTTATCTGCTAGGGCCATCATCACAGGCCTTAAGTGAACAACTCTGGGAGTATTTCCAGCCTCTTCTCTAAGTCAGGCCAGTAATGCAGCTGTTAAGCACCAACATCTGGGTTATCAGTCATGCTTCCAGACCAGGATTGGTCTTAGTTCCAGGAGATTAATTGACCCATAAGAAATATTATAATGCAAATACATGTTTGCGCCAATTTGCTGACCAGTGCTTGCTGTCCTGGAATTCACAGTGTGGGAGAATGCAACTGTCTGGCATTAAGGATAACCTAGGTCTTGTTTCCACTTGTTTCCAGCATGCACTAATCTAGGGTGAACTTTCTTCACACGTAGAGAGCATCAAAGGTGTTGAAAAAGGAGCCCTGGATTAGGGGTCAGGAGTGTGGAGTCTGCTCCCAACACTGTCACCTTTCTGCTGTGTGTCCCTTTCCAGGCCCTTAACCTGTGCTGGGCCTCAGTTTTCTCATGTATAGAATGCAGTAATCGTAGCTTAATTTCTAGCCAGCTTTCTAGGGTTGTTAATCTATCCTTTTATCAAAAGGATAAAACGATACATTATAGATGAAGACACCTTAAAAAACAAAGCACTCTACAAACATTAAGATGCTATTAAATGTAAACTCAATGACATTATTTCAACATTCACATTAGGGAAACAATATTTGAAGTCTTCTAGGCCACACACAAGTTATTGTAGAGCTTAAATTTCTCTTTGGTGAAACTCTTTTAGGACAGGTAAATATGCCTCAGGGCCAGCTTATCTCTTTGAACATCATAACTGGATATTCTCTGGCTTCCTTTTTCCATTATTTAATCTTACTAAATTTCTCTTTTATTTTGAAGCATTGGGAATAATGAGAAAACTGGAAGATTTCAACAATAATGAGTGGAAATAATATGAAGGACCTATGGGAAGAGAGAATAAATTATATTAAGTGTATTCAAAGCAAAAGTTGAGAAAAGACATTCTTCAAAAAGTAGTGAAAAGTTAAAAAAATTTTTTTTATAAGTAATAGACTTGGGAACAGAAGAGGGATGTTGTTAACTTTTTTTTTTTGAATCGAAGTTAGCACCCAACACTGTCCTTTCTTTACTTAGTGAGACATATGGTGGAAACAGATTTCTGTGATCCTCTGCGGTCTCTGTTACTGGCCACCCCATTCATGTGACATCGGCACAGTTGGCTCATTTAAAAGGCTTCTCAGTGATGTCTTGAAAGCCTAATGCCTTTTCATGTTATCTCTTTCATCCTGCAGGCCATGATGAAGTTAATTCGTTTTAACTTTCCGAGACACAACCACTTTTACAAAACAGGAAAATGAAAGGACTCTGAAAAGTGTGACACAGAATATCCAGTTTGCAGAATAGACTGTGCAGGGCGGGAGGACGGCTGACGGTGGGTTTCATTTAGGAACTCAAAGTGAAAGGACAGGGCAAGAAGTGTAGTGAACACCTTCAGGGAAATGCCGAAGAGACCAACTGTTATTTGAAAACTTGGATAGGTTTTGGGGCCCCAGGTCCAAGCACCTTGATCCTTTTTTTTTTTTTTTTGAGACGGAGTGTTGTTCCGTCGCCAGGCTGGAGTGCAGTGGTGTGATCTCGGCTCACTGCTACCTCCGCCTCCTGGGTTCAAGCAATTCCCCTGCCTCAGCCTCCTGAGAAGCTGGGACTACGTGTGCGCATCACCACGCCCGGCTAATTTTTTTGTATTTTAGTAGAGACGAGGTTTCACCGTGTTGGTCAGGATGGTCTCGATCTCCTGACCTCATGATCTGCCCACCTCAGCCTCCCACAGTGCTGGGATTACAGGCATGAGCCACCGCGCCAGGCCAGCACCTTGGTCTTTATGGAGATGGCGGTGTGCCCTGCTTCACTGGGGTATGGATGGGCGGAGTTTCTGTTCCAGACTTGCTTGTCTTCCCCAACCCTGCCTACCTTCTTTAGAGCAGTGAAATACATGTTCAGTCTTCATGGAGCTGAGAAAAAGGCAGACAGCCGAGGAAGAGGCTAATAATTAGGCTTCTTTGGAAGGTGTGAGACAAATTGGCAGCATGGTCCCCCAGGAAAACACAATGGGCCTTTGTCTGCAACTAAGAACTCTAGAAATCATGGTGTCTGGGTACCACGGGGTTTGAGCTGTGGGAGCCTCAGCCTGTGTGTGGAAGCTGGGCTTTCTAATTGGATCGCTGGCACACACAGTGCTGTTGCTTCTTCTCTGCACCATGTTCCCCAGAGCATCTATCTGCTTTTGTTACTGCATTGTTATAAATGCCCTTCTTTGGCACCCTCCACTTTTCCTGAAGGCAGGCTAAGAAGCAGCCCTTGGCATGTGTGATGGCTGCGCCGCATGCTGGCCATCGAAGGATGTCCATCCCAGGAAAAGCTGCTCTCCCTTAGTTCTCACCCTTGGCTTTTGCCCCACTCTGCCTCCCAGCTGCCAGTGCATTCAATTCCCTGCCTTTGTCCAAGGGGCAGGACAGGGCACGACCACTTTGGCTCCCCTTTTCCCTTGGGAAGCCAAAGTCACTCCCCCAGCTTGAGAACTATGAGTTTCTTGTGCATGCCGCTGGCTTGGTGGGATATGAGAATGGGAATTCTAACTCTCGCTGTGTGAAGAGTTGGCAAGGGTGCATGTGCTGCGCCATTGTGTGTTATCTGTAAGAGAACTGCAAAAAGAAGTGTCTAGAATTAGATTCAGTGCTTCAGGACCCCCTCTCCTTTCTCCATTTAGATTCCTCAACAGAAGCTGCTTTTCGCTTGATTAACTATAACAAACTCTCTTTGGAGTTTTGTATTTTGGAAACTGCATTGCCAAAGGAAAATCATTATGTCTGCTGGAAAAGCCCCAAATGAATTCCTCCTAGGGTAAATGGAGGAAAAAGAATAGAAGGGTTTAATCTATCATCTTGCCTGTTAGTGAAATACTACTGAGTGACCTAGTTCATTTACATATTAAATGTGCTAGACCTATTTGTGCCTTCTTTTTTTTGGGAACTTGTTACCTTGGAAACGATGCCCTGGCTCAGAAATTAACACAAGGCCAACAGCAAATCTGCAGTCTGGTTTCTTCACATGGACAAGTTAGTTAATGGGGAAAGGTTAGATTTTCCCAAAATGTCTTCAGTGGTTAGTAGAAAAAGGAGAGGAAGGAGAAAAAGTGAAAAACATGTATTATTTTGGTAACATTTTCAAAATACTACTTTTAAACTAATTGGAAGGGATTTTACCTAGATTTAAGAAGAAAATAATAGTGTGGCCTCTTACAACTTCAGTCTGCTTTTAAAGAACTTTCCTGGTGCATTTGGCAGCACTGGCATGAAAAGGATCAGCTGTCAATTGACATTGAATTCCAACCCTACCTTTAAGGAATCTTGACTCTCTCGTTGCTTTGTTGTAATAGCACTAGTTCTTCCAGATTGTTTGGTGGTGTCTTACGTTCTCAGGCCAACTTTTCAAGAGTCTGAGAAGCAGAATTATAAAATAGGATTTAGTCAGCAGCTAGAGAGCAAAATTTCAACCCATCTTCCCACCTGAATATGTAGCCTGCAAGTCCTGGGAGAGCAAGGAACTTTACTGATCTTCTACAGTGTCTCATTTCACAGTGGAGGAGATTGGTACCCAGAGAGGTGAAATAAATTGCCAAGGGCATCCATCTGGTTTGGGGCGGTCTAGACTAGAAAACAGACTTCTTAACATGTCTTGCAGCATCATGGATGGAACTGGAGGCTATTATCCTAAGTGAAATAACTCAGAAACAGAAAGTAAAATACTACATGTTTCCCACTTACAAGTGGAAGCTAAACAATGGATACACATGGGCATAGAGAGTGGAATAATTGGCCAGGCACAGTGGCTCACGCCTGTAATCTCAGCACTTTGGGAGCTGAGGCAGGCGGATCACTTCAGATCAGGAGTTCGAGACCAGCCTGGCCAACATGGTGAAAACCTGTCTCTACTAAAAATACAAAAAATGACCAGGTGTGGCGGTGCATGCCTGTAATCCCAGGTACTTGGGAGGCTGAGGCGGGAAATCGCTTGAACCCCAGAGGCAGAGGTTGCAGTAAGCCAAGATCGCGCCACTGCACTCCAGCCTGTGTGACAGACCAAAACTCTGCCTCAAAAAAAAAAAAAAAAAGAGAGAGTGGAATAATAGACATTGGAGACTACGAAAGGTGGGAGGGTGAAGGTTGAAATATTGCTTGTTGGTTACAGTGTTCACCATTCGGGTAATGGGCATACTACAAGCCTAGAGTTCGTTGCTATGCAATATATGCACACCAGAAAATCTGCACTTGTACCCCTAAATGTATACACATTTTGAAAACACTTTAAAAAAAAATAGGTTTCTTCACTCCAAATCTAGTGCTCTTTCAACATTAGTCCTGACACAGATAAGTCACTTGCTTTGAGTTCTGTTAGAGGTAAAGTTGGGTGAAGAAATTGTGAGAAAAATGCTATTCTCTTTAAGCCAACCACCAGCCAGCTTACTTGGGAAGCAGTGGAAGGAGGACACAGTGCATCCTCAAATATGAAATCCCTTCTTAGTGGTATTTGTTGTGGATAGAAGGAATTAGAATGAGGCCGGGCGCGGTGGCTCAAGCCTGTAATCCCAGCACTTTGGGAGGCCGAGATGGGCGGATCACGAGGTCAGGAGATCGAGACCATCCTGGCTAACACGGTGAAACCCCGTATCTACTAAGAAATACAAAAAAATAGCCGGGTGAAGTGGCAGCGCCTGTAGTCCCAGCTACTCGGGAGGCTGAGGCCGGAGAATGGCGTGAACCCGGGAGGCGGAGCTTGCAGTGAGCTGAGATCCAGCCACTGCACTCCAGCCTGGGCTACAGAGCGAGACTCCGTCTCAAAAAAAAAAAAAGGAATTAGAATGAGTATGGAACTTTGAGCACTCTGAGGATAAATTGCACCTTCTCATTGAAGACACATTCAATTCTCTTGGTCGCTCCATCTTTTCTGAAGTTCCTTTTACCATGCTTTGCAGTGGCGATAGACCTATTGCATGAAGAGATAAAATGTCCTTTAGGCTTTTTCCTCTTAAAAACTTGGGATAAGGACAAGTTAGCCTGAGGCAATCACGGAGTCTTTATAAAGAGACTTTTAGCAAGGGAATGATTTTTCAAATATAGTACAGGATTTTGGGCATGACTTTGAACTGGAAAGTTTACATATAGAAGTAGAAAATGGTGTTTAATACCTTTGCAAATACTTTTGTGTATTCATTCCTCATTTGTAAATATGTTTTCTTACCTGCTGACTCAAGCACTGACAGTGTATTTGTTTGCTCGTTCAACTGTGTACTGTGAAGGTGCCTGGGAAACAGAGTTGAGTATTGTACACAATCTCTGACCTCAGTAATACTTAGGCATATATGCTTATTCAGTAACTGGACATTTTAAAATAAAAAGAAGTGAGTATTTTCACTGCTTGCATATAATGGGAATGATTGAATAACCTTCCCATAAGATGGCATTAGTTCAAGTGTCCTTATTTTAGTAAGAGTATTTCAGGCCAGGTGTGGTGGCACACACCTGTAGTCCCAGCTACTCAGGAGGCAGAGGCAGGAGGATCCTTTGAGCCCAGGAGCTGGACTCCAGCCTGGGCCACAAAGCAAGACCGTATCTCTTTGAAAAAATAATTCATAAGGTCTCCATAAAAATCTCACCTCTTATTTTCCTCAAAACAAGCTCTGGTGCCTTAGGGTATATAGGGTATATAGTAGGGTCCCCTGGCCTTTGGAAGGGGGGTCGGGGAGGGGAGTTATTTGAAACTGGAAGATGGGAGTGGGAGAGGGAGGGGGAGTCAGGGACAAGCATGGCAAAGTTCCAGATTCTCTGTATGTGTGTGAAAGTCACAAAACCCTACATTGACTGTGTAGTGGATGTCAGATGGGAAGAGCGAGTGGGGAAACAATTAATAATAGCAATCACAGGTGCAGGAGCCACGTCTCCTCCTGGGCACTTTGCATGCGTTCTCTCACTTCTTCTTTCTTACCCTGTGAGGCTTGGTCCAGTTGCTATTCCCAAATCACCCATGAGGAACCTGATGCTGTGAAGATCAGTGACATGGCCAAGGCTGTGTAGTGAAGTGATGAGCAGGAGTCAGTCCTGGTCTCTCTGTTGTCTGAGCTCACCAGCTCTTGCCTTCACACAGTGCTGTCTCCTTTCATATCAAGTTGAACATGGGTCAGGACCATGAAGTTAATTTTCTTCCTCCTGTTAATCATCAAATGGGAATCTCTGTTTTGCCTGTTAGAGATTATTGATACAAGAAAGGCTGGGAGTTAAATGCTGAGAACACATGGACACATAGAGGGGAACAGCCACACCCTGGGGCCTGGTGGAGGGTGGAGGGTGGGAGGAGGGAGAGGATTAAGAAACAACGATTGGGTACTAGGCTGAATACCTGAGTGATTAAACAATCTGCACAACAGACCTCCATGACACAAGTTTACCTATGTAACAAACCTGCACTTTAAAAAAAAAGAAAGACTTTATATCAGTAAATAAGTGGGCCTAAAAAGGGGAGATAAAATGAAGGAAAATCATTCTGGAGCCTTAAGAATAAAAGTGAAGATGTCGGACTAAAATCATAAAATGAAGTAGAAAATAAAGGAATCACATACATAAGTTTGACTTCTAACCCACTTTGCCTTAAGTTATTTCAGTTGACAAGTTGAAGTTGGGTTGAGGGGATGGGGGTAGGAGGTGAGTGATGTATGGATAAATCCAGTGTTCTATGGTGTGCCTTAATAGAATAAAGTCAACATAATCCTTGCCTCCAGGGAGCTTGCAGTTTAATGAGGGGGGCACATGATTACAATATCGTAGGGTCAGGGCTGGGGAGGCATTGAGGAAGAACTTAGTGTATGAATCCATCTCCGAACTTCAGTGATGTGGAAAATAAGCTATTAGAAAGATACCTTGGACTTCGTTTTTCAAGCAGCTTGAACTCCCCAAAAAATTGTTCTGCAGACTTATTTGCCATGATATTTGTGACTTGAAGTCTAGTGTTTAGATCACAGTGAGCTTTTTGGAGATGAGATTTATGCTCACATCTGTAGTAAGTCAACGTGTGGTGAATGCCTTCTTGCACTGACTGTCAAAATGGAAAGCAAATCTCTTTGCATGATTTTCTATCTCATTTTCTCTATTAGTGCACATGTCACGAGCATTTCTTCTCCTTGCAGTTTTGTGTGAACTTAGTCCTAGACAGAATCTCAGTTCGAGTGGTTAGGTATAGGGCTCAGCATCCTGGTCAGCACCTGAGCTGCTGTCCTCTGGGCCACTGTTGTGCCATCAGCTCCAGTGGGGATGGCACTAGGTTCAGGAGGCTGAAGAAGAGACCCAGAGCCAGCAGATGCAACATGGGGTTGTGTTGGGGGCTTACATACAGGGGAGAGGGCCCAGCAGCTGTGGGCTGGACAAGAGAAGTGCAATCACTTGCAAAAGGTATGTAGTTTATATTGCATTTTTACTTAGCACTCTTTGTTTAACGACTTCCACCTGGCAACCTTCATTCATGCCAGAACTCAGGGCCTCCATTTCCCTACAGCCCATGTCCCATACGATGGGCTGGGAGCTCAGATGTTCCTCATAGACAAGGAACAAATCTCCAGGGTGGCCACTTCCAGATCCCTAGCTCAGAACTTTGAACACATTCAGGGGCGTCTGCCATACGGAATCATTCTTAAGAGTACGCTTAAGTTACTGCTATCAGGTGCGTTTACCATACACTCCTAAGTGGCTTCAACTTAGTCTAATGAAATTTGATTTCATGCAGAGGGTCTCTTAGACAAAAATTGTATCTGCATGCAAATTACTGGCTGCATAGGTTACTTTGAAATATTTCTGGTGTTTTTTTAAAAAGTCAGTTAAGCTGATCAGAGACAAAGGGAAGGAATTACCCTTTTTAATGTGCAGCAAAATATGCACTAATGGTGCAATCACAGAATATTAAGTTGTTAATACAATAGATAAAAAGTTAATCCATTTTGGATTTCATTGTATTGTGTTTTTCTTGTTTGTGGAATGATGTAATTGTGACAGAGTAATTAATACCCTGCAGAGGGATTAGCCGTCAAGATTGAGATAAAAGAACAAGGAGACAAGAGCAGAGTTGCCTAGAAGACAGGGGCGTTTAGAAAGTGCTGAGGCTTAGAGTTTGCTTAAGGTGATTTTTTTTTTTTTACCTTTTCTGACTCTAATTATACATTTTTGCATCGAGTAGTGATACTCAACTGGGTATAGGTAAAACATATTATTAATAGAAGTGATGGAGTTCTGAGGTGGATCAGATTTTTCCCTTTAAGCTTGGTTTCCAGCCAAGCCATCAGTCCTCGATTGGTGCTTTGCTGTGTGTTCAGAATGGCTTTTTCACTTCTGTAATTTACTTACTTTTTATTATGTGTTATTCAGAGGTCTTTTGGTCATTTATTCTGCACAAATCCTAGAAAAGGAAAGCAAAATAAGGAGGGATTCCCCCAAATGAGTACTTGTTTTTATATCAGAGCATGGTGGGCCTCTCAGTGCCAACAGATTGTTCCAGTTAATTTTTTTTTTTTTGCCCTTTGTATTGACTCTGGGGTTTCTAATGGTCAGTCTGTGCTTTCAGATTGGAATTATTAACTTTGACCAAAACAGGAGTGGTTTGAGAAGAGGCAGTAGAGAGGAGAAAGTGGAGATCTAGCCAGAATCGTTTGTTTTCCACAAAAATTAGAGATGGAAAAGACTATAGGAATCAGACTCTGTTGGCCTTGTCCTTTGTAGCCCCTACCAAGGCAGCAAAGAGGAAACTGTCTTCTTCCTGTACGAGTCTCCAACTGGCTGACATTATAAGCATTCTTAGTGGCAGGTTTCTCATTTTTGAATCAAAAAACAGGCTTTCATGCTAAATTATTAAACATTCTGTGGTTTGGCTTTAAAATCAAATAAATAACTCTCTTTATGAATGGATTAGACACCCTTCCTAGTTTCCTTTTAATTATTTGTTCTCCCCCTTCCTCATCTTGGACTTCACGGCCATCAACTTGGTGTTCTGCTGTCTGCTCGTCTCTCACTGGCTTCTCTCTGGGGAGCCTTCTCCAGGTCGGCTTGTTCCACTATCCCCCACCTCCCTGTGAAGGAAGATTGAAGCTGGTGTAGATGGGGCTTCCTGCCTGCCCTGGAAGTCTGAGCCAAGAGTAACTTTACCCTCATCTTTCCACAGTGTGTATGAGAGTAAAAAAGGTCAGCTGGACAACTGGCCTCGCTGGGATCGAGCGGTCAGAGTCAGATGATGTTTCCATGAACTGTTTCGTTGGGGTCAGATGGACTCAACTGCGCAGCCCACATCGTCTGCCCCCATCTGCACTGACCTGATATGGTGGGTGGCCACATCCTAAAATAGTTTCTCAGAGACTTTTGTGTGTGAAATCTACATATAAATGTGTTCATGTTTATAATTTTGATGAGCAAGAGCTTATTTTGCTTAAAGAAGATAATGGAAATTTTGATTTCAACTAACACATCTATTTTCTCTCCACTAATGAGTATGGAAGGTTTTCTCCTAGATGAAAACCTGGAGAGAATCACTAATAAGAAGAGAAAGCTGTTGTGTACTGTTAAAATATCACAAAACAGTTACTATTATAGTCATATATATGATATGTTCATTCTTTTAAAGGATAATTTAAACATTATTTTGGGTACATAGGGTTTTAAAAAAATCTATTCGGCGTCTAATATGAATGTGTGAAAAATTTCACATAAATTTTCACGTAGTAATTGCCACCAAATTGTTTGCTGTCTTTTGTCTCTTTCACATTGTTTATAAAGATCTGACTTGGATAAACAAGTCAGGAGCTTTCACCTTCCATAGCTAAGCCTATCTTTCCTGATGCTGCATAAGACAGCTGGGATTAGAGAAGCTCTTGAAAAGCAGGATTGGTAATAGGAAGTGATAGCTGTGTGTGAAAGCCTTAATGCTGAAGTGCATTCTTGTAATGCAATTTCCTTGTCTGCCTTGTTATCTTACAATTTTATTGGGAAAAATAATAACAATGTTATTTCAAAGAAATGGTTAAAAAATAGTCAAACTTAATAGAAAGCAGAGCCCTGTCCTTTGGTTAAACAATCATTTACTCAGCTCTCTCTCTATTTTTAAAACACAGAACCGTGAATCCTTCCTGTACAGTTGCATGGGTTAATATTAACTCTCTCTCAGCTTATTCACTGTCCACCTAAAAGAACAGTACAGGGCTCTAGCAATGTACCTTGCTCTGGTTTATAGGTAAAATGCTGCACTTGGGCATAGGTTTGTAGAGGTTGAGTATTGTTTCTCTTCCTGTGATGGAGACTGAAGGCATTTCTGATAAAGGAATACAAAATTAGCTGGGCGTGGTTATGCGTGCCTGTAATCCCAGCTACTAGGGAGGCTGAGACAGGAGAATCTCTTGAACCCAGGAGACGGAGGTTGCAGTGAGCCGAGATTGTGCCTCTGCACTCCAGCCTGGGCAACAGAGCAAGACTCTGTCTCAAAAAAGTAAAATAAGTACTCATAAATACTGATTGAAAGAAGGAAAAAAGTCTAAGGGAGTTATTTGGGAAAGAGCTAAGAGGAATTCATCTGTGAATAGGCAAACGGAATATCATCCCACGATTACTTTCATTTTAAGTGTATTTGAGGGTACTGTGAATGAATTCCTTCACAGATGTGTTGGCTCTGCCGGGATAAAGGTGATGGGGTTTCCAGTTCATGTTGCAAGTTCATGTCTCAAGGGGAAGTTCTGTGAGACTTGGACTGTGTTCTGACCACACAGCTTTGCATAATTGATTAATTCTGCATAGCTGCTTGCATTCCTTTCCTAAAATAAATTTCACTTTCTAATTAACTCTCCAGAATTAATAAGTGCCAAAAAATAGGATGTGTGTTGAATCTTGTGATCTAATGTGATGCTGCCAACTCACACAGATTTAAGGTATAATTAATAATGCTGAATCTCTGAGGGAATTCTTAATTCCTGAATTGGTAGACAGATCTCTGAAAGTAGCTAATCCTTATCATGTTTACCATGTGCCAGGCACTGTGCTGAGGACTTCACCCAGTTTACCTCCTTGATCTGTTTTCATTATCACAGACACCCTGAGAATTAGTATTATGGGTATCTCCATTTTTAGAGAGGTAAAGTCACTCACACAGCCAGTTGACACAGCCAGTGAATAGTAGAACTGGATTTGGTCTGAAAGAGTCAGGCTCTGGAGCCAGTGCTCCTAAAGGCCATGTGACATTGCTTCTCTTTTCTTTCTCTGGGGTGTTCCAGTTTTCCTCAGGGCCTCGTCATTGCTGCTTTCTACCTGCTGGCACTCTTGTCAAATGTGATAAACAGCGAAAATTGATACAGTACAGGTCCAAAATAAATGGACCCTGATAGGTACCAAAGGTAAAGTTGTTGGCAAATGACATCACCCGTGTAATGGTAGGTGCTGCGCTGGAGGTCAGTTGTGGAGCAATGCCGTGAGGGAAAGGTAGATAGACGTCTCTGGGCTGGGAGAAGGCAAACGATGAGGGGACTTGGAGTTTCAGAGGGGAAAACAATAAAGATTCTGGTTGGCAAGTTTCTTGGCAAATTGTAAGGGTGGTAAACATTTTAAATCAGTACATCAGTAACTTCTGCATGAGAAGTGCCAGGTACTTCACAAAACTTAAATATAATGTGTGAGCCTTAGGGTTGAAAGCAGGGATGGCACTGCTTCTGACTTCTCTGGTAACAGAAATATGAGAAAGAAGTACAAATAATTTTTTCTCAAATTGGGTTTTAGATTTGGGGTTTCATTTTTCAGCAGAATAAAAAAGTTACTTTCTATTTCCATGAATACCGGGAGGGGAGACTTATAAAATGCAATAAATATGGCCGGGTGCGGTGGCTCATGCTTGCAATCCCAGCACTTTGGTAGGCCAAGGTGGGTGGATCACCTGAGGTCAGGAGTTCAAGACCAGCCTGGTCAACATAGCAAAACCTCATTTCTACTAAAAATACACAAAATTAGCCAGATGTGGTGGCGGCTACCTGTAGTCCCAACTACTCGGGAGGCTGAGGCAAGAGAATCACTTGAACCTGGGAGGTGGAGGTTGTAGTGAACTGCGATCGCATCACTGCACTCCAGCCTGGGTGACAGAGCAAGACACTGTCTCAAAACAAACAAACAGAATAAAGTAATAAATAGGTGTATGCTGAAAGAAAAATCATTCTTAGTCCTGGCTTTTTTTTTTGAGACAGGGTCTTCCTTTGTTGCCTAGGCATGATCACAGCTCACTGCAGCCTTGACTTCCTGGGCCCAGGTGATCCTCTATCCTCAGTTTTCCAAATAGCTGGGACTGTAGGCACATGCCACAATGCCTGGCTAATTCTTTGGTTTTTTTTTTTTTTGCCCAGGCTGGTCTCGAACTTCTGACCTCAAGCGATCTTCCCATCTCGACCTCCCAAAGTGTGTTGGCTGGGATTACAGGTGTGAGCCACTTCTCATGGCCCATGACATTTTTTAAATCAAAATGTCTAGATAATAAAAAATAATCAACATATTCAGACAATCTAATTTGGTCGATATAGAACTATGTGTTTTTAGATTTTCCGGTTTTGAAAAAGGCAACATTTGTGGCAATTGTAGACTTGGCAAAAGTTTAAGTTTTGTAACATTGCAAGTTGATTTTGAGTTAATTGAAACATTTGAAGTTTAAATCATTGGCAAAGTGGATTGTGTACATGAATTGAGGGGGAAAGAAGAAATTAATACTGTTTGATGTTTTTTAAATTTTCTTGTAAATAATGTAAATATCCAAAGGCAACAGAATAACCTAAGTCATCAGCGGCTGAGAAAGGACATCAAATAAGCTTTATTTATTTATTTTTTTTAGATGGAGTCTCACTCTGTCCACCACGCTGGAGTGCAGTGGCGCCATCTTGGCTCACTGCAATCTCCACCTCCCAGGTTCAAGCAATTCTCCTGTCTCAGCTTCCCAAGTAGCTGGGATTACAGGCACACACCACCACACCCAGCTATTTTTTGTATTTTTAGTAGAGATGGGGTTTCACCATGTTGGCCAGATGGTCTTGATCTCCTGACCTTGTGATCTGCCCGTCTCAGCCTCCCAAAGTGTTGGGATTACAGGCGTGAGCCACCACACCCATTCCACGGAGGTGGATGGGAATGGCATTGAATACAACATTCAGAATATTGTAGATGAAAGAGGGAAGGTTTCTAGAATATTATGTGACTGTTGTGTGAGGTGTTGAATATTATAAATAAGGAGATTTTGCTGCTGCTGTTTTTGTTTCTGAGGAAAAGAAACCCTTGGATTAGCCCCAGTGACTCTGGCTGGTGAAATCACCCAGTAAATAATCATAGACATCTCATTAGCAGAAAGAGAAGAGAATCAGCAGAAAGAGCTGGGGAACAAGGTTCACTGGGGGCTTTCAAACTCCTCAGGTATTATGTGTATTGAAGAGCTTGGATCTGAAAGATTAGGAGTTATATTGTCTCGTTGAAAAGAGACTGACAGTATGGGCTTTAAAAAAAAAAAAAAAAAAAGTCCCCCAGCCCATTAGAGATATACTATGTGCTCACACACTTTTGTGAAAATTTAGAAAGTCTATGTATAAATCTGAGAGAGAATGTGTGTGTGAGTAGTCATTATCTCTGATGACTTACCTGTTTTAAATAATTTTCTCTATTTTTTTGTTTTCCGGATATTTGTATATGTGGATCCACTTTGTTCATGTTGAGTTTGTACTTTATTTTTAAAAATTTGCCGCCACTTCATAAGCTTTCCCTGGGTCATGAGGTGTTCTTTGCAGAGGGGATTCGCAAGACTGTTTCCTTCTCCACTCAGCGCGCTGGCTCCAGCTCCGGCTCCGGCTCTGGCCCTTGTCTGCACCTCTCAGCTCCTACTCCTACTCCAGAGTCTGTGCTTTTCCTCTGGCCCAGAACATTCCAGCCTCCACCCTTTTCACCTGGCTAGCTGTTAATCTTCGTGGTGCCCTTTTCTTATTTAGGAGGACTTAAATGCATTGGACAGTGGACAAAAACCATTTTAACTGGATTGCAAAAAGCAGACTTGACTGGGCAGAGCGGTCTCTAACTTCTTCAGTAATGTTGCCATTTACCATGTGTCTGTTGGGATCAGATCCGTCGCTAGGCACCCTTCATGCTTTTACGTAATAGTTTATAGCTACCCTGAATAAGGGTGAGGCGATGGCATTCCCATTTAGAAAAGTTGAAACCAGGATTGCAAGTAGTGTAAGAACTGGGATGGGAAGCCAGGTCTGTCTCTCTGTCCTTAGATCACTCTGCTGTTACTTTTCTTTGTGAATCCCTAGGACATTGCCATGGAGGGAAGGGGAGCAACCTTGATAGGGCGCTTGGATGAAGAACTGCAGCTTATGCTAAAAATGATCAAGGCCCTGTTAGACTGGAAACATCCATTGTAAGACCTAGTGCTGTAAGGCAAAGAGGTCTCTAGGAGAATGCTCAAGATCTCTGAGGGATAACTGTTAAAAATCCTGTAAGAATTAGGCTTAAATTATACACATGAGAAAGGTAAGTGCTCTCAGGGCAGGGGGTAAAATAAACCTTTAATGAAACTATGAAGAGGAACCCTGCCCATCAACTGTCGGTAAGTTTAGAAAAAATAAAGAGATGCAATTCAAGGTCAGTAAGGAGGTGAAATATGATGTATGCATAAACCTTTAAAGGTTTGAGAGGTTGGCTGTTTTTGGTTAACAAGGGTTAACTTGAGGATTAATAAGTCAGGATATATGGAAAGTTAAACTTTCCCTTCTCTGAACCATTCAATTCAGTTCAACAAATACTTTCCCAGGCCAAATGGAATCATTAGCCTTGTATGAAACTCTTGGCCTTTTTAAAATGATGACATTGTGGCCAGTTTTGTAAATTTAGTTGATGCGTGAATCTGTAGACCATGGATCAAATTAATTTTATAATGCCCTCAGGGAAGGCAGCTGATGAACTGGTGTCTCTGCGTCCTAAGAGCAGTGTTAATGACCCACTTGTACGATGAGATTCTAACATTCTTGAGTTACCTAAATGTTTCAGTGTTCCCTGCCATATAATTTTAAGCTGTATGCACATTTTTGGGATAATTTTTATCCATATTTTGTTTAAAAAATGAGCTAAACTAAACTAAAATTCATAACATTTTGTACTTCTGCTTATTAAGATTGTTTAGTCCTTGGTGGGTGATGTGAGAAGATCAGTACTTAACAGTTTGAGAATTCTTACTCTCATAAATCAAAATAGTATTCATTGACAGTTTTCAAACAGTTTCATTTAGATGAAACTTGATTTAGATTCTCTAGTAGTTGTTATCTACTTTAGAATAGTGTTACTATGATTTAAAAGTTGGTATTTTGGCTGGGCCATGGTGACTCAAGCCTGTAATCCCAACACTTTGGGAGGCCAAGATGGGAGGATCACTTGAGCCCAGGAGTTCAAGACCACCCTAGGCAACGTGGACTCTATCTGTACAAAATAAAAAATTTTAAAAGTTGGTATTTCATGAGTTTGCATTTTTAAATGCAATGGACAATAGATAGAATTGTTTATAAGATATATTTGCTTGTATGTTTTTTTCTTCGTATTACCAGGTTAAACCACAGAGGAAAAATAAAATCTGGGGGCTCTAAGCCTATTTATCCAATGTCTCCTAGAAGAGCCCCCTTTAGAAACTTGTAGCAGTTGTTAGTGTTGCTTGGGTTATAGCCATGGTCAAAGCATAAACAGAACAAAATAAAAATTGTCTAAATATAAAGGAACTATGGTAATAACTGAGAAGCCAAGCATTCTCTCAATACCCTCTTTCTCCATAAGAAACGTGTAGCATTTTCCTTGGAGAAGGGTCTATGTTACTTTAGTTCAGCCCTTGATGAAAACAACATATGGTTAGTTTTATGAGGACTTCGAGACAGATGGTGACCTATAGGCTAATTATGCAGTGGGCAAGATTCTTTAAACAAATCACTGTGATTGTGACATGGCCCTTTCTCATGAGTTAGACAATCTGGACTGTTTATTGTCACAGTAGGTAAACATGTTCCAGGTGAATGAGGAAGAGGTGCTACGTGAGGGAAATGTATTTACAACATCTTTTCATCTCCATATTTACTTTAATGGCTAAAAGAGAAAAGGAAGTCAAGAAGTTAAAAGGGGAGCACACTAAAACCTCAGCTAGTGCTAGGATTGTGTTACTTTGGACAGCTAACTTTTCCGATAGCTGAGGGGTTCCCCCATTAAGCATAAATGTTTTTCTTGTAATCACTTTGAACTCTTTCTGAAGTCTTCCTTGCCCTCTGAAAACAGAATGTCTGAGACGCAGTA
This sequence comes from Macaca mulatta, assembly GCF_049350105.2. Lineage (NCBI taxonomy): Eukaryota > Metazoa > Chordata > Mammalia > Primates > Cercopithecidae > Macaca > Macaca mulatta. Next base: position 107,864,466 of record NC_133410.1, on the reverse strand, counting down.
GGCTTTATAGTGTTTATTATCTTACTTTACCTCCTGTCCCAAACGTAAGCTTCATGAAGGTAGAGGCAACAGTCTGTTCTCTGCTGTGACCCTGGCCCCTGGAACAGTGCTTGCACGCAGCAGCGTTAAATATTTGCTGAAGTAAGTGGGAATTAATTAAAGCTCTTTAATCTTCACAACTGTGTCACTGTCCAGGCTTTGTTCTCCATGTTTGTAAACTGGTCAGGTACCCTAGAGTGCATTGTTCCTATGCTTACGGTCTTAATGTCCCTCTGCCCCGGTGTAGTTGCTCATGGCTGTAATCCCAGCACTTTTGGAGGCCAAGACCAGCAGATCACTTGAGGTCAGGAGTTCGAGACCAGCCTGGAAAAAACTGTTAATGGTGAAACCCCATCTCTACTAAAAATACAAAAATTAACCAGGTGTGGTGGCACACACCTGTAATCTCAGCTACTTGGGAGGCGGAGGCATGAGAGTCACTTGAACCCGGGAGGAAGAGGTTGTAGTGAGCCAAGATCGCACCACTGTACTCCAGCCTGGGTGACAGAGTTGAGACTGTGTCTCAAAATAAACACATAAATAAAATGTCCCTCTCATTATATTGTAATTGCATTTTCTTGTCTCTCTCCATCACCGGACTGTAACATCATTGACAGCAGAAATTTTGGAGGTTCACTGTTATATCCACAATGTCTGGTAGTACATATTATTACTTGTTTCTTGAATGTGTGAACAAACTAATTCACCAAAGGAAATGATCACTGCCCTGGGTCTTTTCCTTTACAAAATCATATGATGTAGATAGTTTCATGCCCATTTTACAGACACACAGCTGAGAGCAGCAGCCGTGATTTGCATCCAGGTTTGTCAGCCTCAAGGATTACGTTCCACCGTATGGGTAGCTTCTCACCTTTACACACACAAGAGCCCCCTTTTCGGTGTCAAATTTTCCTGACCTTGCATAGTATGTATATTTTTTACTTAACTCATCCAGAATGGTATAATAAAAATGCTATTATCAGTTTAGTAGTGCTTTTAATTACTGTTTTTAATCATTATACTAACATTGTAAATTTGAAAAAAAAAATAAAAATAAAAAGCCGGAACAGTGTGTGGGAGAACTTCTTGTTGATTGCAGTGCTTCAGTCTACCTGAGGTTTGCCAGCCCCCCTGCAGTAAGCCTGTGCACTCCCCCTTTCCTCAGACTTCCCTCCTCCCCGCCAGCAGCCCTTTCTGTGCTCCCCCATGCAGCCTGCCCTCCATGAGTGGCCATGGACTTCGGGGTCCAAGCGGTTCTTCACACCGCCCTTTATATGATGTGTGTCCCCTCTTTGGCTGTCCGGTTTTGCTTTGGTCAGTATAGCTAGTGGCCAGCCCATCTCCATTTCGAATTTACTGTTTTATAATAAGCCTTTGGTCTGAAAGCCAGATGATCAGGGATGCTAGAACTTGCTAGAATGAGGAAAAGAGACAGGTGGTCTATTGCCCACTGAGTGAGCTGCAGTAACTTTTACTACATGGATTCCTTTTTGTTGTTGTTGTTGTTTTGAGACGAGTCTTCTCTGTCACCTATGTTGGAGTGCAGTGGCACGATCTTGACTTGCTACAACCTCTGCTTCTCAGGCGCCCTGAGAGGCCTGGTTCTCAGGCCTCCTCAGGGTACTGGTAGGTGACGCCCCAGCATGCATTGCTCACAGCCAATTTGGCTTAGGTCTGTAGGAGGTGGGATGTGGACATAAGCGGGGTGGAATATGAAAGAGGAAAAAATGGGAGAGCATTTACCTGGTCAAGGGCGTAGGTCATATCAGGTACTCAAAGGCAAACCCAGCTTCATGTGGATACTTTCTTGAGTCCATCCCTCTCTGTTTCTGTTCCTCCCTCTGCCTAACCTATCCTGGCTCTAAGCTGGTTCAGACACTGCGTTTGTGTCTTTTCACATGACATTTTTCTTTTTTCCCTCCACCTTGCTAGGGCTGAAATTTGCAGTCAGCATTTATATATGCCCTATAGACAATACAAATTTCTCTAATTTTACCTTTCTTGTCATTTTGTGGTCTTTTACATTTTCGGTCAATGGAAAATAATTGTTAATATGAATTGCGGTTTGGAAACTTTGTGCCAGATGATGAAACTGAATGAATGTGTGGTCTTTACGTAGGTAGTGCCTTACATATGGTTTGGTTTTTGGCCCATGTACTAGATGTTTGCCTTTCTGTGGGCTGTCACAGATCTGGCATGTACCTTTATTTTATTGGGAGTTTCTACATGTGTTGCTGCAATCTCTCAGCTAAGAGTATTTTTCAGTCCTCTTGCTATTTGTTTTTTTACCACTTATAGGGTGAAAGGAAGTAAAATTAGATAGGATTTTGATGTTTGATTTAAAAATCAACATTTCCATGAATTCAAAAATTCAAGAAGATGAAAGGATACCAGTGATTCTTCTGTTTAAAGACAATTGATTTCCTTTGGCTGACAAAGTTTTGTTCTGTCTCTAGGTGTTCATTATTTTAGATGTACCCTTTGGGCTCTGTGCACCTCCCCATCATAGCACCTACTATATTTACTAAAATAGTAGATCAACCTCTCTGCCAACACAACTGGACTGTGTAAGTTCCTTGAAGGCAGGGGTCCCTAGTGACTGGCAGAGTAATATCTGGTATGTTGTAGACACTCAGTAAATGTTTGTCAAATGAATAGAGTGACCAAGCAATCTAATGAATATGGTCCTATCATGGTCCCAACCGGTCATTGGATTGAGTATAGTTATGATAGTGTCATCTCTAATGAACATATCTCGAATCACATCCGGGTTCAACAAATTTTCTTCTCTGTCTTGCCGAGGTGGGGGCCCCACTCTGAGTCCCAGAGATAGAAACTCAGTCATCTTTGCATATCTTTTACCTCCTTGGTGTCTCTTGTATTTTCCTCTGTTTTTCTCCATTCCTATTGCCTCCACTCTAGTTTACACTGTTGGTCACCTTATGTCTGTAGCCTGTGAGCTAGCTTGCTGACACGAGCACCCCCAGCCATCCTGCACTCTGCCACAGCCAGATCAGACTGCCTCCCACATCCCTTCTAGCAGGACGTCCTTGCAGATGGTCCGAGTGGGTTTTCCCAAGGAGTTCTACAGGGCAGTGTGTTCCAGTGGACATCCTTGGTCCCCTGAGGACCAAGGCTCAGAAACTGATTTTATGAGCATAGCCAGAGCTAATCTCTCCATCGTGTTATCCCAGTTCAGGAAGTGGATATATAAAACTAGATTGTCTGCTTACTGCCTTAAAATGAGAATAGAACTGTTTCTATTTCCATTTCATGGCCTGGGATTCTGGTGTGGGAACAACTAGTACACGTTTTCTTCCTGTAGTCAGGCCTGCGTGGGAAGCCAAATCATAATCAGATGCTTACTTGGCTGGTATGGAATAAAACAAAGAGAAGAGAAGTGTCAGATGGCATCAGGTTAAGTCCGAGGCATCCATTTCACAGTCAGGAGGCTTGCCAGTGGGAATACCCAAAGTGAGTTGGCTTCAGCTGCCTGCATCCTTTTCCACAGTGAGGCTGACTTTGCCAGTGGGTCCTGACCCTCTATGGCTCAGGAGGTTGCCTCAGGCCCTTTCTCACTACACATTGCTGGGAGTGGCAAGGCCATTGCTGTTCTCTTTGAATATCTGCTTTCCTCCACTTTCAAATCTGACCAAGCACTTCTGATTGACATTCTTTACCCTTAGATATAACACTTTCAATTCTTTAGCGCTTGGAGCTGTTTCTCTAGGATGACTTTGCATGTCTTGGCTTTTTAAAGTTTAAGAGCAGTATGTTGTCTTTATTTCAAAGCCTTTATATTTTCTTTCCCTCACTCACCATCTCTTCCTCAAACCCCTTTTAAGCCCTGACTCTTGTTGGTGGGAGTCTAACTTTCTTTGCCTAACCTCGGAGGTCCTCTGTCTGCTTCCCTGAGTGATCCAGACTTATTTTCTTTTTATTGGGGGGGAGGTGGGGGACTGTCACCTAGGCTGGAGCGCAGTGGCACGATCTCAGGTCACTGCAACCTCTGCCTCCCAGGTTCAAGCAATTCTCCTGCCTCAGCCTCCCGAGTAGCTGGGACTACAGGCACGTGCCACCAAGCCTGGCTAATTTTATGTATTTTTAGTAGAGACGGGGTTTCACCTTGTTAGCCAGGATGGTCTCGATCTCCTGACCTCGTGATCTGCCCGCCTTGGCCTCCCAAAGTGCTGGGATTACAGGCAGGAACCACCATGCCTGGCTTCCAGACTTATTTTCTACTTGTTTCCCTGTGGAACAAGTAGGGGTCAGAAGCCCCAGTGTAAGTCATTCTGTCTGTCTGCTGGAGTTTCCTGAGCTCTAAAAACCCATCTTGCCTATCTCATCGGATTGTTGTGAGGGCCAAATACAGTGGCAAGTGTTCATTTTCTCTATTGGTGCAAGATTCTGCATAGGTGATGTGACTCCTTTTTTTTAAGCTATTATATATTGAGCCCAAGCAGTTTGCATATATTATTTCATTTAGTCCTTTCAAGGAGATCCTGTTGTCATCCCCATTTTACAGATGAAGAAAGTGAAACTCATAAAGAGGCTAGAGAAGTCTCAGGACTGATGGAGACCGGATGGGTCTGTCTAATCCCTATAGTCTGCTCTGAACTTCCAGTACCTACTGCTATATTAGACTGAACACTTGCCTGATCCCCCGCCCACAACTAACTTAACTCGCTTCTACTTCTCTGACCCACTGCCCTGACCAAAGTCCTCCCCACCTTTCCAGGCCCCTTTCAGGTTTCCTCTCTCTCCTTTTGTGTCTAGCCCTCATTGTTCACCATCATCTCTGACCTCCGGTGCTACTTGAGGACATACTGGAGGCAGACCCATCTGCAGTTACATCCCAACCACACTGTGTTGCTTTGAACAAGGCAGCCACCTCTCCGAACCACTGAAAAAAAAAAAAAAGGCATAATAATGACAGCTGGATCCTGGGATTTCTGGATTCCATAAAACCAATTGTGTAAAAGTTCTTTGTAAATGGTTAGATGTTCCTGGCTTCTTCAGTAATCAGTTATTTTTGAACTTATTTTTAATTTGTCCCATATATTTTAATGTTGTGATGGGCACATACATTTTAATGAAGAGTTCCACAGGTACATTTTCTTCTTTTTTTGTGTGTGTTAAAAAACAGTGTTTATTTTGACCCATTGAATTGACTTTGACTATCCACTATAGGAGGCTACCCACAATTTGGAAGAAAACATCGGGTCCAGATGACAATAAACCCATTGAGGGCAGGGAATGTATTTTGCACTTCTGTGTCCTCATAGGCCTAACAGGTTATGAGAAGATTCAGTCTGTTGATGGATTTTGTGCTGGAAATAGGCAGGATGGAGAGACTTATGCACATTTCAAATTATTTATTGAGTGCCCCTTTGCAAGAATTGGCCAGTAAAACCCTGGGGGCAGCTTTGTCGCTGCACTACTCGGGAGCCTGCACCCTCTCGAAGACATCACGCCAGCGTCTCCTGCACTTGGCCGTGTAGGCTGCAGCACAGCTGTTTCTGCTACAATGAGCTCCAGTATTTGTATTCCTCCTCTTGAGGCCAAGGCTTGTTCGTTGGCCCCAGGGAATGTGTTGTGTTGGGTTTGAATCTCCTGTCCTGCGTGCTGTGCCCCTGCCAAGGGCTGTGCACTCACCTGTCCCAGATGGGTGTTTGCGTCATGTTTTCCCTGCTCTGCTGGTGGTGACAGCATCCTGCTGTCTCAGAGTAAAGCTCAGCTGCATAGATGCCACCCGCCCTCCTCCACAGCATCCAGGCTTCCAGTGTAAAAGCCTCTTACAACATCAGGCGGGAGAAAACAAGCCTGCCGCTTGTGGTGCCTTAGCACCAATTTGTCACCCACTTCACTCAGCTCTGGCCCCTGCTTCTCCTCTGTATGGTATCTTTTTTTTCCCATGGCCGCTCCAGCTGGGCTCTGGCCTGACACTGGAATCACATGTTTTGGCTCTAGCCTTTGGTATTATTCTCGAGGTTGTCAGCACACATCCCCACTGCCACCTTTTTCTAATGCAAAGGTCTTTTCATTAATGGATATTTTTTCCTATGAGACTTGTTTAGGGGAGAGACGCATCCCTCATCTCCCCACCCCCACCTGCCATAAGGTTTTTACAGGCCAAGCTAGAGATTGCTTTCCAGCCACTTTCAGAAAAATGCTGGGGCTCCACTTCGTGTTTAGCACAGTCAGCACACGTAACTCTTGTTCTGCTTGGGTTCTGTTCAATGTCACTTGCTTCTCCTGACGCTAGAAAGAGTTGAGAATTATAAGCACGGATTATAAGGACTCATAATCTCAGTTGCCAGAGTGAGGGAAATACGTTTTCACCGGTTCCCTGAAATAGACCTGGTGGACAGCTATTGCCTCCCCTCCCCTTTCCTCTCATTTCCCCAGGAGATGTGCTCTGCCTGTTTCTTCTCCTCGCTAAAACTAAGGAACTTTCCCTTGTGTTTTCTTTTGGCTTCTAGATTGTTCACCTGGCTTTTTATCTAAGCTTGTGTGAAATTGCTCCATGATCTGTGCCTGGAGAGGCTTTGGCGTAACATGGCTCACAGGGAAGTGTAGTTTGTTGTGATTGGACCATTTTGTTGCAACAGCATCTGTTCTTGTCTGAGTGGGGCATGCAGGTGAAGCATTTGCTCTGGGCCACTGAAAAACGAGGGAACACAGGCACCTGGACTGACCATTGGCAGCTGTGATCTACTCAGCAGGGGTGGTTGCTTATGTGACGCTCAGACAGCCCCTCAGCTGTTTGTGATAAAAGGTACAAAATTCTAGGCAGCTTTTTGGTCCCCATAACAAGTATATATAATTCCTACTTTAAGCAGTCCAAATTTAATACAGAGCAATGGGATGAGATGTATGTGGGTGGTGTCACATCCACAAGAATATCTTTAATCATCATTCTTTTCAACAATTCCGTTTCAAGAGGAATAAGTGAATTTAGGAAATTTGTATATGGGAAACATTGTCTATCAGTAAATGCGCAGTCTACTGTGTATATTTTCTCCTCAGTTCAAGGCCCCCAAAATGGGATGAAAAGTTGCTCAAAAGCTCTCATGCAAAATTATAAGAATATGGAGCTATATTAGGAAACAAATAGATAAATATGCTTTCAAGAATCCGACTAAAATGCTCAACAGTTATATGAAACATGCAAGTATAAGTTGAAAATTTAACTGACATGTGGACATTGAATGTTTCTGTGATTTTAATGGAAAAAAAATTCAAGGAACAAGGGGAAAAAAAACCCACCAAGTGTCAAAAGGAAAAATGCCCTTTATCTACTCATGCAAATAGTCCCCTTGTTCATAGCCGTCACAAAGGACATGACAAGCCATATTGTGCAGGTTCCAAGGTTCATGAGAAGCAGGTTTGTAAGTGGCAGGTAGTGGGAAAGTGATTTATGTCCCATGAAAACCCATTCAGCTGTTGTAGCACTTCCAGGGCATGTGACGCGTAAGGGAGCCATTGTCTTAACACTCAGGGTGAGGACAAAAAGGCTTCAGTTGCTGAAAGGTGCTGGTTTGAGATGGTGATATCCTGTCTCCTTTTCCAGTAAAAGCAGGAACATGACGTCTAGGGTTTTTAAAAGAAAAAGCTTTTGTTCTTTTTTTATTTAGTGACAGTAGAAATTAAAGTAGAGCCTTAAAAATTAGAAACACAGTCAATTTCAATGTCAGGACCCAAGCCTCGGCTGTTAAATCAGATGCCTTGTTAAAAAATGTGTGAAAGTTATTTACCCTCATTTAAATTTGGGGGGCAACAAATGAATGGCTATTTAGGTTAGGCATGGGAAGCATTAATTAGTAATGGGGTAAAAGGACTCAGTGAGATTAACTTAGGTCACCTGTATTTAGCTTCTGATTTTACTTCATTCTGTTTGCTTTTTTCATTAGTCTAAATTAACTGCCAGAATTGCATTTATTAGTATGTAGGAGAACAATAATCAAGAAGTATTTTTGTTTGTATTCGTAGGAGGCTATATTGTTGTTATGTGATTCTTGGAAAATAATGGATTTTACACAGGAAAAGATACTTTTACTTTTCAAAGATCTTACTCATTTGGGGTAAGAATTTGATAGAAATGCTGGGATTTGGTTTATAGAAAAGCACGTAAACTGTATGTATCATTTAGGTTTCTAATGCCTGTTATTGGCTTTCATGTAATTTGGATTGGGAATCTAGAAGGAAGGCAGTGATAACAGGAGTTGGGGCGGGGGGAAGTGAAATTGTTACCCATTTCTTCAATATAGTGTGATAACTGTCTCCCATTTAATTTTGTCTCATCACACATTTTTTTTTTAGTGTCTGCTTTTGCCAAGAAGTACTTACTGGTTCTAGGCCTCAAGGAGCTTATGAGTTAGCACAGATTTTCTCAGTCTCAGCACCGTTGACATTGTGGGCCAGGTAATTCTTTGTGGTAGGGACTGTCTTGTATATTGTAGAACATCTAGCGACTTCCCCAACCTCTACCCACTAGATGCCAGTGTACCCCTCCCCAGTAGTGTGACAACCGAAGTGTCTGCAGATGTTATCAAATGTCCTCTCAGGGAGGCACAGAATTGCCTCCATTTTGGAACCACTGGTTTGACACAGCACCTCTTGCTATAGAAACTCACTAGCATTCTTTGCCATTACAGCTGTTCAGTTACTTACGCTTATTTCTAGTTTTGGAAAAGCCATTTGAAAATGCCCTGAAGTGATTTTTATTCCTTTCTCATAATTCTTGAAAAGTGTGTGGAAGGCAGAGGAGAACTGTTAACTGTTCTGTTAACTGTCTGTGTACATGTGTATGTGTAGGGCTGTTTTCATCATTGTCATCATTATTTTATGAAGAAAATGGAGGCCTCAAACGTACGAGCCAAAGGACAAACACTGAGATGCCCATGAGAAAGCAGGGCGAGGACTGCTTTCAGGAAGTTCCTGATATTCCTTGTATTAACAGAATCTGTTAAGACCCTGAAAGCTTAGGGCTTAATAAAATCGTTGAGATCTTAAATGTAGAGGATGTAAGATTTTTTATAGATCGGCTTTAAAATGAAGCCTAGGCAAAAATGAAATAGATTTGCCCCTCTTCACCCTCACCTGCCTTCTCCCGGTTTCTTCTCTTTCCCTCCTCTCATCTCTGCTTGCTCTGGCAGGTCCTTTAACAAACATATTGCTATGTGATGACTTTGATGAATTACAAAAAGGTACCACTCTTTCAAGATACATTATAGTCATCTACCAAAAAATGGTCATAATACCTGTACAAAACTGCGGTGACCCAGGGTAACTGGAGCCCCAGGAGCTGTGCAGTGCACAGCTTGCACAGCAGTAAGTGGTGGCTATGTTTGGTCAGTTTCATTCCCTCCCATGATACTAGTTTTCACCTGAATGCTGTTGGTTCTATTTTTGACCCTAGACCAAACCTTTTCTGGGAACATCATGCCTATGCAAGCTACCTTTTGGACATATTGTTCCTAGAATACTCTAAAGCATCTCAAATGTAACATATGCAAAATTGAATTACTGTTCTCCCAAGCCTGGTTTTTCTTAAATTTAGGAGTCATCTTAGTCTCCCTTTTTATATACTTATATACATACACAATATACATATACACATGCGTGTATCACAAGCCTTCTCAGTCCTCCCCGTATAGTTTTTAAATCCTGTGATTTTTTTTTTTTTTTTTTGAGACGGAGTCTCGCTCTGTTGCCAGGCTGGAGTGCAGTGGTGTGATCTCGGCTTACTGTAACTTCCACCCTCCCGGGTTCAGGCAATTTTCCTGCCTCAGCCTCCTGAGTAGCTGAGACTACAGGCATGTGCCACCATGCCCAATTAATTTTTGTATTTTTAGTAGAGATAGGGTTTCACCATGTTGGCCAGGATGGTCTCGATCTCTTGACCTTGTGATCTGCCCGCCTCGGCCTCCCAAAGTGTTGGGATTACAGGCATGAGCCAACACGCCTGGCCTGTGATTTTCTTTCTACCCCTGCTTTCCTCCTGTTGTCTTATTTCAGTTTTCGTCTCCTCTCTCCTGAGGCCTGGGCCATTGCAGTCATCTACTACCTGCTTTTCCTGTCCAGGTATCACACCCCTTCAAGCATGTTTCAACTAGAATGCTCCTGTGAAACACAAATCTGGCCTTACTGTTTCCCATCAGAGCTCTTTGAATTCCTTCTGTTATGCAATAGTTTATGCCTCCTTTATATCCTTATTTATAACCTCATTCCCTCCCCTCAAATGTCTAGGCATTCAAAATCTGCCAAGTGCAGGGCCTATTCTGGGCACTGGAGACTCAGCAATGAATAAAACAAAGTCATTGCCATCATGGAGCCTACTTTCGAGGGGACTGGACTATCGCAGTTCTGTGAACTGCCACGCTGTTTCATACCTTTGCTGGAATGTGCCTGCCCACAGCTAAGCTTCCTGGACAGTGTCTGCTGGAATTTCAGGACGCAGTGACAGTGTAGTGACCCCGCTGGCATTACCACTCTTTTTTTTATGTCTTCCTTGTGTTGTGTGCTTCAAGCTTCCTCTTCACTAGGGCCTAGCCTTACCAAGCTTTGTGTTTCTAGCACCTATAGTAGTGCTCAGCACAGGACAGATGCTTCTAAATGTTTATTGAGTGAAAAGCACACAAGCATGGAAACACTTTGGGATTCGTGTCCCTCAAATGTGTCATGTATTTTCTTCCTTTCTTTGCTTATGCTCTTTCCACTGCCAGGAATATCCACCCCAGCCATCCTACCAGGCCCTTATAAGCCACTTGCCCCATTCTTTAAAGTGCCGCTGTCATGAATACTTGCTGAACCCTTCCCTTTCCTCAATTACTTATTGACCTACTTGCTTTTTTCATGCTTTCACTAGCATTTATTCAATAAATACTGAATATCTACCATTTTCCAGGATTTGTACCAGGTCCTAGAGATATGACAATGGAAAAAGATCTGCTAATATTGTATTTTTAGTAGAAACAGGGTTTCTCCACGTTGGATCAGGCTGGTCTTGAACTCCCACCTCAGGTGATCCACCCGCCTCGGCCTCCCAAAGTGCTGGGATTATAGGTGTGAGCCTCTGCACCTGGCCTGGATGGCTATCCTTTATGCAGTGTTGTATAGGCCCGGGCGCTTTCCATGTTGTGGCCCTGCTAACCCCATTGTGTTCCATATTTTGTGAAAAGGGGAAAAAGAGCATGGAGCAGACGTATTTGTTTCTTAAAGCCTTGCCTCAGAAGTGACATGTACCTTATCTCTCACAGTTCGTTGGTAAAGACAAGTCACAAAGCCACTCAAACTGAGACATGTGGTCTAGCTGGGTGATGAGAAAGACAAAACGGAGTTTTGGTAGACAGCTACCAAACTCAGCCACATACCTCATTATACTACCTGCAAGCTGTGTTATCGTTAGTTGCCTGCATATTAATTAGTTCTTTCTGCTTAGAACACTTTTATCTAGAATATTTGCAACATTTGCCATTCACTTCATTTAAATCTCAGTTCATGTGAAACTTCTTCCAAGTGTAAGAACACTCAGTCTGGAAAAGCTCCCCATCCTCTTACACTGCCTTTTTTTCTTTAGAGCCCTTGTCACACATTTTATTATATATATAGTTTATTGTGCTCCCCTGCACAGGAATGTAAGTGTCACAATGGCACAGCATTTGTTTTGCTTATTGCTTTATCTACAGAATCTAGAAGAGTGCCTGGCACTTGTCTTCAAGGATTATCTACATCTTGAAGGCAGAGCTTTGTTGTTCACATTTCAGTGAATATTTGCTGAGCAGAGCCTCATGCTAGACAGGCCTTGGAGGCACATCCTGAACAAGGAAAACACGCACCCTGCCTTCCTCGATTGAAGATATTAGTCTCTTCAGTCTTATTCAATTTTATTTCTCTGTGCTTAGCATTTAGAAGCAATTAAATATGTGTTTGTGGAATGAACAAACTAATTAACAGCATATTTAGAAAATCTCACTGTAGCAAATATATTAAAGTTTTAGAAAATCATGATAATCTAAGTGAAATATTTTACGAATTATGGGGAAAACATGAGGGATGAAAATTTACCCTGCTCTGCTTTAGCTTTTGAAAAAGTCTACTTATAAGCCACTCTCTTCATTGCTAATAATAACACCAGTGGGGAAACTTGAAGAAAGCGGTATTTGTCACCAAATGGTAAGTTAGCAGCTTGTCTTGTTATCTGGGTTGGAACACAAAGTCATTAAGTGGCATTTGGACTAAATCTGATTGGAAGTTAGAATCTACTTGGAGACAAACAGAAACATGCTTCTGCTTAGAAAAATTGCACAACTTTAAGATGTGGTGGATTAGAAAATGATAAGAATTAATTTTAAGATAATGCCTGTTTTTTGAAAGGATTGGTTATATGTTGGTGGAAATTCTTCAGGGAAGTGACATCTCTGGAGAGGGAAACACAAAAACAGCTCAATACAGTCAGTCAATTTATTCTGCACTAAGGAAAAAATAACTTAAACTGCTTGCTGGTTTTCTGTGGACTGTAACAGCTGGTTGACTCAAATTTCTGCTTTCTACCAATTGTGAAAATTAAGCCTTAATTTGGAGGAGCACCTGGATGTTCAGACTCTGTCTGAAGACACAGGGGCTAAAAATGTTCAGATTCTGTCTGAAGATACAGGGGCTATGGTTTGTCTATGGTTACAGCTTTTGCAAATGCAGAAAAGCTTTTGGAGCCTACTTATGTTATGGAGTATTTCCAATAGTGATTATTAAAGTAATTCAAGGAAAATCAGTAACGAATGATAGTAAAATAGTTGCCTTCAAATAGTGTTCAAGAAAATAGAGTGTGTATGTAGTATTTTAGCACGTAGAAAGGCTTAAACCCTCTTGTGAACTCCTACTTAACAATTTCTTTATTATCCTCTTCTTACTCAGATTTATAAATTTTCCTTCCTTTCTGCAAAAGGACAGAGATAAATAAAGATAACAACTTTTCCCCCTCATTGTATCACCCCATTAGCTTGTTATGCCAGTAATATTCATATTGAATATCCAGTCACGTTTAGCCATTTGTATTGTGTTTGAAGTTATTTTTTGATTTTCAGATTTGAAATGCTGGAAAGGAAGATCCCAGCCTGATGGAAATTTTTACGAGAATAGTGATGCCTTTTTGCTGTAGAAAACATGTGAGGGATATTGTCTCATTGTCGTTACTGCTTACTGTTTGAATTCTTGAAGGGCTTGTTTCCCATGGTGTTTTACTGCATTATATTCATGGAAGGCAACATGCAAGCCAGAGAGGATATAGGTTTTAGGCAAAGAGGCATGGGTTAGGATTCTGCTCTGCCACTCTGGAGGGAGTTATTTCTTCTTGCTTATTCCGTGTCTTTGTTATTTAAGTGGGGGCATTTACAGGACCTACATCATAGAGTGCTGGGAGATTAAATAAGAAGACATTCACAGGTTATGCCCTGCTGCTAAAGAAAAGGAATTGCCGTTTTCAATTTGTTGTCTAAAGACCATCTGAAAATCTTGCTGTCTCTCAGTTAGACTCTGGCCTCTCCACAGTCAGGTCAGCTTGCCCACATGGGTTTCAAGCAACTCCACTCTACCCTGAGGCTCGCTAAGGGTGAACAGGTGATCATGAATATGGAAGGCTGAAGAAGAAACTGGAAAAAGCTGAAACTGAATATCAGCATTTAGAAACCGCATTTTGAGTACTGAGATAATACAAAGCTTTCAAAGCACTTTGGAACTCCACATATGTTAATCAGGAGCCTCAAAAGCAGCCCATCGATTGGCAAACCCATCTCTTAAAGTGCCACCGCATTAAAGTCCCCGGGGAAGCTGTGGATATTAGCTAGCAGTGGTGCACAAGCCATTTACCCTCCCTTCTCTGCAACTTTAAAAACTTATTGCTTAATAATCTCTGTTCTAAATTCAGTATAGATTTACTTAGCCAGCAGATTGAGATCCAGGGGGACAGTGTGAGACTTAGAAGAGTTTTATATTTACAGAAAAGTTGCAAAGATAGTAGTTTCCATTTACTGTGCACCCATTTTCCCCTGTTACTAACACCTTATGTTAGAAATGCTTGTTCCCTGGTGCTGCAGAGAAATAGCACTCGAACATAAATTTAATAAAAACGGCCTTGCTAAGAGAATTAAATTGATGTTCAAGTGCTATTTCTTTGCGTCAGTGGGGAACAAGCATTTCTAACACCTTACATGTTAATATACTGCATTTGTTACAACTAATGAGCCAATATTGATATATTATTATTAACTGAAGTTTGTACCTTATTCAGACTTCCTTAAGTTTTACCTGATGTCCTTTTCTGTTCCAGGATCTCACCGTGGGCACTACATTACATTAACGGTTTCTTGTCTGTGACAGTTTCATAGACCTTTTTGTTTTCAATGATCTTAACAATTGTGAGGAATACTGTTTAGGTATTTTGTGGAACGTTCCTCAGTTAGATTTGTCTGGTGTTTTTCTCATGATTAGACTAAGGGAAGGCCCACAGAGGTTAAGTGCCATTTTTGTTATATCAGAGGTACATCCTGTCAACATGACTTATCACAAGATCACGTCAACATAATATTGATCATGTGGCTGATGTACTCGCTGCCAGATTTCTCTACTGTAAAGTGACTCCGCCCACCTCCTTTGGAAGGAAGCCACTACGTACAGCCCTTGCATAAGGAATGGGGAATTTTGCCCTTCCCAATTGTGGGCAGAATATTTACATAAATTATTTGGAATTCTCAGTTGTATTTCTAAGTGTGTGATTTTAAAAACTACTTGGATGTTAAAATGGTTACGGTTGTATTCATTATTGAGTGAATACTTACAAATGTGGTCTGATGGACATTTTATTCTACCTAAGGAAAAAAAACGGCGTCCCAAATTGCAGCCACCCAACCTAGTTCAGAGACTGTAGAATTTGTATTCCTGCCCGAGTGTGTTCTTAGTAGCACGCCAGAAGTGCCAGATGCTACCCTCTCTTTTTCTGTGTCATGATTTAATACCGTTTGTGCATTTTCTTCCGCTTCAGTTGATTTAGTGTCATTTTTGGAGACCACAGACCTGTTTATATTTTATATGTTACTATACAGTGTGTATTCTGTTTAGAAAAATAAAAATGCTATTATGATAAAATGTACTATTTTAATATCTTTATTTTTAAAGCGTTACTATCAAAGGCATCCTTTAGTGTCTCATAATTGGCTTTGACTTGGTTGCTGTCAATAAGAGTATATGATTCCAGATTTTCTGTTTAGTCAATGTTTAAACTACTTCATGTTTAACATTTATGCATATTATAATACAATGTGGTAATAAGGGTCATTTTGCTTCTTGGCTCTTTCAAAATATTGGTATAATTCTTAAATTTATTTTAAAATAATCATTTCACTTTTTGATGAGTATAAACTTAGTGAGAATTAGAAACTTCTTTAAAATATGGAAATCTATTTTCCTTATCTTTGGCAAAGAATGATAATAATTGGACTTCAAAAGACCCAGCCCAGTAGTCCCACTGCTAAAAATGAATAATGGCCTATCTCAATCCACAGAAGGAAAATAAAATGGGCTAATAGAAAGTTTTCCAGTTTCATGTTTTTCTCCTGTCAACATTTCATAAGTGTTTGGCATTTGCTACCACATCTCTTTTGGTGAGTATTAGTGAAAATGAATGAATAAGTACTAAAAGAATGTTAACAGAAAAATTCGGACACAGCCAGTTAGTTTAATGACTCTATTACTTTATTGAGAACACGCAAGTTTAAGCTATGGTTTTTTTTATTCTTTATTAGGGCTGAAATAATCTCTCCTGCCAGGTAAGTATAAGCTGTGGTTTTAGGTGGCATTCATATACTGCCATTTCTGCCAGGAAAATTATTCCTGGTTCATAAAAAGAAACACAGTATCTCAGTGTTTCATATTTTTCCTCAATGGGCAGCTCTTCTTGCCAGTGCTTTATCATCAGAGCAACTTTGAAACCCACCACGTGGGTGAATAAGACGCAGTTAGGGAGTCTCTGGGAGCTTCCTGAGACAGGAAGGTCATCCTAAAGTTGTGTAACAATCATCTGTGTATCCTTCTACAGGAAGGATGGAATTGACTTTCCCACCCACAAATTTGGCATAAAATGTCTCTGCATCTGGGGCCAAGACAGTGTGTAAGGATTGTGAAGTCCCCGTGGGTTGGGTAGTAGGTGGAGCTGCCAGTTCAGTGCTGGAGAGCCATTCCTGCCCGAGTATGTGCGTGGAGGGGGAGAGGGGGTGCATGTGCACGCGTGTGTGTGCGCACACGTGTGGAGTGATTTTTCAGTCTTTTTTCAGGGAGGAGAAAAGAATGAATCAGTAGCTTCGCTTTTGCTAAGGATATCCTAATAGTGTGGTGGATCCTTTTTGTTTAACAGGGTAGGTCAGATTACTGACAAGCTCTGTTCGTTTATTGTTTTGTCATCAGTGCTATAAAGCTGCTACCGCTGGTTGTGGGTAAAGCAAGGCACATGAAAGCAGTCTGAAAATTTGTATTCAAGCTAATTTTAAATTTTTAACTACTTGTTTACTTATTTCTATATTTACCTTTTTAGCATAATACCTGAAACTTTGGGGGTTGGGAAATATCATTCGTACAGCCAATTTTTAAAAATACCTTCTGTATTTAAGGCACTGTGCTGGGGAAACACAAGTGGGTAAGATGGACATGGTCTCCAGTCTCATGATGCATACAGCCTACTAGGGGAGAGAGCTGAGAAAAACTACAAATATAATTAGAAGGAATAATTTCAGGAAGTGTGGTTAGTAATATGGGGGGGAATAAATTCGCAAAGGTGGCCAGAAAAGACTTCACTGAGTTATCATCTGAAATGAACCCTTAGAGTAAGAGTACCCCATCTTTATAAAGGAGAGAAGGAAGAGATGCAATTAGCAGGATGATTGAGGTGAAAAATTGCTTGAGATAGTCAAGGAATAGAAAGTAGGCCCGTGTGACTGGAGAGAGTAGTATGACATGAAATTGGAGAGGTGGTAGGAAGGAGAGCACAGAGACCCTTAGGGGTTATGAAGTATCGTATGGTGCACATACTGATGGATTTTCACAAACAGAAGAAACTGCATAACCAGCACCCAGATCATGAAGCTGGACGTGTTCAGTACCATTGGGAGTACAGTTTGGGGCTGCTGGAAGCAGTAACCACCCACGCTGTTAACTCTCTTGTGTGTATGATCCATTCACATTTCAGGAAAACTTCTGGTGTTCTCACGCTGTTTCTTCTATTCCCATCCAAGGCCTAACACTTCCAGCTCTGTGCAGAGTATCTTTCTGTGGGATTTTTATACTCATGTCACTTCCTCTCCCCAACCGCCACCTTGGATATGTATTATACATGGAATTTTTTTGGTAAATAGGATGCAAATTTGTTTTCCAAGTTTGCTTGGCTCATACTCTCTCCTTTAGAAAGCAAAGCTTGTCCTTTCAGAAAATTCTTATAATATTTGTGGATCTGGACTTCAGGTCTAAGCTGAAGCTTTTGTTTTCTTTTGGAATTTATGCGTGTATTAACAGTTTATATTTTCTGTGATAATGGAATATTTTAGGGGTTGTTTCCCCATTATATTTAGATTCGTATATTAAAAAGCCTGCAGAGGCATTTAATGAAATTTAAGCTAGAAATAAAGATAATATGGTAATTTCAAATAGCTTTGTGTTCAAGATGAGATTTTAAAAGTTATTATTCCACAGTGAATTTTACTGATTGTGTACAATGGCATTTATGGATGTGCAACAATTGAATGAGCATGATTAGTGTGTTAGATTATGGATTTATAATGTGAAATGAGAAATTTTTAATAAGCTTTCTCCATAATGGTTCATGCTATGAACAAACAAATTATGAGACACTGAGCTTCACTAAATCATTGCAGGGCTTTTGGAGTCAGTAGGTTAATGTTTTCAAATAGTTTCCTATTTTTAAAAATACCACTAAAAAGTTAAGAGACAGCTATATAACCAGATATCTTATATTCTTTTGAGGATTTGGAAGAGCATGTTTTATTTTTATAATAAAAGGAAAATTTTATTGTTGAAAGGATCAAGTATAAAATGGAATTAAAGTTATGCTTTGAGAAAAACTTGATTGCAAGACCTTATTAGGATTTAACACCTCATCAAGAATGCTTTTGACTTTTTTTTTTTTTTTTTTGAGACAGAGTCTCACTCTGTCACCCAGGATGGAGTGCAATGGCACGATCTTGGCTCACTGCAACCTCTGCCTTCCTGGTTCAAGCCATTCTCCTGCCTCAGCCTCCTGAGTAGCCGGGATTACAGGCGCCTGCCATTACGCCCAGCTAATTTTTATATTTTTAGTAGAGACAGGGTTTTGGCATGTTGTCCAGGCTGGTCTCGAACTCCTCACCTCAAGTGATCCGCCTGCCTCAGCCTCCCAAAGTGCTGGGATTACAGGCATGAGCCACTGTGCCCAGCTGCTTTTCACATTTTCTTCAGGAGGTTTCTGGGGGTACAATTAGCTGAGATCTGAAGTTTGGTTTTGCATGGTCTTGCCCAAGCTGGTAGTTGGTCATTGTGACTTTCTGATTTGTTGATTCTAAGAAACATTCTGTAAACATACCTGAAAACACATAAGAGATGTAACTTACCATTTAAAGGTTCTTTCAGTAAAGGCCTCTGGGTAATTTTTCATGGAGGGAGACCATTCTTAGGAAGTTTTAATGGAGAAACATTATCATTATCTTCAAATTGTGTTACTTCCTTGTCTTGTATTTTTAAAAGCTCATTTTTCCCCATTATCAAGATAACATATTCTAGACGGACAATTTGGGAAATGCATATGATTATTTTTGTTCTAATTTTCTGTAATACCACCACCTAGAGATAGTAGTTTTTAAGCTGTCTGATATTTAATGTATTGTTTTCACTTCCTTTAAGATGCAATTTAGCATTTTAGCCTTGAACTTTAGTTTTCCTTCCTCTTGGAGATTTAGGTTGATGCTAAAGTGCTATCTTCTTGTTTCAACTCTTGCTTAATTTACTCCAATACTTTTAGACAGCAAATTTTATACTAGTGTTATCTAACTTTATACTAGTGTTATCTAACAATTTGTTTTGCTAACTTCCATTTTAAGATGTTAGCTCACAAAAAAGCTTTTAATTTAAATAAATATAAAATGTTGAAAATGTGTGACTTTAATTAAAGACCATTGTTGGCTAGCATCATAGAGGTGTCAAGAAAATTAACAGTAAATGGGCCATTCATCATTTCAAATCTTTCATGTTACATGACAACTGAAATTCCAGATACCCTTTGAGAGGTAAACTAGTTATGGAGAAGGGATGGAGAAGCACAGAACCCTAAACTTACTGTGGGTAGTCATGTGCTCCGTGAGATTGAGGTCATTAGCTTCATATACCTAAAAACATATCCAGTGACCAAACCATGTCATAGGGATCTGTCCATTTCTTGCCTGTGCTTTCTCTTGGACTGGCTTCATTCTTAGGGTGTCCTCATGTGGTTTCAAGGTAGCTACTAGAAGCTCCTATTGCCTTTCCCATGAGTTTAATAACTGTAGTAAATGAATCTCTCTTTCAAAATACTTGAGTAGAAATCCCAGGAATGAGTCTCACTGGACAGGCCTTAAGCACCCACTATTCCCAAATCAGTTGTTATTGTGAGATAGGTGGAATGCTGTGATTGCCAGGATTGGGTCACATCCTTACCATCTTACTCTAGAACACCAGCGTGTTGCCCAAAGAAAGACCAAGGTGTTGTAATGGGAAAAAGGGAGGCAGACTCCAAGCATACAGGAAAATCTCCTGGGTGTTCACTAAAAAGATCAATGACGAATGAAGCATAACTCCTTGAATGAAAATGAAAATGCAGCATACCGAAACCTGTGAGATACTGCAAAAGCAGTACCAAGAGGGAAGTTTATAGCACTAAATGCCTACATCAAAAAAGTAGATCACAAGTTACCTAACATCATACATGAAGGAACTAGAAAAATAAGAACAAACCAAATCCAAAGTTATAAGAAAATAAGTGACAAAGATCAGAGCGAAACTACATGAACTAGAGACCAAAAAACAATACAAAAGATGAGTGAAATGAAAAGTTGATTTTTTTAAAAGATAAACAAAATTGATAAACCACTAGCTAGACTAACCAAGAAAAGAAGAGAGAAGATTGAAATAAACACAATTAGAAATGAAAAAGGAGACATTATAACTGGTCATGGAAATGCAAAAGATCATCAGAGACTATTATTATTAACAACTATATGCTCACAAACTAGCAAAGCTGGAAGAAATGGATAAACTCCTGGGTACACAACCTCCTGAGACTGAAGAAATAGAAGCCCTGCACAGACTAATGAGTAGTGAAATCGAATCAGTAATAAAAATCTCACAACAAAAAAAGCCCAGGACCAGATGCAGTCACAGGCAAATTCTACCAAACATACAAAGAAGGCCGGGTGCAGTGGCTCATGCCTGTAATCCCAGCACTTTGGGAGGCCATCGTGTGTGGATCACGAGGTCGGGAGATCAAGACTATCCTGGCTAACAGGTGAAACCCCATCTCAACTAAAAATACAAAAAAAAAAAAAAAAATAGCCGGGCATGGTGGCACCCACCTGTAGTCCCAGCTACTTGGGAGGCTGAGTCAGGAGAATTCCTTGAACCTAGGAGGTGGAGGTTGCCGTGAGCCAAGATTGTGCCACTGCACTCCAGCCTGGGTGACAGAGCAAGACTCCATCTCAAAACAAAACAAAACAAAACAAAAAGAGAACCATACAAAGGAGAACTAATACCAATCCTCCTGAAACTATTCAAAAAAAAAAAAAAAAAAAAAAAAAAACCCGATGAGAGGATTCTCCCCACCTCATTCTACAAGGCTAGTATCACCCTGATACCAAAACCAGACAAGGATACAACTAAAAAAAGAAAACTAGAGGCCAATATCCTGATGAAAATATATGTAAAAATTCTCAACAAAATACTAGCAAATTGAATCCAGCAGCACATCAAAAAGATACTACACCATAATCAGATGGGATTTATCCTAAGGATGCAAGGATGATTCAACATGTGCAAATGAAGAAATGTGATACATCATACAGACAGAATTAAGGACAAAAACCATATGATCATCTTAATAGATGCAGAAAAAAGCATTCAGTAAAATTCAGCATCTCTGCATGATAAAAGTCCTCAACATACTAGACAGAGAAGGAATATACCTCAACATAATAAAGGCCATATATGACAAATGTACAGTCAACATCATACTTAATAGGAAAAAGTTGAAAGCATTCCCCTAAAGAACTGGAACAAGAGAAGCATGCCCACTTTCATGACTTCTTATTCAACATGGCACTGGAAGTTCTCACCAGAGCAGTCAGGCAAGAGAGAATAATAAAAGACATCCAAATGGGAAAGGAGGAAGTCAAATTATCCCTGTTCACTGATGATATGATCTTATATCTAGAAAACCTTAAAGACTACACTAAAAAACTCTTAGATTTGATAAATCAATTCAGTAAGGTTTCAGGATACTAAATTAACATATAGAAATCAGTAGCATTTCTGTACATCAGTAATGATCTAGCCCAGGACCAAATCAAGAAGTCAACCCCATTTATAACAGCTACCAAAAAAAAAGAAAGAAAAAGAAAAAACCCAGCAGGGAATGCACTTAACCAGGGAGGTGAACTACAAAACACGAAAGTAATCATAGACAACACAAACAAATCGAAAAATATCCCATGCTCATGGATTAGAAGAATCAACATTGTTAAAATGACCATCTCCCCAAAGCAATCTACAGATTCAATACAATCCTTATCAAACTTACCAACATTATTTTTCACAGAATTAAAAACACAATCCTAAAATTCATATGGAACCAAAAAAGCCAGAATAGCCAAAGCAATCCTAAGCAAAAAGAAAAAATCTGGAGACATCACATTACCTGACTTGAATTATATACAAAGCTATAGTAACCAAAACAACATGGTACTGGTATAAAAATAGACACATAGATCAGTGGGATAGAATAGAGAAGCCAAAAATAAAGCCACATATCTACAACTGATTTTCAACAAATTCAACAAAAATGTACACTGGGGAAATGACACCCTATTCAATAAATGGTGCTGGGAAAATTGGATGTATGTAGTAGAAGAATGAAACTGAACCCATACCTCTTATCATATACAAAAAATAACTCAAGATGGATTAAAGACCTAAACAGAAGACCTAAAACTATAAAAATCCTAGAAGAAACCTAGGAAAAACTCTTCTGGACATTGGCCCAGGCAAAGAATTTATGACTAAGTCCTTAAAACTAAACACAATGAAAATAAAAATGGAGAAATGGCATTTAATTAAATTAAAAAGATTCTGCACAGCAAAAGAAAAAATCAGGAGAGTAAACCTACAGAATGAGGAAAAAAAAAATTCCCAAAGTATGCATCCAGCTAATTGCTGACATGCAGAATCTACAAGAAACTCAAACAACTCAACAAGAAAAAAACCCCGAATAACCCCATTAAAAAGTGAGCAAAAAACATGAACACACATTTTTCGAAAGAAGACATACAAATGGCCAACAAACATGAAAAAAATGCTCAGCATCACAAATTATTAGAGAAATGCAAATTAAAACCACAATGAGGCCAGGTGTGGTGGCTCATACCTGTAACCTCAGCACTTTGGGAGGCTGAGGTGGGCGGATCACAAGGTCAGGAGTTTGAGACCAGTCTGACCAATATGGTGAAACCCTGTCTCTACTAAAAATACAAAAAAAAAAAAAAAAAAAAAAAAAAAGCCGGGCGTAGGGCCCCTGTAGTCCCAGTTACACGGGAGGCTGAGGCAGGAGAATTGCTTAAACCCGAGAGGCGGAGGTTGCAGTGAGCCAAAATCACACCACTGCACTTCATCCTGTCTCAAGGGAAAAAAAAAACAAAAAACAAAAAAACCAATGAGATACCTTCTCTCACCGGTCAGAATGGTTGTTATTCAAAAGACTAAAAATAACAGATGTTGTTGAGCACGTGGAGAAAAGGGAACGGTTATACACTGTTGGTGGGAATATACATTAGTACAACCTCAGTGGAAAATGGTATGGGGATTTCTTAACTAAAAATAGAACTACCATTGGATCTAGCAATCACACTTCTGGTATCTAACCAAAGGAAAAGGAATTATATTTAAAAACACCTCAAGTCATATGTTCACCACACCACTGTTCACAATAACAAAGATATGAAATCAACCTAAGTGTTAATCGGTGAAGAATCATTGGAAACAGGAAATATATATATACATACATACATACTCACACACATACACATATACACCTTGGAATACTATGCAGCCATAAAAAGGAATGGTATCTTGTCTTTTGCAGCAACATGGATGGAACTGGAGGCCTTTATCATCAGTAAAATAACTCAGAAACAGAAAGGCAAATGCCACACATTCTCGCTTGTAAATGGGGGCCAAATGATGGGTACACATGGACAGACAGTAAAATAATGGACATTGGAGACTAAAAATGGTGGGAGGATGGGAGGGAGGTGAGGATTGAAAAATTATGTATTGGGTACGATGTTTACTGTTTGGGTGATGGGTACATTAAAAGCCCAGACTTTACCAATAGGCAATATATGCATGTAAGAAATCTGCATTTGAACTCCCTACATATATTTTTAAAATTTTAAAAATTAAAAAAAAAAATTGCCACTATGCCATTAGCTGGTACCATGTAATTTAGCATTTAACTGTGTATGGATCTCTTTTCTCCATCATTGCTTCATCACATTCGTTTTGTTATGATGAGGGACTGTCTTTTACTTTTTTTATATTCCTCTCAGCACTAAGCAAATAACGGGACCCTAAACACTTAACTGATTGTTCATTTCTGAAGTGTACAATACAGATAAGTAGGAAATGTTAATATCATTGTTTTGTTTGTTTGCTGGTTTTGTTTTTCAGTAGGTGTTTGAGAGAAACACTTAACTCCGTAAGTGGACTGGTGTTTTTGCCATGAATGCGTTCAGCACTAGGAAAGGTGATACATACTAGAACTGAGGATCTTCACTGGGAATTCATATGCTTTCTAAGAGACCGTGGGAGAGTTTCTGGGTACCTCTGCACCCCTAAAATCCTAGCAAAATTATGCGTGTGTGCACACTTTTCTGCATTTTTCTTTTTCTTTTTTTTTGAGACAGAGTCTCACTCTGTCGCCCAGGCTGGAGTGTAGTGGCATGATCTCGGCTCTCAGCTCACTGCAGCCTCTACCTCCAGGGTTCAGGCGATTCTCCTGCCTCAGCCTCCTGAGTAGCTGGGATTACAGACACCCACCACCACGCCCAGCAAATTTTTGTATTTTTAGTAGAGACGGGGTTTCACCATGTTGGCCAGGCTAGTCTCAAACTCCTGGACTCAAGTGATCCGTCTACCTCGGCTTCCCAAAGTGCTGAGATTACAGGCGTGAGCCACCACACCCGGTTTGTTTGTGCATTTTTCTTGAGAAAGGATCTGTAGCTTTCATTAAATGCTCAAAAGAGATCCTTAATCCACAGAAGGTTCACAGCCACTGATAGAAAATATCTAACACTGACAGAAAATAGTTCCTGAATTTTGCGATTAAATAATTTATTGTGAGTGGGAGGAGCTAAAAGAGTGATGCCACTTAGGAGAAGCACAAAGGAATTGGAGCTCAAGGATGAATTGTTAGTCTATGTTAATGAATTCAGTCTGTACAGGGTTCAAACAAAATATATTATGGATGAGCCTCTAATAAAAATGGACTTCCTCGGCCCTGCGAGTCCGACAGTTAATGATGGCTGGCAATTTGCTGCCGGCTGATTTTGGCTCAGTGCTTTGGAGCAGGCACAGGCCCAGTTCTCGCCACTTGGAAGGAAAGGGAAAGTGATAGTTTGTTACTTTGCTCTCATAAGCAATTTATGACAACAGTTTAATAAAAGCTTAAGAAATGTCCTCTCCCTGGGTGGGGAGAGGAGCCGAGGAGCCTCAGTGGGAGCACCACGTGGGATGTTAAGCCCCTCAGCATCTCCTGGGGCCACCTGACGCTGCCACACAAGAGAAGAGCAAGGGAGAGCCAGCGAGCCTGGTGTTTCTTTTAGTCCAGGCAAGGCTACTGTTATGCTTGCCAATTTGACTTTTCCCCAGCAAACTCAAGCTGTCCTGTGAGTTTGTCCCACATCAGCCGTGTGCCTGGGGAGCTGCCCCGAGCTTGGGCTCTGGTGCTGTCTGCTGCATGGACCTCATTAGCCCTCACCCAGCAGATTGCTTTCATATTGCTTCACCCTTTTCAGTTTTGAGTTACCATGTAAACATCAGATATTGGGGGTTTTGTGAAAGGATCCTTAGTCTCTAATATTTAGTTAAGGAAAAAAGCCCTCTTAGGGAATTAGATAGATTGGCTGAAAGGATTTCCTCCTGAAAATGCATTGCAGCATGGGTCAGTTCTAATTTTCCTCAATTCCTGAGGCCATTTAGTTTTGACTTCTCCCTCTCTCTCTTTCCCCATCTCAACCCTGTGAGTCCAGGTTTAGGGGATTTTACAGCCAGCCTTCACACAACTTTCTGCTCTACATTTGTGGCCTTAAAACTTGCTGATTTATAGGAAAGTATATTTCATGTCATGACCTGGGATATTAATATGTATGTATATGTATATATATATATATATAAGCAAAAGGGTTTTCCAAGGCAATATTTATCCTTATATACCATATTCTGGTATTTTCTATTCTGTGGGGGAATACTGCTGGTCTTCACTCATTAAATCATTTTCATGGCTCACTAATGGTTTGCACCCTGCACTTGGAAAACACCTCTCAGGGATACTCAGGGATCTATCCTTTCTATCACTGTGGTGAGGGATGGCTCAGGGCACCGTATAATGGCTGAACCTCTTTATGTGGCACAGCAGAACCAACTTTATGTATTTTCAGTAATACTTCTGATATTCTGGAGGGAGTAGAGCATAGTGGTTTAAGAGCGAATGTTCTAGTTAGAATGCGCGCTTGGTCCTGGGTCTCTGACCTACCACCTGCTGTGGTGTTGGGCAAGTTTCTTAGTCTCTCTGAATCAGTTTGCCCTTCTTTAAAATAGACAAAAGTCGAATACTTACAGCGAAACATTGTGAAGATTGAGATGCATATTATTAATACATTATTAATATATCCTAATGCACATTTATTTTAATACACATTAATACAGAATTAATATTAATAGCAAACATTTGTTCAATGCTGCTATGTGTCTGTGGTAAATTTAACAAATGTTTGCTATTAACATTATTAATACTGTATCTTAATATTTATATGTATCCCCAGTTGGATTACATTTTCCTTTTGCCCTTTGAAATAACTTATATTGAGCCTGTTAAGAATATGTGGGTTGGGTATGCTGGTTCACATCTGTAATCCTAGCACTTTGGGAGGCCGAGGCGGGCATATCGCTTGAGGCCAGGAGTTCTAGACTAGCCTAGGCAACATGGTGAAACCCTGCCCCTACAAAAAATGCAAAGAAATTAGCCGGCTATGGTGGCACGTACCAGTAGTCACAGCTACTTGAGAGGCTGGGGTGGGAGGATCACTTGAGCCCAGGAAGCAGAGGTTGTAATGAGCCAATATCATACCGTTAGACTGCAGCCTGGGTGACAGAGCAAGACCCTGTCTCAAAACAAAAACAAAAACAAAAAAGTTGTCGTATGTGTAGAAATAACCCCTATGTTCAAAACCATGAACTATAAGCAATGTGGTTAAATGAAAAAAAAATACTGCAGCTAGATAGCTAGATTTTGAATTAGAACATTTTCAGCTCTAAGTGATGGAAACCCCAATCAAACTGACTTAGGCAAAAATAGGAATTAACTGATCGACGTAACAGAAACATCTAGGGATATTGCTTTTGGCATTGGCCATTTCCAGTTGCTCTGAAGATATCAGCAGTTTTTCTGTTTGTTTCTTGCTCTGCCTTTCTCTGTTGGCTTCTTTTTCAGGCAAGCTTGCCCCCAAGCAGTGGCAGAAACAGCCACCAGCTGCTCTAGTTTTCTGTTCCACTAGCAGGAAGAAAAACCCTCTTCTCTGGTAGTTTCAGCTTAGTCTTACATCTGACGGACATGGACTTTGATGGGCTAAGCTCAGCTCACCCCTCCTGACTCTTTGCCACTGTTGGTCACGGAGCCATGAGAGGCACTGGTCATTGGATGTCCTGGGTCATGTACTTGCCTTGTGGGCTCAGCCCCTTTCAAGCCACATGGTCAGAATGGAGGAGGGCTGCTCCATGGGGGCATCTCAGCAGATGCCCATCACACACCTCCACCATCCCTCCCCTGAACATAGACTTCCTACATAGATGTTTTCTTTGAATAATTCAACTGAGAGTAGTGTTAACACCTAGATAGTTCTTATTCCAAGCTATATCTCATTTCCACTCTTAATTTATGTTACAGCTATGTTCAAAGATGTGTCATCCTTTCCTTCCCGATCACTGCTAAAATGTTCTTTTTAGTCACCCCATCTTTGTATTGCCACTTAACAGTCATCATTTCCTTCTATCTCATTTTATCCCTCCCTCTCTAATCTGCTTTTCCACACTTTTAGTACTTGTTGCCGTTGTTATGAACAGCAAAATACAGAGATGTGACACCCCACCTCCTCAGCAGTCTCTCCTTTTCATTTTGTGCTCTAGCCAGCCCAGGGGTCACAACTGCATTCTGCAGCTCTTCTTTATTCTCTGGCTGTGAATGAGGGTCCCTGATTCCAGACTACATGAGGTTGGGACTGTGAGTTGTTGGACAGGCCATGGCTTCCCCTGTACACACACACACACACACACACACACACACACACACACACAGATGGAATGGTTGACAGTGGACAGTTTGGTTGCAGTAGGGACTCCAGATGGTGAAGTGTGTCTGCCAGGGAGTTAAAGAGAATTGTGGGTCTGGAGCCAGTGAAGTTGAGGGCACATTCCAGAGCCTTACGTCTGCCATGTGCAAGATATGTTTAGCTTGCTAATTAAATTAGGAACAAGGTGAGTACTTGCTTGTTCATTCATTCATTCATTCATTCATTCATTCATTCAGAGACAGGGTCTTGCTCTGTCACTCAGAGTGCAATGGTGTGATCATAGCTCACTGTAGCCCTAAACTCCTGGGCTTAAGGAATCCTTCCTCAGCCTCCCGAGTAGCTAGGACTACAGGCGTGCACTACCACACTTGGCTAATTTTTTAAAATTTCTTACAGAGACAAGGTCTCACTATGTTGCCCACTTTGGTCTTGAACTCCTGGCCCCAGGCAATCCTCCTGCCTTGGCCTCCCAAAGTATTTGGGATTACAGGTGTGCACCACTGCACCTAGCTGACATTTTTTAAGCCCAATATTGTGATCTAATACTCTATAACTGTATAGGATGGATAAATCAAATGTTGTGAAGTTCACATATAGACAAAGGTGTGGATTCAAGTAGTCTCAATGTATGCATTATTTGGGGGAAAATTAGGAAATTCCCTACAGACATTAAAAAAATTCTAAAGTAGGCTGTGTGCAGTGGCTCATGCCTGTAATCCCAGCACTTTGGGAGACCAAGGCAGATAGATCACTTGAGATCAGGAGTACAAGACCAGCCTGGCTAACATGGTGAAACCCTGTCTCTACTAAAAATACAAAAAAAAAAAAAAGAAAAAAATTAGCCTGGCATGGTGTCGGGAGCCTGTAATCCCAGCTACTCGAGAGGCTGAAGCAGGAGAATTCTCTTGAACCAGGGAGGCGGAGGTTGCAGTGAGCCGAGATCACGCCACTGCACTCTAGCCTGGGAGACAGAGGGAGACTCCATCTCAAAAAAAAAAAAAAAAAACTAAAGTATCAGAATTTTTATGTATGTATTTATGGATGGATGTATACGTATGTATATTAAGAAATGCTAGTCAAAGTGCAGATGGGATTTACACATGTTATCTAATGGAAGCTTTCTAACCCCTGACCCCATAGGCACATCCACCATATGAGAACACAGGCTCACACAGAGTTGAAACCCTGTTGCCAAACTAAATCAAGACTGATAATTGGTCAGTTAGCTCAAAGAGTCAGTGAAAATGATGAGGGTGTGTGTAAAATGACACATACTTTACACATTTTATTTAAAATGAAAATATGATTTTGAAGTAGCATGTTGTCTAGCATTTTGAGTTTTTCCCTGCTCGTGCTGTGTGCATAGAGACCCTGATATATTTCCCCCAGTGGTCTGTCACTTGCTGTAAAATTTTGAGTTCTAGGAATGTTTTGAGTTAGGCCCAAGACCTTTTTCTTGTCTAAGTGTCCTCTGACTGAAGTATCTTCCTGTGTAAACACGAGCCATAATTTATCAGCCACAACTTCCATTTACATTTTTTTAAGGTGGACCTAGAACTCAGCAATACTTGCAAAGTAATCTAAGTTGGGAGGTCTTTCCAGAATTTTTCCAGTGTTATACAGTTGTCTCTGTCACACCTCATTCAGCGGCAAACTTGTTATGGTTTGCCTTCATGAAGTCTTTTTTTTTTTTTAAGAGATGAGGTCTCACTGTCACCCAGGCTAAAGTGCAGTAGCACGATCATAGCTAATTGTAATCTTGAGCTCCTGGGCTCAAACAATCCTCCTGCCTCAGTCTCCTGAGTAGCTAGGACTATAGGCATGTACTACTGTGCCTAGCTAATTTTTAAGTTTTTTTGTAGAGAATGGAGGTCTTGCTATGTTGCCTTGGCTGGTCTTGAATTCCTGGCCTTAAGCGATCCTCCCACCTCTACCTCTCAAAGTGTTGGGATGACAGGAATGAGCCACTATGCCCAGTCTGCCTTCATGGAGTCTTTATAAGGCATTTAGCTTAGTTTTTATAGAAACAACTATTTCTTGACTTCCATATTTAATTGATTTTATATAATGCTTGCACAGTATACATGCAAAGCAAGTACATTTGGCACAAATATTTGAAAGGAAACACAGCTCACCTGGAATAAGCACACAGCTCCATGGATGGAAAGGATGTGAGCAAATGTGTTGGCACTAGGACCACTGGTAGCTCACACTTAGGTGGGGCTGTGTTTTCTAAGTTCTTTATATACATTGACTCATTTCATCTTCACAGTACCCCGTCAGGTAAGGTATTATTATCCCATTACACAGATGATGGAAATTACGTACAGAGAGGACAAGAGATTTGCTTCAGAGTAACTTACTAGCTGCCAGCGTTCAGCCTGCATTGGGCTTTCGACAATATGTTTTGTGAAGGAAATGAGAGCATTTTGTGTGGAGGTAAATTAAGAGCACAGAGACACTATATAGAGATAATCCCTTAAAAAACCCCAGCATAACACATAAAGACTTCTGAAATATTCTCCATATCTCTCTAAAATTAGAGTCTAGGCTTTTAGAGGTAGAAATGACCTTAACATATCCCTGCATATCCCAACAGGATAACCAAGACCCAGACAGGTGAGGTGATTTCCTTCACAGGCACCCAAGAAAGTATGGCATAAAGTTTAGTTTCCTGACTTATCCCCCGTTTTCCTTCTCTCTTTTTTTTTTTTTTTTTTGAGACAGAGTCTTGCTCTGTCAACCAGGCTGGAGTGTAGTAGCATGATCTCAGCTCACTGTACCCTCTACCTCCGGGGTTCAAGCAATTCTTATGCCTCAGCCTCCTGAGTAGCTGGGATCACAGGCGTGCCACCATACCTGGCTAATTTTTTTTGTATTTTTAGTAGAGATGGGGCTTCACCATGTTGCCCAGGCTGGTCTCGATCTGCTGGCCTTAAGTGATCTGCCTGCCTCAGCCTCCCAAAGTGCTGGAATTACAGGCATGAGCCACCGTGTCCAGCCTGTCCCACATTTTCTTATGGAAGAAAAGGATGCATTGTAGTGTATGTGTAATCTTCTGAGAGAAACATTCAGGAAATGAGCCTCCCAGAGTGTGCCAAGAGAGCAAGAAGGTTGGTGGATAAGGACCACCTTAGTGTTACCAAATCCACATATCTCTCCTCCAGTCAGAGTAAAGCTTGGACCAGGGAATCTTAGGACTGGAAAGGGTCTAGCAATGTGGTTTTATCCACCCCTGTCTAGGGAAGGAGGGAATGAGGCCAGCTGAGCACCAATAAGGTAGATGGTTTTGTCACTATTTTATGGGTAAGGAAGTTGAGCTTTAGAGAGAGAAAATGATTTATCCAAAGTCATGCTGCTAGAAAGAAATGGAACCAGGACATAAGCCTGGTCTTGCTAAAGCTAAGGCCCGTGATCTTTATGCCATGCTAATTGTTCATCCTGTGCAGTTGTTTAACCACAGTTTTCTTGGCTAGAAATTCTTACTAAGGTTAACCCTAAATATCTCTTGAATTTAAATGTTTATCCTTCTGTAGTCCTTAGTCAACAAAAGAAGCGATTGATCAGCCTATTTGAGAGGGTATAAGAAGACACAGATTGGCAGTGTTTGAATGTCAGTAGTACTCATCAAATAATCCCAGGATAGAAGGAATTTTGTTCAACTCTCCCATTATCCCTGCTCACATTTGCCCTGTAGCATCTCCACCAAGCCTGTGCTGGGTAGTTTTCAGTCCAGAAATTAAGAGAAATAAGAAAGAGGGGCCCGGGCACAGTGGCTCACGTCTGTAATCCCAGGACTTTGGGAGGCTGAGGCAGGCGGATCACCTGAGGTCAGGAGTTCGAGACCAGCTGGGCCAACATGGTGAAACCCCATCTCTACTAAAAGTCCAAAAATTGTTGGGCATGGTGGCATGCGCCTGTAATCTCAGCTACTCAGGAGGCTGAGACAGGAGAATAGCTTGAATCCGGGAGGCAGAGGTTGTAGTGAGCCGAGATCGCGCCACTGCACTCCAGCCTGGGCTACAAGAGTGAGACTCCATCTCAAAAAAAAAAAAAAAAAAAAAAAAAGAGGGAAGTCACCATCTTAGCCCATCCCATCTTCGCCCCAGGAAGTCATACACACGTATGCCATCTTTGATTTCTGTTTGCAAAAGTAATTCATGTTTATAGTAGAAACTTTGATCACTGAAGAAAACTCATGATCACTGAAGAAAGCTCAAGAAAGAATTTGAAAATCTATATGTATGAGTTATCTATTGCTATATAACAAGTTACCCCAGAATTTAGCAGCTTAAAACAAACTTTTATCTCCCATA
The DNA here is from genome assembly GCF_049350105.2 of Macaca mulatta. Lineage (NCBI taxonomy): Eukaryota > Metazoa > Chordata > Mammalia > Primates > Cercopithecidae > Macaca > Macaca mulatta. Next base: position 107,832,212 of record NC_133410.1, on the reverse strand, counting down.
GTTTGAGAGTCAGCACTCTGGGAGTGGCTTAGCTGGGTAGTTCTCTCATGGAGTTGCAGTCAAGCTGTGAGCTGAGGCTCTAATCATCTGGAGCTTTGTCTGGGGCTGCAGGGTCTCCTTTCAAATTCACGTTGAGTGTTGGCAGGAGGCTTCAGTTCTTGCCATATGGTCTGCCTCATGGAGCTGCCCTCAGCATGGCTTCCCACACGGCCGTGTTGATGAGAGAGAGAACACTCACTAGAGAGCAACCAAGATGCAGCCACAATCTTTTCTGCACTGATCTTAGAAAGGATGCTCCTGCACTTCTGCTGTATTCTGTTGGTCACACAACCAACCCTGGTATAATATTATAGGAGTGGACTACACAAAGGTGTGAGTACCAGGGATGGGAATCATTGAAGGCCATACTGAAGGTTGCCTACCACAGTGTGTAAATCAAAATTATGTTGCAGTAAAATTACATAAGTTTTTGCCCACAGTTCTCCTATTTTCCCCCCTAGAGTATTGCAAAATACAGAAGATCACCAGGAAAAAAAAAAAAAAATCTGAAGGGAATGCAATGTTGAGCCATGAATGTCCCAATAAGCTGTTTATTGCTCTCATTCTAAAGGAGCTTCTTGATTTTATTCCAAGTCTGCCATGTCAAAATGTGTGGTTTGGGAAAGAGGAGAGTAAGGGCAATAGAGTGGATAGAAGCATGTGGATGCGCTGTGGTCCTGACGTCATTTGTGTTTTGGTGAACCTACAGCCCCACTGCCTCTGAGAAAAGATAAGGAGTTTAGGATTCGGTCCAGGCTGAAACTTGGGAGAAGCTCATGGCTCCTGGACCTCCTTATTCTGTTTTTAGATGCAGATAAGAAGCAGAGATTTGTAAATGATATTCTAATTTTTACTAATAATCATTTGAGGAAAAAGATTTGACTACTTCAAACATGCAAGCATTGAAAGTGACGTAAAAGGTTTTTTTTGTTTGTTTTGGGTAGGGGTAAGGGGGAGAAGCATTTTGTTTTTGCAAATACAGGATACAGAGATCTAGAAGGAGATCTTAACATCTGGACAAGCAGTAGTATTCCCCAGCCTCCCACCCTCAACTGTTCCAGATAACAGAGGAAACTTGTGGGTAAATAAGTAGTAGGTAATATAAGCATTTATAGATAGGGAACATTTTTATATCAGACATGGCAGAGCTTTTTTTGAAAAGCACATACCTGTATGATATTTTGGTGAATAAAGGTAATGCAGAGGCAAACTGTAATATCAAATAAATTTGAATGAATTCTTCTATAGTACCTACAGTCAAAGGGAATTTATCAGTGAAAATCAGTACAAAACAAACAGCAAAATGGAATAAATTTGAATAAATTCCTGCACAGGCAATCACAGTACATGTTGATAAATGTTTCAGCATAAACTGATACAAAGTATAACATAAAATATTAATTTTGAAGGAATTCCTATGTCATGCCTTGAATAAAAGCTAATATTTCACTGAATAATGTGTGTGTACCAAGCAACGGGAAAAAAACTGAATTAGTTTTCACAAAACGGCTCTAACCTAATGTGTATAACCATTTTTCAGCTGACTTTGAGCCACAGGTTGCAGTAGTCATATGGATGTGACTCTTAGATGTCAGAGGAATGGCCCTACTCTGGTGGCAGAGTGGCCGTTGATCTCTGTCCCTGTCCATCCTGTGGACCTTTTTGCAGACTGAGGAGCTGATGCAGTTAACTGGTGCAGCTGGTATGTGGCTTTCTGGACCTGCCTCCCTCAGCCAGAGGAGACCTTTGGATTTCTCCATCCTAAGCCAGACTTATTGATGGCCAAGAGTGAGGAGCAGGTAGGACAGCCACAAAGTAACTGCTTTGCTCTTTGGCTATGCCCTGAAGTGTCCAAAGTCATTGTTCTAAAGTGGAGCAACTACATAACCGACAGTTAACCTCTAGAGCCCTGCACAAATCCTCCCTTTCAGTCCAGACGCTATATGAGTTTGGGGAACCTGAGCCTTCCTGTGTGCACATATTCCCCTATTGCTGCTGATGCAGGGAAAACTGTGCCCAGTAGTGACATCATCCAGCACCTCAGGTGCCAAAGTCCCCAGACCCTGATCACAGAGCATGGGGCTGAGTCCCTCATAGGTGGTCACACCACCCTTTGTCCTGCTGTTGGCTGGAATGTGTCCAGCCTAGCTCAGCATGGAAGAAGATGAACCCCACCACCTACCATGGGGAGCAGCACCTCAAATGACAGTGCCACAGAGAAAATGGAGCAAAACCAGGATGACCTTGCCAGCTCTTCATTGTTAAGATCAGTGCATTTAAGTGCAGAGGGATGTGGATGGAAGCCATGGCCTAGCTTGGCTTGTCGCAGACCTCTGGGCCAGGTCCTTGCCACCTCCTAATGCAGACAGCGAACACTGGAGGCCTGAGCATCAGCTCTTGAAGTAGCTCTCTGGGAGGGCGGTGAGGCATATGTCGAGAGCATGGGAATTGCCAGCAGACAGATCTTCAGTGAATTACCTGAGCTCATTACACCTTAGATTCCTCATCTGTAAAATGGGTCACCTGCCTAATGAGGGTGTTGTGAAAATTAGCATATTTAAAGGTACTAGGGCTGTTTCTGGCACAATGTCAGGGTTCAGTAATTCTAGTTAAAAATAGAAAAGTGGCTCCTGGCTGGCAAGATGGCCGAATAGGAACAGCGCCAGTCTGCAGCTCCCAGCGAGATGGACTCAGAAGGCGGGTGATTTCTGCATCTCCAACTGAGGTGCCCGGTTTATCTCATTGGGACTGGTTGGACAGTGGGTGCAGCCCATAGAAGGCCAGCCGAAGCAGGGTGGAGTGCTACCTCACCCGGGAAGCACAAGGGGTTGGGGAATTTTGTCCCCTAGCCAAAGGAAGCCATGAGGGACTGAGCCTGAGGAACTCTGGCGAAGATATTGCGCGTGTCCCACGGTCTTCACAACCCACAAACCAGGAGATTCCCTCTGGTGCCTGCCCCACCAGGGCCCTGGGTTTCAAGCACAAATCTGGGCGGCCCTTTGGGCAGACACCGAACTAGCTGCAGGAGTTCTTTTTTACCATACCCCAGTAGCACCTGGAACACCAGAGAAACAGAACCATTCACTTTCCTAGAAAGGGGTGCTGAAGCCAGGGAGCCAAGTGGTCTGGCTCAGCGGGTCCCACCCCCACAGAGCCCAGCAAACTAAGATCCACTGGCTTGAAATTCTTGCTTTAGGCACAGCAGCAGTCTGAGCTCCACGTGGGGCGCTAGAGCTTGGTTCGGGGAGGGGCGTCCGCCATTGCTGAGGCTTGAGTAGGCGGTTTTACGCTCACAGTTTAAACAAAGGCACTGGGAAGTTGGAACTGGGCAGAGCCCACTGCAGCTCAGAAAGGCTGCTAGGGCCAGACTGCCAGACTTCTCTTCTCTGGGCAGGGGATCGCTGAAAAAAAGACAGCAGCCCCAGTCAGGGACTTATAGATAAAACCTCCATTTCCCTGGGACAGAGCACCTGGCGAAAGGGGCAGCTATGGGCTCAGCTTCAGCAATATTCAACATTCTTAAAGAATTTTCAACCCAGGCTGTCAGAGCCTGACAGCTCTGAAGAGAGCAGCGGACCTCCCAGCACAGCGTTTGAGCTCTGCTAAGGGTCAGCCTGCCTCCTTAAGTGGGTCCCTGACCCCTGTGTATCCTGACTGGGAGACACCGCCCAGTAGGGGCCAACAGACACCTCATACAGGAGAGCTCTGGGTGGCATCTGGCAGGTGCCCCTCTGGGACAAAGCTTCCTGAGGAAAGATTAGGCAGGAATCTTTGCTGTTCTGCAGCTTCCGCTGGTGATACCCAGGCAAACAGGGCCAGGAGTGGACCTCCAGCAAACTCCAGCAGACCAGCAGCAGAGGGGCCTGTCAAAAGGAAAACTAACAAACAGAAAGGAATAGCAGGTCCACTCAAAGACCCTATCCAAAGATCACCAACATCAAAGACCAAAGATGGATAAATCCACAAAGATGGGGAGAAACCAGTGCAAAAAGGCTGAAAATACCAAAAACCAGAACACCTCTTCTCCTCCAAAGGATCACAACTCCTCGCCAGCAAGGGAACAAAATTGGATGGAGAATGAATTTGACGAATTGACAGAAGTAGGCTTCAGAAGGTGGGTAATAACAGAGTCCTCTGAGCTAAAGGAGCATGTTCTAACCCAATGCAAGGAAGCTAAGAACCTTGAAAAAACGTTAGACGAATTGCTAACTAGAATAACCAGTTTAAAGAAGAACATAAATGACCTGATGGTGCTGAAAAAACAGTATGAGAACTTCATGAAGCGCACACAAGTATCAATAGTCGAATCGATCAAGCAGAAGACAGGATATCAGTGATTGAAGATCAACTTAAGGAAATAGAGAAGACAAGATTAGAGAAAAAAGAATAAAAAGGAACGAGCAAAACCTCCAACAAATATGGGACTATGTGAAAAGACCAAATCTGCGTTTGATTGGTGTACCTGTAAGTGACAAGGAGAATGGAACCAAGTTGGAAAACACTCTTCAGGATATTATCTAGGAGAACTTTCCCAACCTAGCAAGACAGGCCAACATTCAAATTCAGGAAATGCAGTGAACACAACAAAGATACTCCTTGAGAAGAGCAATCCCAAGACACATAATCATCAGATTCACCAAGATTGAAATGAAGGAAAAAATTTTAAGGGCAGCCATAGAAAAAGGTCAGGTTACCCACAAAGGGAAACCCATCAGTGTAACAGCTGATCTCTCTGCAGAAACCCGACAAGCCAGAAGAGAGTGGGGGCCAATATTCAACATTCTTAAGGAAAAGAATTTTCAACCCGGAATTTCATATCTAGCTAAACTAAGCTTCATAAGTGGAGGAAAAATAAAATCCTTTATAGACAAGCAAATGCTGAGAGATTTTGTCACCACCAGGCATGCCTTACAAGAGCTCCTGAAGGAAGCACTAAACATGGACAGGAACAGCTGTTACCAGTCACTGCAAAAACATGCCAAATTGTAAAGAACATCAACACTATGAAGAAACTGCATCCACATAATGGGCAAAAAAACCCCAGCTAGTTTCATAATGACAGGATCAAATTCACACATAACAGTATTAACCTTAAGTGTAAATGGGCTAAATGCCCCAATTAGGAGACACAGACTGGCAAATTATTTAGAGTCAAGACCCATCAGTGTGCTGGAGATCCAAGTCATGTGCAAAGACACATAGGCTCAAAATAAAGGGATGGAGGAATCTTTACCAAGCAAAAACTAAACAACAACAAACAAACAAATGTAACAGGAATTGCAGTCCTAACCTCGGATAAAAAAGACTTTAAACCAACAAAGATCAAAAGAGAAAACAAGGGCATTACATAATGGTAGAGGGATCAATGCAGCAAGAAGAGTTAACTATCCTGAATATATATGCATCCAATACAGGAGCACCCAGATTCATAAAGCAAGTTCTTAGAGACCTACAAAGAGACTTAGACTCCCACACAATAATAGTTGGAGACTTTAACACCCCACTGTCAATATTAGATCAATGAGACAGAAAATTAACAAGGATATACAGGACTTGAACTCAGCTCTGGACCAAGGGAACCTGATAGACATCTACAGAACTCCCCACCCCACATCAACAGAATATACATTCTTTTCAGCAACTCATCACACTTACTCTAAAATTTACCATGTAATTGGAGGTAAAACACTCCTCCGCAAATGCAAAGGAACGGAAATCACAACAGTCTGTCAGACCACAGTGCAATCAAATGAGAATTTAGGATTAAGAAACTCACTCAAAACTGCAAAACTACATGGAAACTGAACAACTTGCTCCTGAATGACTATGGGGTAAATAACGAAATGAAGGCAGAAATAAGGATGTTCTTTGAAACTAACGAGAAGGAAGACACAATGCACCAGAATCTCTGGGACACATTTAAAGCAGTGTGTAGAGGGAAATTTATAGCACTAAATTCCCATAAGAGAAAGCAGGAAAGATCTAAAATTGACACCCTAACATCAAAATTAGAAGAACTAGAGAAGCAACAGCAAATTCAAAACCTAGCAGAAGACAAGAAATAAGTTTAAAAAATAAAACAACACACACACAAAATGGATAGACCGCTAGCCAGACTAATAAAGAAGAAAAGAGAGAAGAATCAAATAGACACAATAAAAAATGATATAGGGGATATCACTACTCATCCCACAGAAATACAAACTACCATCAGAGAATACTATAAACACCTCTATGCAAATAAACTAGAAAACCTGTAATAATGGATAAATTCCTGGACACATACATCGTCCCAAGTCTAAACCAGGAAGAAGTTGAATCCCTGAATAGACCAATAGCAAGTTCTGAAATTGAGGCAGTAATTAATAGCCTACTGACAAAAAGTCCAGGACCAGATGGATTCACAGCCGAATTCTACCAGAGGTACAAAGAGGAGCTGATACCATTTCTTCGGAAACTATTCCAAACAATAGAAAAAAAGGGAATCCTCCCTAACTCATTTTACGAGGCCCGCATCATCCTGATACCAAAACCTGGCCGAGACACAATAAGAAAGGAAAATTTCAGTCCATTATCTCTGATGAACATTGATGCAAAAATCCTCAATAAAATACTGGCAAACCGAATCCAGCAGCACGTGAAAAAGCTTATTCACCACGATCAAGTCAGCTTCATCCCTGGGATGCAAGGCTGGTTCAACGTACGAAAATCAATAAACATAATCCATCACATAAACAGAACCAAAGACGAAAATCACATGATTACTCCAATAGATGCAGAAAAGGCCTTCGACAAAATTCAACACCCCTTCATGCTAAAAACTCTCAATAAACTAGGTATCAATGGAACATATCTCAAAATAAGAGTTATTAATGACAAACCCACAGCCGATATCATACTGAATGAGGTAACACTGGAAGCATTTCCTTTGAAAACGGGCACAAGACAAGGATGCCCTCTCTTACCACTCCTATTCAACATAGTATTGGAAGTTCTGGCCAGGGCAGTCAGGCAAGAGAAAGAAATAAAGTGTATTCAAATAGGAAAAGAGGAAGCCAAATTGTCTCTGTTTGCAGATGACATGATTGTATGTTTAGAAAACCCCATCATCTCAGCTCAAAATCTCCTTAAGCTGATAAGCAACTTCAGCAAAGTCTCAGGATACAAAATCAATGTTCAAAAATCACAAGCATTCCTATACACCAATAACAGACAAACAGAGAGCCAAATCATGAGTGAACTCCCATTTACAATTGTTACTAAAATAATAAAATACTTAGGAATACAACTTACAAGGGATGTGGGTGTGAAGGACCTCTTCAAGGAGAACTACAAACCACTGCTCAAGGAAATAAGAGAGGACACAAACAAATGGAAAAATGTTCCATCCTCATGGATAGGAAGAATCAATATCGTGAAAATGGCCATACTGCCCGAGGTAATTTGTAGATTCGGTGCTATCCCCATCAAGCTACCACTGACTTTCTTCACAGAACTGGAAAAACCTACTTTAAACTTCACATGGAACCGTAAAAATTCTAGAAGAAAACCTGGGCAATACCATTCAGGACATAGGCACGGGCAAAGACTTCGTAACTAAAACAACAAAAGCCAAAATAGACAAATGGGATCTAATTAAACTAAAGAGCTTCTGCACAGCAAAAGAAACTATCATAATAGTGAACAGGCAACCTACAGAATGGGAGAAAATTTTTGCAATCTCTCCATCTGACAAAGGGCTAGTATCTAGAATCTACGAAGAACTTAAACAAGTTTACAAGAAGAAAACAACCCCATCAAAAAGTGAACAAAGGATATGAACAGACGCTTCTCAAAAGAAGACATTTATGCAGCCAAACAACATGAAAAAAAGCTCATCGTTATTGGTCATTAGACCACAAATCAAAACCACAATGAGATACCATCTCACACCAGTTAGAATGGCGATCATTAAAAAGTCGGGAAACAACAGGTGCCGAAGAGGATGTGGAGAAACAGGAACACTTTTACACTGTGGTGGGAAGTGTCAGCCATTGTGGAAGACAGTGTGGCAATTCCTCAAGGATCTAGAACTAGAAATACCATTTGACCCAACAATGCCATTACTGGGTATATACCCAAAGGATTATAAATCACTGTATGAAGACACATGTATGTATGTTTATTGCAGCACTGTTCACAATGAACCAACCCAAATGTCCATCAGTGACAGACTGGATAAAGAAAATGTGGCACATATACACCATGGAACACTATGCAGCCATAAAAAAGGATGAGTTTATGTCCTTTGCAGGGGCATGGATGAAGCTTGAAACCATCATTCTCAGCAAACTATCACAAGAACAGAAAACCAAACACTGCATGTTCTCACTCATAAGTGGGAATCGAACAAGGAGAACACATGGACACAGGGAAGGGAACATCACATACTGGGGCCTGTCATGGGGTGGGGACCTAGGGGAGGGATATCATTAGGAGAAATACCTAATGTAGGTGACAGGTTGATGGGTGCAGCAAAGCACGTGTATACCTATCTAACAAAACTGCAAGTTCTACACATGTACCCCAGAATTTAAAGTATAATTTTAAAAAGAAAAAAATAGGAAAGTGTACCTGTAATCCCAGCTACTCAGGAAACTGAGGCAGAAAGATTATATAAGACCAGGAGTTCAAGGCAGCAGTGAGCTATGGTCATGCCGGTGCACTCCAGCCTGGGTGACATAGTGAGACTGTCTTTTAAAAAAATTTTAAAAATTAGCCAGGTGTGGTGGCGCATGCCACTAGTCCCAGCTACTCTGGAGGCTGAAGCAGGAGGATGGCTTGAGCTCAGGGGTTTGTAGCAGCAGTGAGCTGTGATCTTGCCACTGCATTCCAGTCTGGACCATGGAGTGAGATCCTGTTTGTAAATATACACGTGTGTGTGTGTGTGTGTGTGTGTGTAATGTGTGTGTATATGCTGTGTAATCTTAAGTGAATCTAATAACTGCTCTAGTTTACTCTGCAAATGAAAAGGTTAGACTAGACAACCTCTGAAATCTTTGTTGGTTCTAAGTATCTCTGCCTCAGTTTAGCTCCCATTCCCTTATTCCCAAGTCCAATGCACATCCCGTCTCTTTGTTTCAACTTTCATGGCAGAAGTGCAGGTGGGGTGGAGTGTGCCTTTTGGAAAGTGGAAACGGTTGTGGCTTCAGGGAGCCCTGGCCTCAATCAAGCTGCTTCCTGGAGTTGTGTTGCCTCTGAGCCTGTTTCCTCATTTGTATGATGGGGATATCATTGTCTCCTTCACAGGGTGATGATAGTTAGTCGTATACAGAAGGCACCTACAGCTCCTGGCACAGGCTGGTGAGCAACAAAAGTTTACCATTATCACTCTCTCAGTATCAAGGGGACATTTCATCCCTGAGCATCTCTGGCCATTTCAGGATGTGCTCAGCGTCTCTCATTTGCTCTGGTCCCAGTGACCTTGTTAGCTCCTGGCTATGTGCATGCAGGCCCTTCTGCCTCCCCAGTTAGGGGATGGCCTGATGAACAGCAGCAGAGTAGGCCCATGCCTGATGCTTAATCATTTCGCCATCTTTTTCCTGCCAGGTGCCATGTCCAAGATACAACACCTACATCAAGGAACTCAGTCTGAAGTCGAGGCTGCAGAAACTGTAGTCTAGCTTTCTGACCAAAGCTGCATTTTGTGCTTTTATGGCAGTGTAGATTCTTTTGCTTGAACATACCCAAAATCTTAGTTTTTAATTGGTGATTCTTTTTAGGATTACAGCAGTTTTTGGTGTCAAAGCCAAAAGATTCTGAATTATTACAGATCTTGTGTTATTTTGTGGCAATGTAACATCTCTTAACCAACCAAACAAGATGAGTAGGTTAGAGATTAAACTGGCTGCAGAAGTCTAAATGAAAATGAATCCCTAAGTTCTGAGACGTAGTGAGGAGAAACCATATTGCCAGTAGATCTTCTCATCCTGCATTTGGAGTGGTTGGGATTCTGGAGTCAGATGCCTGGGTTTGAATCGGGGTTTTCCTAGTCACTAGGTAGGTAGCCACTCTAGTCCAGGCTACTTAATGTCTCATAAGTTCATTTTCCACAATTGGAAAGTGACAATATGGAGTTTACTTCAGTGGTTGTTGTGAAACTTTATTGAAATGACACAAGTATGTAACTGTGCCAGTTCCATTGTAAGGATGCAATAAATGCTAGCTCTTGTTTTTATTAATGACGAGTATATAATTTTTAAACTCATTGCCCACTTCGGGCAGTTTTTTACCCTGTAGAAGCAGTTGTAATCATTTTCAAATCAGGCTTCCTACACCCTTCTGGCTGGAAAGAAAAGTCTCTAATTTCATTGATCTTCGAGGGTGCATGCCTTAGTTGAATGAGTAATAACCAAATGGAGATATGTAGTAGGCAGTTAGAAGTTTTAGCATCTTTGGGATCATGTGGTCAACCACATTATAAATGAATGCTTGGATGTAAGGGCAGACCTGCATCTGTGTGTGTGTTTTCAGTGGGTGGAGGGGGCCACGTGGTATCACAGCATGCCACGCAGGGATTTACGGTGGTCAAGAAGCATTTGTGGTACAGAGCTTGGAGTTTGGAGTAAGGCTTCCTTGTTTTGCATCCTGGCTCTACGATTATCAATCTGTGTGACCTTGGGTGAGTCACTTAACTGTTTGCTCACCTGTTAAATGTGAATAATAATAGTATCTCTCTTTTTTTGTGAAGGCTGAATGAGATAAATGAAAAACTGTTTGCAGTATGGTCATACTAAAATGGGAGCAGTCAGTATCGTACCCCCATTTCCAGCGGAGTGGTGGGCAGATCTAGCCCTTGCACATACAACTTGCAGAATAGTTTATAGTAGTGAGCATAGCTAGTAAATGTACAATGAAAAAAGTTCCTGTTCCTCATTTCTACCTGATTGGATGAGACACCCATTTAATGCAAATTTCAATAATGCTCTGGTACTAACTCTGTTCAATTTAGTAAGAGAGCTTTGTAGAGTTATTGTGACACGTGGGTTAAGTATGGCTAACTTTGGGTTTAAGTGTGAGGTCTAATCATCCCAGTCTGTCCTCTAAATTTTTTGCTGTTTTGTTCAACATAATTATGTAAACAGGTATTCTCTATGTAAACATTTGTGAAAGTTAAAGTACCGAAGCAGATTAAATATAGAACTAGACTGGATGCCTACATCAGTGTTTTAGTGACAGCAAAAATAAACAAACAAACAAAAAACCCATCATCTGTTACATTTAATTATTTTGGCCAGTTTGAGTTCTGTTGGTTTGATAGTATTCTTTTTCGTTGACATATGAATTTGCTTGGGATTTTATGCCAGTTTTCTATTTCTGCATATTTAAGGAATATTTTAATAAATAATAAATCAACCTTGAGGATCTATGACTTTTTTCTTTTAAAGAAAGTTCATACATTAGTCCATAACCATTGAATAGATCGTTCAGAGTGTATGAAGAAGAGCAGAATCCTGTGCACAGCTGGCTTTTCTGATTTGCTGGGTATTTAGTGTGCATTTCTCTATCCAGCTCATATGCCGGATGGAGGAACACTTTACCCTCCTGGTCTCTGCCCGTTGGGCAATCGGGTTATTCTGGGTATGTGGAGGAGCTTTTTTTGATTCTTGTTGTGAGGGATGCTTTCAGCAGAAAAGGGAGGAAGGATATTTGTCTTTCATTGCTCAATACCCAGATATTTCATATTCATCAGAAATAGCTACTTCCAAATTATTTTTCCTTCTTTAAATTAGACACAACATTATCCCATCTACTGTTATTTCTTTTTTACACTTTTATATTAGCAATCGACTGTTGGCATGTTCTGTCAGCTGCCTCTAGTGATAACATCCGGGCTTTTTACAGCCTTGCTTTTCCAGGGAGCTCTGTGCACTTCACAGATTACACCATTAGTCCTCACAGTTGTTCCCGGAGGTAGGTAGGATCACACAGAGCGTGCAGGGGTGAGAACAGAGGGCTGGGGCGAGTGAATCTGAGAAAAGCAGTAGGTTACTTCTTTTATGTTAGCATTTCTGCTTTAGGCAGACTTCTGCATTTCCACCTATTTTCATATTTTCTTCAAAGCATTTTTCAAGTGATAAGTCATTAGCTTCATGGCTGCAGAATGAAGTAAGGGGATATTAATGTAGCTATTGAGAAATAAGAACCTTCACTGAAACATTTTTAGGGTCGTTCAGAGCAGCTTTAACTCTTGGTTTGGGTGTGATTTTTGCCTAGAATTTGGAGTATATTTAAATTGGTTTTAAATTCTGAGATTGAGTGATCAAAAGAAACCTCTCTAATGATATAGTTGTCTAACATCTATTCAGTGTAACTCTTTGAAGGTGCAAGATTAATATTCCTAAGGCCCAGCTCTGATCAGTTCATAATTTTCTTTTGTGTCTTTTTTAACATTATGAGCTTTGGATTCAAAAGACCTGACTTCATTTCATGGGCTGGTTATATAACCTGTCTGATTCTCGCTTACCTCCTCTATAATGGAGGTAATAATACCCAACTCAAAGTGTGGTGGTTACAATTAAGTGAGATCATGTGTGTGAGATACTAAGCACAGTTGATGTCAATAAAGCTTTAAAAAGGCGAAAAACAGTACAAAATCCAGATTCTTTGATGCTATGTTTTAGATGCTGGCTTGAAATCACCTCATAACTGAGTTCTTAATTTCCAGCCAAAGACAAAACCTCACTCTTCATTTTTCATGAAGCAGAACAACCAATACAATTTACATGAAGCTAAAAAGCTTCACGAAGTAGTACTTTATCTTGCCACATGCTATAGCATTCTGTTCCGTTTCATTGAGGAAGAAAATGGCCATTAAACTGTGATATCAAGCAAGTTGCAACCTGTTTAAAAAACAGTGGTCTAGAAGGCCCTGCATCTCCATTTCTTAGAATTCTACCCCCTGCCTCCCTTGAGACCTGTACCCCCTCATGAAATCTTCCCTCATCTTGGCATCTGGTGGCCTTCTCTGAACTTATTTTTTCTCAGTCTCATTTATGGCATTTACTGCAAATTGGCGTTAATGTTCATTATTGATTCATAACTTACCTCTATGGTGAGATGATAAGTACCATCAGGGCATGAACTCCATTGTGCCGTCATTTATCAACCTTTGAACAAAGCAGGATATCCTGCCCACTGAAGCCCTCAGAGTATTTGTTAGGAAATTGCCTGGTGTCTGGGATGCTTCCTTACCTTTGTGCTGACATTTGAAAGTCATAGAATTAGAGTTAGTGTGTTTACCCTTGGGAGCAGGTTCCCTCTCGCCATGAATACTATCTAGTTTGGACGTTTTCACCGGGTCTGCCTTGGATTTCTTGTGCATGTGAAAAAGAATGACATTAGGTTGAGATTGGTATTCTAGCTTCTAAATGGAGATTCTCAATTTTCCTGTTTCCTGACTTGACTTTGTTGGGCCTCAGAGGCTCCTTTCAGTTCTAACAGTGTTTGAGCAAAAATCAGCCTCCTTTCTGATGAGACCCAGCCTGATATCTTTAAACCTTGAACCTTTGCAGCATGTACCAGTTAATGATTTTAGCCTATGAGACCTGCACTTTATAGCCTAGGACACCTTTTGATGTGTCTCTGTATGTACACGGTGATCTGTAGATTCTACATGTGAGGATATTTACATATGGTATTTTATTCATATAGAACCATTCATCTACAATGAGAAAATAGTATACAGACCAGAATGGAATATTTATATCTTAATTATACAGATACAGTAAGTCCTCACTTAATATCATCCATTTGGAAACTGTGACTTTAAGCAAAATGACATCTATATATAAGAAATCTAACTTTACCGTAGGCTAATTGATATAAACAAAAGTTAAGTTGCTAGGACATATTTCTGGTCACAAAAACATCAGCAAACTTCTAAGTAGAGATTCAAAACACTTTTAATATTAAACTTTGAAATAAATGTGAGCTATGTATACAGAACTCAGGAGGTGAAGGCTGCAGTGAGCCGAGATCTCACCACTGCACTCTAGCCTGGGTGACGGAGCAAGACTCTGTCTCAAAAAAAAAAGAGAAAGGATTAATAAAAGCAAAATAGTTATTTACTCAGTGATTCAATGATTTTAGTTCATGGTTGAGAGTGGTCGGAATCTGTCCTGGTATATCAGGGCACAAGGCATTGGACCCACCATTCCATCACACATCCACACTCACTCAGACAGGGACTGTGTGGACACTTCAGTTCACCTGATGCACACATCTTTGCGATGTGGGAGGAAACCAGAGTACCCAGAGAAAACCCGTGCAGACATGGGGCAAATGTGCAAACTCTACACAGACAATGGCCCTGGCCTCTCATCAGTGTTACTGAAGGAAACGGCGTTGAACAAAATGACATTTCTCGAAGACCTGCTGTACACCACATCTCACATTTAGATCCCAGTTTTGAGAACCTAATGATAAGATTTCAAGAAGAGCAGGACCCATTTTATGTTTACACAAATTACCTACTCAAGGGTCAACCTCATTTTAAGGAACTGATTTAATTTAGGAAAGCTGTTTCTTTCTCTTTTTAATCTAATCTAAGAAGCTCAACTGAAATAGTAATAGATACCAGAAAAGTGACTGTGCAGCTCCATAGACTAACAAACCTGGCCATAGAAACATCTATCTTGGGACAATACGTTTGTAAAATGCGCATCAGAAATATCGAGGAAATTATAGATAAAAAACATCTTTAACAATTTAATGATACAAACAGTAAAAAGATTTTTAAAAACATAACTGCATAGTAAAGTCTGGGAAAAGTTACTGGTACACAGGTGTAGGCAGTAAATCTATTCATAGTCAAATTTTTCTCTTTTGAGTGTTGAACAGTTACAAGGACTTATGAAATGAGTTTTGTTTAATTCAGTACTCAGAATTCACAGACAAGCTTCCTTATTTAGATTCTTTCCCATCTAGTCTGCCATTTACCAGAGCTAAAGTGTGTGTCAAAGGAAGCAGGATTTGTCTTAAAGGCGATTTGGAGAAAATCTTCCTTCAATATTTAAGTGTCTGGCAAAGTCATGCTCACATGGATGTCAGTTTTGAGAGGAGGAAGTTTAAAATCAGGTGGCTTATTTACATTACTGGCTGAAAGCCTGTCTGATAGGATGACATGGAGACTAATTAATCACCTAGGGTCTCCTCATTTACTAATCACATTGCACAAAACTTCCCTGCTGACTGAGGCTCAAGGGCAAACCGTGGGCTTCCAGCCAGCTTATTTTTCATAAGCATTATGCTACCGCTATAAATTAATGTGAACCTAATATATTCTGTCAGCGGTTTACTTTCCCAGGGCGACCCTCTCTAGTTAAACAGCTTTAAATGAAATCTTGTATCAAAAATGAAAAGAAGTTTCTTGCAAAAGGAAAAAAGAATTTTAAGTCCTCTTTGCAATCTTTTTCCCCCACAGTATGTGCTATTTCAGTTCTGATAAAAATCTGCTAGATTAGCTGAATAGTGCACAGATGACGTGATAGTTTCTTTTTGTTATCTGAAAAGTGACCTTATGTTGTGCTTAGGTAAGAGCCTTTTTAATTACACTTTTAATGGCAATAATAGTGTATTTATTGAGTGCCTACTATATATAACACACATACCTTAACTCATTAATCCTCATATCAGTGCTGTGTGAATGCTAGGCAATAGTCTGTATTTATGGGTGAGAAAATTGAGGGTGTCAACTTGCCCAGGCCACATCCATTAAATGCTGGGGCCCAGATTTGAACCAAGGTTTGTCATCAGAGGTCAGGCTCATTTGGCTGTGTCACTATTTATACTTTGTATGATCCCTTTGTACTTTCTGTTTTAACTTCAGGAAATCAGCAGTCCTCTTAATTTTTAAAGATAAAGGCTGGGTGAGGTGGCTTATGCCTGTAATCCCAGCACTTTGGGAGACCGAGGCAGGTGGATCCCTTGAGGCCAGGAGTTCAAGACCAGCCTGGCAAACATGGTGAAACCTTGTCTCTACTAAAAAATACAAAAATTAACCAGGGGTGGTGGTGCACACCTGCAATCCCAACTACTCAAGAGGCTGAGGTAAAAGAATCGCTTGAACCTGGGAGGCAGAGATTGCAGTGAGCCGAGCTCACGCCTCTGTACTCCAGCCTGGGCCACAGACGGAGACTCCGTCTCAGAAAAAAAAGACATAATTTTTATTTCCATGTTGATTTTTTAATGTTCATCTGAATTAACAAATCATTTTAGAAGCTTGTTGATCTCTAGCACATCCTTTTATATCTTCAAATCACTTTAATGTCATGCCACGTTTATTCAGAGAACAAAAAATTATGGATGTCTTTAAACCAGAGGAAATAAGGGAAGCTTATTCACATCCCTCATGCTGTTGTTCATCAAGAGACTCTTCTAAACAATTCTAACAGAAAAGGAAAATTCCAGAGTGCATACACATGGATAGTTTCCAAGGCAGTGCTTGTTGAGAACCCAGCCTTCTCTCCTGAAGCTGTGAATAGTTTGTCTTATATGTAAATTAATTTCCAAGAGTCTGTGCAATAAAGTCTTATATAAAAGAACATATAAAGGAATGATTTGTCAAAACCCATTTTCCTTGTGAAAAATACCTAACTAAGGAGAGAGGTTGATATTCGGTGGCTTCTGTGGGCTCTGCGTTAAGCCAGTACTTTACTTCTTAGTATGCAGTGCTGATGTTCTTGGTTGAAAGGAATCCATTCCATTTCTTTTTATAGTGTCATGAAAAGTTGGAAAGAGGAAAAACTGAGCTGAACATACAGAATAAATAACTAAATGGTGCCATCAGGCTGCCCTTTTGTTTTCAGACATCCCCCCTCCTTCCTCCTTTGTGAGTCACTGAGCCAGTAAGACGGATCAAAGATGCCTCAGTGGATAGAACATTTTATGTGGAGGTTATTTGTCATCCACAACAAAGGACTAATTGCCTCTGTGCCTTCTTTCACATGATAATCAATGGATTGGGATCTCTTGATTGTGTCCCACGCATCCTGCATTCATCTCTCAAGATGTTTTAGGTTTTGATTGAATTTATAAAGCATCAGAAAGATGACATCAGTTCAGTGAAACTATTAAGGGAATGTTAAACAAGAGTATGGAAATATGAAAACAGAGCTTGAAGTGAAGGCACCTGTCATCATTCTTTTTGTAAATGTTGATTTGATCAGAGGTATAACCACTGTGATAGCTATGAAGAAGGTCAGGATGGAGCATTTATTTCAAAAGGCCCACCAGGAGAAAATTCAGTTCCTGTTTCAGCGTGCACTTGAGGTTCTCACAGATGACTTCTTGGATGACTTTGTTGCTAATGTTCTCAATCAGGTTTCCTTTTAAAGAAGCTTTCCGAATTCTGACAAGAAGCCAGTGTGCTCTCAGTCTAGTTTTCTGTAGTGGATTTGCCTCATGTGGGAGGTGGGGCACGTAGGCCACGGGAGCCTGTAAGTGTAGAAAACACCATTCAGCTCATTCTGTACAATGTCTGAAGCTTTGAAGTTACATTCTCCTGGCATTTAAATTATTTCAAAGGCAAGATGTTTACTAAAATGTACCTGCAACATGCAGTTATTTCTTAGGAACTTTTAATATTGACAGTTAAATTAGGATACTTTAAAGTGAAAGAATGATACATTGGCTGTAGCACAGACATCTGTTTAAAAATGGTCACTTTTCCCCTCTGTAAATGTATAAATGTCCTATATTTCTTAGAAAAGAAAGATTTCATCAGTGAAACAAACAAACAAAAAAACCAGAACCCACAAAAACAAAATAAAATTCAAAAACACACACAGATATGTAGACAGAGAGAGAGCATTTGTGGTAAGTGTTTTAAACATAGCTATTAATATCTCAGCAGCCCCCTCAGCTCTGATGGCGCTGACATCCCACAGGGCAAACCGAAGCAAGCCAGGGAGTTGGAGAACAATCTAAGACACAGACTCTCCTGTGGTACAATAACACTGAGTGTCAAGGACTGTGAAGGGTCTGAGATTTCACCCTGCATGCCGGCAAACAAGTTATCCTGCCACAGTGTCACAAGTCCCGGCAGAAGGCATCACACTGCTGGGGCAGAGACATAGGACTTTATTCATCACAGCAATGCCAGGAACCAGAGGATCAATATTTTTGTACACTTTCCCTGAGCCCTAATTCTTACAGGGTGGTGCAGAGAGGGCCAGGTGATACATAGTGAGTTGTATTCTAGGAGAGGAACCCTGAACTTAGGGAACTCCGATCTTTTATAATGGGCAGTAAGCCTCCCTGACCCTTGCTCTGTAAAGAAATACTGTATCTTTCAAGGCTATCTGCTGTTCAATTTTTCTTGAAAAGATAGTAATGAAGGACTCACTTGTAATGTCAGTCAGTGCCTTGCTGATAAGGTGGCTCACACCTGTAATCTCAGCGCTTTGGGAGGCTGAGGCAGGTGGATCACGAGGTTAGGAGTTCGAGACCAGCCTGACCAACATGGTGAAACCCCGTCTCTACTAAAAATACAAAAATTAGCCAGACGTGGTGGTGCACACCTGTAATCCCAGCTACTCAGGAGGCTGAGGCAGGAGAATCGCTTGAACCAGGGAGATGGAGGTTGCAATGAGCCGAGATTGCACCACTGCCCTCCAGCCTAGGCAACAGAGCGAGACTCAATTCTCCCCCCACCCCCCAAAAAAGTGTAGATGTGAGAATTGTCTCCCCACACGAACTGTTCTGGAAATAGGCACCAGATAAGTACCGATTCCATGAATGGCTGATCTGCGCTGCCTTCTAAAGGCAGTGCAGGTGCCAGATGACACAGCCATAACTGCAGCATTGTATCTCTGTTATTTTAACTGATGGGTAAAAGGTGGTATTTTAATTTATCCTGTATCTATGCAACATATTCTTTTCCAGATGTCTTCCCTGTGTTTGACAATCACAGTCTTGTGACATTGCAGCGGGAGTTATTACCCATTTACACTTGAGGAGACAGACTATCATTCAGTGACTTGACCAAGGTCACACACAGTTACTCTGCAGCTCGCCACTACACCTGGGGGCTCCTGACTCCCCATCTGATGGTCGTTGGAACACATTGTGTAACTCTGCCTCCTTTTTGTCTCCTACATAAGGTAAAGGATATTTCTAGATATTACAGAAGTGCCCCCAGGCCAGTCCTGAGTTCCTTCTTGGCAGTTTCCATGCCTCCCAACTCATCTTACCCAGACACATCATGCACAGTGTCTGGTGGTCATGATGGACTCATTTGAATTGAGAGAAGTTACTTTTCTAAATGCTTTCTTGTTGCTCTATATTTTAATGTCCACTTAATGGAACACAGTCTCCACTGTTGCCACCCCTTTGCTTAGTAGAGCTGGCCCCTTTCTCTCCTTAATGCATAATTGCTCTGTGGGCTTTGGTGTCACCTCTTTCTTGGTTTCCTGCTGCTCTTTTATCTAATTCTTCTGAATCTCCCCTTTGGGTCCCCTCTGTGCACTGCCACATAAATCTTCATGCTCTCTAAGACAATGCCTTGATTCTCTTTCCTCCAGACTGTACGTGGCCTTAGTGATAACCACAATCAGTTATTTATTGAGCCAGGCATGTGCCAGGCACCTTTTCATGTGCCACACACTTTCAGCACATGCATTATCTCATTTAGTCTTCACAATGACCCCACGACATAGATTCCACTTATCTCTGTGTTTTGTAGAGGAAGAAATAGAGGACTGACAAGTTAAATTACTTGTCTAAGGTCACAGAGCCAGTAAGTGGTGGAACCTGAATGCTAAGCTAAGTTTGACTCTGAAGCCAACTGCTGTCCATCCCCCAAATTTCCTTGTGCAAGAGTCAGAATCTTTCCACATCAGTGTCTGACATCTGTCTTGGTAATAATGCCTAAAACTGAAATTTCTCTCAAAATATTCTCCACTTCTAGTATTCCTAACTTTGTAAGTGACACCAAAAGCCTACCAAGTTGTTTAAGCTAAAAACTAGGACGTTTTCTTAGACTGCACTCTTTTCTTCACCTCCCAGGACATTCCCCTTCATCCATTCATTTTTTTCCTTTCCTTTTCTCTTGCTTTTCCTTTCCTTTCCTTTCTAACAGACTCACCGTCTCACTCAGGCTAGAATGCAGTGACGTGATCATACCTCAGTGTAACCTTGAACTCCTGGGCTCAAGCAATCCTCCCACCTCAGCTTCCCGAGTAGCTGTGACCACAGACACATACCACCACGCCTGGCTGATTTTTTAAATTTTATTTTTATATTTATTTTTTATTTTCACTGTGTTGCCCAGGCTGGTCTCAAACTCCTGGACTCAAGCAATCCTCCCACATTGGCCTCCCAAAGTGCTGGGACTACAGGCTGAGCCATTGCACCTGGACCTAAAGGCCCATCGTTTTAACCTTGCACCCTGCTGCTTCCTGCCACTGAGTCCATAGAGTCTCCGCCTTTTCATCTGCTGTTTCCATCTTGCTGCGGCTGCCTCTTCCTTTTTCAGCTGGTGTCATTCTCACCAAATTAGTAGCCTCCCAATTTGTCTTGCTACCTGCAGTCTCATCTCTCTTCAATTCATTCTTTGTACTGTGCTGGAATGATGTTTCTGAAATGCAAATCTGATAACTATTTTGCTTAAAATCCTTGGTTGGCTTCCCATGGCTTGCTGGTCCCTTGGTACCCATAACACATACAGCCATGCTGATCAGGCCCCCACTTAGCCCTTCTAGCCCAGAGGTTCTCAAACTTTACCACATGTCACAATTACCTGCAGGGCTTGTTAATAAGACAGAACTTGCTGGGCTCCGCCCCCAGAGTTTCTGATGCAGTAGGTCTGGAGCTGCCTCAGAATTTGCATTTCTGACAAGTTCCCTGGTGCTACCACTGGTGTGGGGACCATAGCCTGCCTAGTGCCTTGTCTGGCTCTCTCTGCTCCAGCCCTGGAACCACATGCTGGTTCCTGAAGGGACATGCTGTTCCAGGCTTTGATCCTTTTGGATAAGCTGTTGCCTCTACAGGAGATAGTCTTTCTATCGCCTTCTCTTTAAAATACAGTTCAAGTGTCACTTCCTAGGAAGCTTCCTCTGACCCCTGCAGTGATCTCGTAGTTTCTGTGGCAACCCGTGTGCATCTCTAGGAATGCTCCACTTCTGTAATTGAGTTGTCATTTATGTATCTCCCACCCACTCCCACCAGAACATTAGCTCTTTAAGAAAAGATATCTATTTTCTTCTTCACCCTTCTATCCCTGGCACCTAGCATGGTGGCTGGTATATACTGCAGATATTCATTAAATAAATGGAATGATATAATCCTGCTTTTACCTTAAAAAAATAATTCCATTTTGGATTTTATTTGTGTCCACCTTTATCATACCTTGTTTTTAAATGTCAAGATAGGCTGAGCGTGGTGTGGCTCATGCCTGTAATCTCAACACTTTGGGAAGCTAAGGGGGGAGGATCACTTGAGCCTCGGAAAAGTTAAAAAAAAAAAAAAGTCAAGATGTTTCAACATAAAAACAGTGTGCATCTGACAGTATTAAACATTAGAGGCTGCCATTAGAGAGAGCTTATAGCTCAACTCTCTAATGCAAACAGCAGTTTATTCCTACAAAGGCTGATGTTTGTCTATAGATAACTTACTTCTCATGCCTCTGATTTGAAGTGCTTGAGTAATTCCTCAGTCCTTCTCAGCCTTCAGAACGTTTCTCTGGTATGTTTTTCAGCCTTGGATTTATCTAATCAGGGAGTTACAGATGGAATAGTGCAAGCCGTTCTTTTACTGAGACAAGCAAAGATTAGTGGGCTATAAACTTGCAGCCTCCATGTTTCCATCCAAAAGAGGATGTCTCATCCCTCACTTTCCCTTTTACGTGCCTGCATTGCCTGGGTAATTTCCAAGAAGAGTATCAGTTTGATTGCTTGCACAGCCCTCCCTTTTCTCCCCTCCCCATCTCAGATGACTAGTTCCTGCCAAAATGTCAAGCTCCAAACCCTAACAAAGGAGTTTCCAAACAAGACTGTCCCTGGATTGTAGACACTTCTTCAAGGGGTGCCCCGGCCTTCTTCTGGTGTAGTGCAAGTTCAAAGGCAAAGAGCCCTTTCATCCTCTGGGAAAACAGAGAACACAGTTCCAAAAATGCTTGGATACCTCCAAAGAGACCTCCTCCCCTGCCTCACCCCTTTCCCAGGCTCTGCTGTGTGGTGTTTTTCAAGAACCATTGGATTTTAGCCATGTCGTTCTGTTTCCATAATTCAACAAGCAAGCAGCGGGCAGCTCTTTCCTGCAGGTGGATGTGTGGCTGAATTATATATTTCTCACACAGCAAGTAACAACGTCTTGTCCAGTAGTTCAGAACAACTGGTATCTCCATTCAGTTATTTGGAAAGAAATTTCCCTCTGCCAGAGCACGATTAGTCTCTGAGCACCATCAGTCTCATGCCTGTTTTGCATGTCTTGTAGTTCACTGTAAGCCTGTCACAGGATTAAAGCATGAAAGCAATTAATCTGGTCTCTTATTTATGTCTTAGGACCAGTCTTAATCTGTTTTGTGGTGTTGCTACAATAGAATACCTGAGACTGGGTGATTTATAAAGAAGAGACTTAGCTCACGGTTCTGCAGGCTGGGAAGTTCAAACGCATGGCCCTGGTTTCTGGCGAGGGCTTCCGTGCTGCATCATAACATGCCAGAGATGCACAAAGGGGAGACAGACACGTGCAAAGAGGGATCAAACAGGAGAAGGAATCTCACTTAATGCCAGCCAACTCTTCTGGGAAATAATTCATTCCGAGAGAACTAATCCAGTCTCAGGAGAGCGAGAACTCACTACTGTAAATACAAGTGTTCAGTTACCTCTAGAATAACTGCAAGCCATTCATGAGAGCTCTGCCCCCATGACCCAAACACCTCCCGCTAAGCCCCACCTTCTGACGCCACCACATTGGGGATCAAATTTCAATGTGCATTTTGGTGAGGGCAGACAAACCATGTCCAAACCATGGCAGTATACTTTTGGCTGCATGTAACAGAAAGCCCCCAAAGTAGCTTTAGCTAAGATGAGAGGCACTTACTTAAAATAGGAGCCCAGGGGATTGTATGGAACCCAGCACAAGGAGTGCAGCCACAGGTCCCAGGATAAGAATCCGGAAGCAGTCAGGAACATAAGCTTCTTTGGGTCTCTTTTCTACTGTCTATGTCTACATAATATCCCCCAGTCTATTCTAGCATGAGGAAGGTTGACAAAAATCACTTTATCCAATACCAGATGCTTGGGAAAAGGGAGACTCTGGCCCAGCCTGGTATTCATTGGAACAGCTTTTCCTGAGTCATGTGTCTGACCCTAATGACTCATCTGTCCAGAGAGTGGGAGAAGGCTCATCCTCCACAAATATGCCTACGGGAGCCCCCGATGGGGCAGGGCCAGTTTTCATAAAGGGGGATGTGGATGGAGGAGCTAACTCGATTAATATTGGTTGTTATTTGTATCCCACATTCTTCTGAAAGGATTCTGTAAAAAATAGGTACAATGAAACCAAACCCATTCACATAGGATATCATGCAAAAACCAGGAGCAATAAGGTTAGGGAGAAGAAAGATGCATCTAAAAGCCCTGATGGAGAGAAACTTCTTTAATGCGGAAATTAAATTAATCAAAATTAGTGGATTTAAAAGTTCTAAGACTAGTCACCCAGAATTCATGAACTAGGTTGCTAAGAAAAGAAATAGAAAAGATGTAAAATTAAGTACCATATGAATATCTGACTAGAGTGTGTTAGTTTCTTTTAAACGCATGGGATACTGTATACATTTTTCCTGGAAGGACCCTCAAGCTGAAATTGAGGAGAGGATGAATGGGAGGCCAGATGCTGCCACTTCCTATGAGCACATGCTCTCTGGTTAGCACAGGCCGCATCACTGATCCCTGTTATCTGATCCCAGGTCACATCACTCTTTCATAATCCTCTGTGTTTGGGTGTGTGTATGTGTAAATGTCAAATAAGAGCACATGCAGCGAGTGATACCGAAGTTCAGGAGAGGGAGAGAGAGAGAGAGAGTCTCTGATCACTGTGAACTAGTATATTTTCTTGTACTTGGAGGAGGCAGGATGTGAAGCTGCATTTCATATTGACCAGTTGTAGATGGCAGGGATGGAGGGGCAGGTTGAGAAACGTGTCAGGAAAGAGGCAGGAACTGATGTTAATGAAAATACTGTGCCAAGCACTCAGTGCTTACATGGTCACATCAACACACACAATTGCTTTGTGCAGTTCTGAGGTGCCCTTCTTATCTCCATGTGACAGGTAAGGACACCAGAGCTCTAGGAATTCAAGAAACCCTCCAGTGATTGATTGTCTCAGGTGAAACCAGAGTCCTCACCACAGCTGCAAAGCCCGACCCAGCCTGGTTCCTATCATCCTCTGTTGTGGCTGCGCCTCCAGACTTTCCCTGTAATGCTGTTCCCCCGACACCCACCGTTCACTCCTTCACGTCTTTTGTGTTTTTGCTTATATGTCACTTTCTTAGTGAAGACCTCCCTTGTTTTCTCTACTTTCGTATTGTAGTGTCTCCTCTGTCTTCTGCCACATGACAAGCCTCTGACACTGATCTCTTTCCACAGCACTTCCCATTTTTAAAAATTCCCTGCATCTACTCACTTATGTTTCTTTATATTGCCTTTCTCTTCCAGCGCACTTCAACTAGAATGTCTACCCCAGAAGACCAGTCACTTTGTTTTGTTTCCCAGTTTGTCCAAAGCCCCTAGATGACCTCCTTGCTCGTGGTAGATGATCAATAAATATTTGCCAAATGAACGAAGACCCTTCCCCAAGATCATGAAACTACGAAGCACTGGAGTCAGGGTTCAGCAGGCAGGGTGCACTCGGGCCACACTGAAAGGAGGCCATCAGGACTAAGTGACGTGAGAGATGGTGACCCTGGCCCGGATGGGACATGTCCTGTTTACAGTTTGAGCTTTATCAGTCACGCCATCTTACCATGAGGACTCCGGACAGTTTGAATGCACAAACTGGGACATGGAGACCCAGTGGGAAAACTGGGATTGACTTTCTGCATATTGAATTTTCCACCAGCCCACAGTTACTCCTTTGACATGTCCAGAATTGTGCCCAGAGGTTTTTTATTCCTGAAACAAGTCCCTCCTCTATAAAGACACTTATTTTGTTATTATAAGTATTTAGCACATTTGTGTGGACCCCTGCTAAAACTGGAGTGTTGTTCAGACTAAAGTGTCAGAAAATATATAATAGTACAGGTGCTGCAGTTTCAGGAAAATACATCTTTCCTAATGGTACTTCCCCCCTTTCCTCCTTTTCGTGCCAAATTTTTAAATGCATTTCTCCTGTTTATTCAGGCAGAGATTAAAACTTTCTTAAAGACTTCATCAGAATGTTGGGTTTTTTTCCATTCATTGTTATTTAGGATGATATTTTTGCGACTCCAATTTAGGTGAGAAGATTAACTTGATCTTTATTTTCCTCTATCATATTTACCTTGTGTGCTGTTATTTTGAGTCTGTTCACAGGATCCTGGGCAGATGCCATCGATGTAATTGCTGTATTTTTAAGCAAAGAGGATTTAAAGTGTCAATTTAAGAATTGTCTGGGAGCTTGATGTATACTATATATGTATATAAACTTTTTATGAATAAAAGCAGGGGTGTTGGAATTATATGTAGATTTTAAAATACTTTATTTTTAAAAAGTATACAAACTGAAATTTATTTCAGAGAGAATTCAGATAGCAGCCAAAATACCCAGAGAAGAAAACTGCCCTTCAGAAGTGCCACTAGATCAAGCTAGTTATGAAATTGGCACCTGAGAATAACTTCTGTCAGAGAGGATGTAAGTCTTCGGAATTTTGAAGAGCCATAGTCTCTGTAGAAGATGCCAGAAATGTAGGCATTATCCTTAACACCTCCTTTTCCTTCCCCTTTCTCCCACCCCCACTGAAAATGTCAGTTTTACTTCTCAGTAGCTCTCAATTCCATCCATTTCATCATGTTTCAGCCCGGGACATGATCAGATCTTGCCTGTATTACCAAAGTCACCTCCTTTTGGTCCCTGTAGATCCACTCAGACTCTAATCTTTTCTGCAGCCCAGGTCCTCATTTTTCCAAAGCCCAGATCTGCAAAGACCTGCCTGCCTAATCCACCCCTGCTCACCACACATAGCTGGCCTTTAAATGGCTTCCTGGCACTTGTAGGGGAATGACTGGATTCCTTAAGGTGGGCTACAAGGCCTGCATGGGCTGATCCATGCTCGTGTCTCTAATTGCAAACCTGCTGTACCTTCCCCACTTCCCCCATTCTCTGTGCACCAGCCATACCAATTGCCTTTTAGACCTGTTTACTTGTCATGCTTTTCTCTCCACTGGGACTTTGTACATTCTCTGCCTGAAACACTCTTCCTCCTTTCTTTGCTCATTAACTCCTTCTCATCCTTTGGACTCCCTGTGCGCATTTCTCACTCAGGGAAAACTTCAGATGCCCTTCCGGGTCAAATCCCCCTGTTATAGTTTCTTTGGCCTTATTTGTTTCTCCTTTGTAGCACCATCAGGAATGATTTTACATTTTACTCTTTATTTGATGGCTGTCTCTCTCTCTCTTACTGGACTGTACGCTCATTGTAGGCAGGAACTGTTTCTGTTTTCTTACCTTCATTTATCCCAAGAGAAAAGTAGTGTCTAGCACAAAATAGGAACTGAAGAATATTTGTTGCAGATTATAAATGAATGGATGAATGGCTTCTTGAAGTATCCATTTTTATACCAGTTAGAATAAGGCACTGTACTAATTTCAAAATGTTGGAGGTTCAGCAAGGATGAAAACCACCAGATAGGGAGGAAAGGATCTTCCTCTTGTAGAACTCAGAGAAAAGTGGGGCAGATGTGTCCCTCCAGAATTAACTAATCACCCTCATCACACCCTGGGGCCATTTTCCTCTCCAGCTGTTCCCAAGGGTCAACTCTGCTGCCTCTCCTTCCGCTGTCAGCCTGCTCGAGGGCCGTTCTCACTCCCAGGTGGGAAAAACATACCTTTGATGCCTAGAAATTAAAAGAGTAATTTAGAGTCTTAGGGCATGAGTTTCATTATAGTTCTCCATCCCTGAGCTTGCTCTATGGACAAACATTCTATGCATATTAGGAAAGTATAATAGTTTTGATCTTGGGCTAAGGATTGAGATTTTCTGAGCAATGTAGCTCAGGCACCTTTATGATCTTGGGAGAAATACTTAAAATTCTTTTTTTTTTTCTTTTTTGTTTGAGATGGAGTCTCACTCTGTCACTAGGCTGTAGTGCAGTGGCGCGATCTCGGCTCACTGCAACCTCCGCCTCCCAGGTTCAAGTGATTCTCCTGCCTCAGCCTCCCAAGTAGCTGGGACTACAGGCGTGCACCAACACGTCCAGCTAATTTTTGTATTTTTAGTAGAGACAGGGTTTCACCACGTTGGCCAGGATGGTCTTGATCTCTTGATGTGGTGATCTGCCCACCTTGGCCTCCCAAAGTGCTGGGATTACAGGCATGAACCACCGCACCTGACCTTAAAAGTTCTAAGTCTCAGTTTCCTTATCTATAAAATGGGGATTAAAACAATATCTAGTGCCTGGGATATTGTTGTGGGATACTTTGTACCAACATTATTCTATAAAAATATAATGCAAACCACTTATGTAGTTTGTTTTCCATAGCTATCTTTAAAAGGTGAAATGAAATTAATTTTAATGTATCTTATTTGACCCAGAATATCCAAAATGTTATCACGTCAACATGAAATCAATAATAAATATTAGTGAGATATTTTACATTCTTTTTATTCATATTAAGTTTTCAAAATTCAGCCTGCACTTTACACTTAACGGCACAGCTCAGTTTGAAACAATAGTCATGTGCCACGTAATGATGTTTCAGTTAACAACCAACTGCATGTACAGTGGTGGTCCCATAAGATTTTTATACTGTGTTTTTACTATGCCTTTTCTATGTTTAGATATGTTTGGATGCCAGATACTTACCATTGTATTACAGTTGCCTACCCTATTCAGTACAGTGACATGCAGTATAGGTTTGTAGCCTAGGAACAATAGGCTATACCATATAACCTAGGTGCGTAGTAGGCTATACCATCTAGGCTTGTGTAAGTACACTATGATGTTTGCATGACTACACATTTCTCAGAACATATTCCCTTTATTAAGCAACACGTGGCTGTAGTTTAGCCATACTTAGCATTCAACAAATGCTGGCAAGATTATTGTTATTTATTTTAAAACATCAAAATTTGGGTTGACAAACATTTGTACTGCACATTTGCGTATATTGCCATGTGGGAAGATACCTCAGATAAGATGCCTCAGATACATTTTTTTCTATTTCAAAAGAGTAAGGGGTTGACTTTAAGAGTTCTCAGCTATTTCCTGCAAGTGGGCCTCCCTGGGTTTCAGAATGAGGTCAGTTTGGTGGTTTATGGTCGTCTTTTCTTTGGGAGGTGGGAAGGGAAACTGAATGTGCCTCAAGTATTGCGTGCCTGTCTCTGTTTTTGGCTCTTCTCTGTTTAATTATTTGGAACTGGAACAACTTGATTTTAAAACAAAACATATGGTCTGAGAGTAATTGGGAGGACATTTGCTAGTGATGTAGCACTGAAGGTATGTATCAAGTTGAGGCCCAGGCTTGCACCACTTGCTTGCTTAGGTATTGAGTATTTTCCTTCACTTCAAATTGTGTTCTTTCCCAGTTCTTAAACCCTTGTTTGGAAAGTCACAGTGAAAGCAGGAAATACAGGAGCAAGATTGTAAAGGAAATTGTGAGTCTTCTTTAAATCCCCTACTTTTTTTCTCTCTCCTCTTTATGGAAAACCATTGGTTTCCAAGCTATTTATATGGCTCGTGAATGAAAAAAGTTGTCTCAAAGTGCCAAGAGGAGAGAGGAAAACTTTATTTAAAAAGGAGAATGTGGACCCACCATTGAATTTCTCTGTTCTTCTGCTTAACTCCATTGCTGACACCAAAGTAGGGAACAGAAGTTCCACAGCCAATGCTTATGTGAAGGCAAGATTGTTGTCTCTCTTTACCTTTTCCACACCCCTTTGCTTGCTGGGGGAGGAATATATGATATGCTGATCATGTACCATGTAATTCCAGCCTGAATGCCTCAACTTTTTATATCATGGGGGCAAAGGGGAATTTATCAGGACTGGTAAGAATATGTATTTCTCTCGTTCAAGTCTCTGCTCCTCTACTTAGAAGCTATGTGCCTCTGAGCAAGTTATTTAAACTCTCTAAGCCTCATTTTCCTCTTTCCTAAAAAGGGGATAATAATAGCGCCTATTTCAGAGTAAAACTGTTGTGACGCTTAACAGAGACATTGCACACAAAGCACTAAGCGCAATGCCTGGAAAGTAATAAAAACAGTTCTTAGCGATCAGGCACAGGTCTTCGGCAGGAACGTGTCCACCCCATCAGCAGTGGGAGGGACAGTGAATACTGCATCAGGGAAAATAACCAAACATTTATCCATGAGGAGCTTCAGCATTGGAAAGTCAGCCATTTCACTGGGTTGTGTTTGATGTCAGTGTGTGGAAGTCAAAGCCTTAACTCTGTGCTTCTGTGCTTCCTAGGTCTCATGGGAGCCTGGACACTCACTTGTCAGTGGTCGTTCTCTTTTGCCTGGCACCTATAAATATGAGAAGAACATGCTGAATTGTTTTATTTTTGTACTACAGAGCCCTAAGAACCTTTGAGTCATTTGGGGATTCACTTGTTTTGGATCTGAAATGTAAAATGAAATAGCACTCCGACCAGGGCTGAGCATGATTTTTCTGTTGGGATAGTGAAACGAGAAATTTTTCTGAACACTTTCCAAAGAGTCCGCTATAAGAGCAAGGGGTAGGAAGAAAGGGGTCCTCAGTTCTTGCCAAATCAAGGACATGCTTTTCTGTATAGGGCTCAGATTGTATTGTGTGTTGCCTTGCTTCAATGTCAGATGAGTGTCCAGAGCTTTGGGAAGGTCTGCTTTTGAAAACACCACTATGTTTTCGGAGTAGCTGGTTGTCTTTTGTCAGTCCCCTTTTCTTTCTGCTCTGCCATCTGTCCAAGTCCCATTTGGATTTATTAGTCATTGCTTACAAAGTATCAGGAACTCCCTGCTGAGAACCATGAAACCCTCGCCCAGTGGGCAGGTCTCAGATTTCCCTGGAACTGTAAAAAATAACCCCTCTCGCTCATGTTTTTCTTGCATACCCCTCTCAGTGGACCACTTTCTCCACATTAACTTAATCAAGATATTAGTAAAATAAACAGTGTGCTGCCATCAGACTGAAACTTCTTGTCTCTTTTCAGTGTTCAGAAAGGAAATTGAGAGTTGCTATTGATAATAAACATGAAGCATATCTTTACTCATGGCCAATTACACAGAGTCCTGATCATTGAATTTTTAGTGGGTGGACAGCCCTGTACAATGTGTCATCAAGTCTGTGTCACCCCAGTTACAAAACACTCCATTGTTTTCTATATCAAGGGGGAGAAAACAAATTATGAGATACCATGGATTTTAAGATACATCCCAATTTCAGATGTGTTCAAATGTGGGGAAAATATGTGTATCTTATAGCAGATGGAATACAGTGAGAATTAATTAAAATGGAAAGCCCTAGGCCGGGAGTGGTGGCTCACACCTATAATCCCAGCGCTTTACGAGGCCGAGGCGGGAGGATTGCTTGAGCCCAGGAGTGTGAGACTAGCCTGGGCAATATAGTGAGACCTTGTCTCTACAAATAATTAAAAAATTAGCCAGGCATGGTGGCTTGCACCTATGGTCCCAGCTACTTGGAAGGCTGAGGCAGGAGGATCGCTTAAGCCTGGGTAGTTGAGGCTGCAGTGAACTGTGATCGAGCCACTGCTCTCCAGCCTGTGCGACAGAGTAAAACCCCATCTCAAAAGAAAAAGAAAAAGAAAAACAGTAAAATGGAAAGTCCTCCTGGTTATCACCTGTTCCTCTCCTGGCATCCCCCCAGTCCTCAACACAGCTAATTGACAGAATGGTGAGAGGTGTGGGTATGTATGAGATGTGCCTCTGCCTTGGGGCTGAATGTGTAGCTCAGTCCCATGTGTTGTATACTCTGTGTATATATGAAGTTGTGGAACTGAGTTGAAACCAAGAAGGGTGGTGGGAGGTCCTCTGAACTAAAATTTTACACAATCGAAGTTTCTGAAAACAGAACTTAGGAATTTTCTTTGCGTTACATTGATAAGATTCTTGTTACCTTTTGAAGGCATGATCAAAGAGGGACATCTGAGGCTCTGCATGCCCCTCCCTGACCTGACCCGTTTGTAATGGCTCAGTGCTGAAGAGAACATGCCACCTCTTCTAAGTTCATGCCTCTGCTTATCCGTTTTCCAGTGACCGCAGGCCTCAGATCCATGGGGAATCTGTTTCCTCCCCTACCCTAAAAGGCAGCATATTAAATGTTATTGATAATTTCATTGTATTCAGGATTCTACCTAATTATTATTCTTCATAATCTGAATGACTTCTAACCAACTGTGTGTCTCCAGCCCTAGTGCTGTAAAAATTTTAAGCAGAGGGATTATGGTATTTATTTTCCTGGTAAAGATGAGTGCCCACACTTTAGGAAAAGCTATTTCCCAGCCAGGTAAAGCGACAAAAGAATTGATTGAAAAATTTCTTCTTTATATTAGCGCCATTTTCCCTTGTATTTACACTGCTTTCTTTCTTTTTCAGTTTTTGGGAATAACGTTTCTTGGAATTGGACTGTGGGCATGGAATGAAAAAGTAAGTTGAATATGAAAATGCACACATTGTGGTTGTTAGAGGCTGCACACCATATTATGTATTATCCCCGTTTCTCTTTGACAGCCACAGAGTATAAACATGGCTCTTTAACGAGAAAAAGTGTTGGTGGAAGATTAATGTCATATTCTCAAAGACACTTTAGGAATTGTGCCTAAATTGATGACTGCATCAAAATAATTACTGAAGTAACAATACAAGTGCTCAACAGAGAATGTACCTTGGAATTTGATCAGTTAGCCAAAGATCGATGTTCCTATGGGATATTTTCTCACTCAGGCACAAGAATTCCAGTAATGATTATAAATATCACTAAACCACCTATAGCCTTTTTTTCTCTTCTGCTTTTTCTCTTTAACCCTTTGGAAGATAACTCAAGCCATAAAAAACGATTTTTTTAGTATGTTACATGATAAACTATTAGCATGTGGATTGAAGGAAGTGGGATATAACTTCATGTTTGAGTATCAGATACACTCATCGCTAATGTAAATAATGGCTGCTGGTGGCAAGTATTAAGAAATATACAGTTTATGATAAAATACAGTATAATAAAAGAGAAATCTGGAAATACAGAGTAATCTACGTGACAGTGAAGATACAGTGTTCTGGGCAGTTTCTGCTCTAAGAAATACACTCATGCAGACATCGCCTGTGTCCATACCTCTCTTCCCATCGCACCTTCGATTTTTCTCTACAGCTTCCCCTACTGAGGCCACCACTGGAATTCAGCAATGAATATAAACCGCCCTCCCCTTTTTCCTTCCTTCTTTGCAAATGAAATCACCTGCAGCATTTTATCTATCCTTGTATCTGGCTATACACAAAAGCTTTATTATCTCCTACCCTAAGGGCAAGGGGATGGATAGACTGGTTAAAAGTTGCCATAAACTAAAATTTAGCTTAAATTTTCCCAGAAGACCATTCTTTGATCCCATAGGTATTTCACCCTCTAGTCTGACCCTGGTCTGAAGCTGAGAGTTCCTTTGAAGTGGTAAGTGCATTAAGAAAGGAGAGAAAAACTGGGAAGGTCCAGTGAACAAAAGCCCCTCAGAGGCCAGTAGGCATTTCCACAACTGAAATAATGTTCGGACAGACCACATAAAACAAAACTCAAAGCAAATCCTGAGTTTTGCAAATGAACCATGCTGTATTTATGTACAGAATTCTTCTACAGAATGTAAAATGTTTTATGGAAAATGAACCACTTCTTAGCAACAAGAGTAACTGGGGCTACCTGGAGTTTTGAGGCAGGGCAGTAATTACGTATGAGATGAGACAAAATAAGCTCCCAAAACCGAGATAATTTCATCTCTAGAAACTTTTACATTGAATAACGGTTGGTCTTGTCTTGGATTATGGTTACCTTTTGCCTCAAGCCTATTGTGAGCTTGGAAATTTGTGGAATCTGGGAAGTTGGTTAGATGCCAGATAACATAGCTTTTTATAACTCCTTCAATAAGAGTCCATTTCTATCTGCTTTGAAAAAATGCTGGAAGGCATTAAATGAACTAATTGTCTGTTCTAGCAATAAACAGCAGTTGGTAATTTTGAAGTTTTTTAAATTTTCTCTTTATGAAATATAATTATCTTTTTGTTTCATCAGTTGCCTCAAATGCCTCTTCTCTGATAAAATCACAAACTTCTAAAACTGGCAGTGTCATACAAATATCAGAGCAAGGGGATGTTGTGGTCTTTAGGGAGGGATGAAATAGCAGTTCCTTTTTTGTAAGGGCCACCATCAGCCAATAGAAGATTTCTCTTGAGATCCGAAGTTAACCTGGCCAAGGTTACCCACCTGTGTGTAGCAGAACTCCATAAGCAGGGAGCAAATAGAGGCAGCAGAGGGTGAAGCCGGTGTTAGCCATGCACTAGCCCAGTTTGGTGAGTGCTGGCCATGTGGGGCCTGAGTGTGGGGAATACAATGAGGGATGCAGAGTCCCTGTCTCATGGAGCTTGCATTCTATTGGGTCACTAATGAGAAGCAGTCACTGCCCAAGTATGTTTGTCCAGGTACTGGTGAGTGAGGGCAGGAAACATCAAGTTAGAGAGTGGTGGGAAAAGGAGTCTTTTAGATGAAGTAGTTGCTAACAGCCTCTCTGAGGAGGTGGCATTGGAGCAGAGACCTGGATGAAGGAAGAAGGATCTGCATGGTACCGGGGGAAGAACATTCTAGGAAGAGGGAATAGCAAGTGCTGTGGCCCTGAGGCAGGGACTTTGGTGACTCCAGGGAACAGCAGGAAGGCCAGTAGGCCTGGAAGGGAGAGAGCAAGGACAAGAAGAGGTGGGGTGTGTTGCCAGACAGAGGCCGGACTGGGCAGAGCCCTGCAAGAAGTTTGTATATATTCTAGGTACAAGAGGAAGCCACTAGTGCATTTTGAAAAGTCTAATAAAACTTTTGTTTTAAGACCACTCTGGTTGCTAGGTGGGAAAAGAGCACAGCTTTGCGGCTTTGCTATGGACTGAATGTTTGTGACTCCCCACCCTGCCAAATTAATTTGCTGAGGCCCTCATCCCCAGTGTGATGATATTTGGAGGTGAAGCTTTAGGGGGGAGGTAATTAGGTCATGAGGGTGGAGCCATCATGAATAGGATTATTAATGCCCTTCTGATAACAGAAGACACAAGAGAGATTATTTCTCTGTCTGCCAGGCAAGGACATAACCAGGAAGAAAGCCCTCACTAGACACCGAATCTGCTAGCACCTTGATCATGGACTTCCCAGCATCCAGAACTATGAGAAGCAGATGTTTGTTATTTAAGTCACCCAGTCTGTGATCAGTGTTATACAGCCGACTAAGACAGGGGTAAACAGACCTGAGTTCAAATACTGGCTCCTCCAGTATTTGAGATGTGTGGAACCCACACATCTCATCTGTGTGATGTTGGCCAACTGAGTTAACTTCTCTGAGATGCCCTTTCCTTGTTTGGCAATAGGTATACTATTCTCACCTTATAGGATTGTTGTGAAGATTAAATGAGACCTCCCTCAACACAGTGTCTGCTGTAAGGCAGATGCCCACTGGAGACATGGCTTCCTCCCCTGGACACATGACCATAGGCTGTCCACTCTTAATATGGGGCAAGAACACAAAGGTAGTTTTGAAAGCGGCCTCAAATTTTGGGAGAGTTTCAGACTCCAATCCATGGACCAGTGAATTGGTTTTGTTTTGTGGTCTCTTGAGGAGGATGTGAAGTGTGTTGATCTCGTTGGTAACTGCAGTGACTGCTCTCTCAAAGCCCTTTGGGTTAATTTCTGAGTTGGGCCAGGCCTCTGCTGGAGTGAGTTTTCAAGGTGTACCCCAGCCTGGTAGACAGTCTGGTGGACACTGTGCACCTGCTGAGCTGACACCACCAGCCCATGAATCAGTACATCCCCCAGACCCAGATGTGGCGACATTTACTTATAAGAGGCCTGGAGGGTAAATCCCCAAACCAGATCATAGCTGGAAGGATGAGATTTCCACTAGAAGAAACACATTTTCTTAACAGATAGGACTTTCAACATATTCATGTGAAGTACAGAAGCATTGAAAGCAAAAATGATTACCCCACACTTAATATCAGTCTGAGTTTTAAACCTAGGGCTAATATTGCAGTTCAACATTAAACATAATAATTTAAAGAATTCATTTTGTCTGAGTTTTAAATCAACTGTAAAGATGCAAAGGATGACTGTCTCCAGGGGAAGCCGATTTATGTGCAATTGTTCAGTGATCATAGGATCTGCTGTTTGGAAGGAACATTAATAATTATGTGACATGAATCACCTCCACAACATCCTTGACAACATCCAGTGATAGTCAGCTCATTCATTCAAATAACATTTATTGAGCACATAGCATGGGCAGGGCTTGTGCTGAATTCTAGGGAAATGTGGATGAAGTGACATAGTTTCAGTCCTCATGGAGTTTATCCAGTTGTAGGAAGGGTATGTGCATATACATAAAATAATACATTGCAATAAATGCTACTTAGGGGTGTATATATGTTTAATGGTTCCCACAGCAAAGTGCTTACCATTTCCGTCTCTTTAGGTTGCCCTTCCTGTTGGAAAGACCTTCGTTCCACCAAATTAGAATCATGTCCCACTAGTTTTCACTCACTGATTCTGGATCTACCCTGTTGGATCCCACAGAATAAGTCTTTCCACATGTTAACCCGGGAAGTATGTCAGGGTGAAGTCCTGGTTCCTTCTGAGTTTCCAGGCTAAACATCTGCTTCTCTCTAGGTGGTCCTTGCAGGATGTGGGCTGGAGCCCCTTGTCCATTTTGTTGGTGCTCATCTGGCCCCACTCTGGTGTGTTTTCTGCACAATGGAGAGGAAGCTTTAGGGGCTGTAGAGTGTGTGGCTGGATTGCATCCTTTCTCCCCTGATCAATCTAGCTTGGGATCCACTGTAGATTACGGTGTCTGCAGCTCACTGAGAATCCCAAGTTGGTTGCAGACCCAACTGGTTACCCCATCCACCCCACCTATGGCTGATTTTCAGAGGCAGTCGCAGGATGCCACGATGACACAGTGATATTTCAGCCCACCTGTCCACCTGCTGAGATCACTCCAGAGCCTCCATCTAGCATCTTCCCCATTCCGCCCAGCTTGGTTTCAGCTGTACATTTTGATCAACCTCCTCTCTCTATTCCTTCTGCTAAGGCAGACTGTCCATTTGCCCCACCATGCCACCTGGGAAAATTCTGATTCAGTAGGTCCAGGATAGACACTGGGATGCTCTATTTTAACAAACCTCCTAGATTGTTGTGACTGCAGTCAAGTTTAGTTATCATTGATAAAAGCCAGTGATATGCCTCTGAGCAGGCCAAGGACAGAGCCCAATGACATGTCACTAGAAATTTCCTTTGGGGTTGACGCTCATTCACTTATGTGTGCCCTTGGGTGTCATCAGTCAAGCAGTTTCTAATCCATCTACTTTTCATTACATCAGACTATATTTCTGTGTCTTGTCTTTGTAGATAGATGGTATCTTTCACTTTTTCACTGATTAACTGGCCTAGGCACTTAACTGAACCTAACACTTTCTTATTGAACCCATGCTGGGTCCTGAAGCACATCATTTTCTTATCCAGGTACTTGGGAACCTTTATCAGCAAAGCAAGGACTAAGGCATAATGCATCACTCCTCAATTCTAGAAGCATTTTCCTCACTTGGCTTCCAGGATATCACACTCTCCTGGTTTCCATACCTCGCAGGTGGTGCCTTCTCACATGCATTTGCTAGTTCCACCTCATTTCCCTGACCTCTAAATTTTGGAGTGCCCAAGGCTCAGTCTGAGCCTTCACTCATCTTAAGAAATCTCATCTAGACTTGGAGCTTTACATGCCATCTGTCACTGATGACGTCCAAATTAATATTTTTGCTTCCAACCTCATCTGAATTCTAGACTCGCATAGCCAGTAGCCTACCCAGCATCCACACTTAAATGCCTAGTGGGCTTCTGAAACTTAACGCATTCAAAACAACACACCTGATTCTCATGCCCTCCCAACCTGCTCTTCCCAATTGCAGTAAAGAAACAACTCCAGTCTTCTACTTGCTCATTCCCGACACGCTGCTTTCTTTTCTCCTCATACCACATTCAGCCCATCAGCAAATACTGTCTTTGAAACTACATTGAAAATCTGATTTCTTCTGCCACCTCCGCTGTTATACCCTGGTCTAAGCGGCCACCACATCTTGCCTGCATTTGTGCAGAAGCCTTCCAATTATCTCCCTGCCTCGGCTCTTGCACCCCAATCCTCACCCTAGGGCTGTTTCCATGCAGCAGCTGGAGCAATCCTTTGGAAATGTAAGACAGATCCTGTTACTTCTCTGCTTCTAGCCCTCCAGTGAGCTTATCTTCTCGCTCAAAGCCATATATGGTGCCCATGGCCTGTGTGACATTTGCTTTCATACTGTGTCCTTCCTCACTGTGTCCTCTGGTCCTACTTATCAACTTACTATTCCTCCCGCATCCTAAAAATACCCCGCCACTCCAGGGCCTTTGCACTTGCCCCTGCTGGGCATGCTGTTCCCCAGAAAACCACATCAGTGCTGTCTTTTACTTCCTGGTTTCTTCTCAAATGTCACCTTTGACCAAACCCTTTCTTCCCCTTCCTTGTGTTTTTCCATCTCATGGGACTCATCACTTAGATGCTAACAAGTTTACTGCCTGGACTTTTGTTTACCCCTACACTCTAGTATCTAGAACGTTAGATGGCACGTAGCAAGTATTCAAGAGGTATTACTTATGAAAGAATGAATGAGCAAGTGAGCAATGACAGCATTCTTTAAAACACTGGCTCTATCATGGAGTTATAGAAGTCAGTACTTGCCTCACATCTCCAGTAAGCATACTATATTAGCGATACTTACAGAATAAAAGGAGGTGAATACGTGTGGTTTCCAGAGTCTGACTTGAGAATAATACGGGGTTAGAAACAAAATACATATATTGTCTATATCAGAAAAGAAAAAAATTACTTCTGTTGCAAAAGTGGAAATCTATATACGATTATCTCATTTCATGGAAAAATTAGGGATGCCTTCCTTTTCCATTTTGCCCTACTCTTATGCTTATTACTTAGTTCTTAAGTGGGAGCAAGAGGGAGAGTGATCACTCACAATTAGAAGTAAAGATATTGGGGCAAGGGAGGACTCAGCTTTTCAGAGGAGGGAAAACGCCTTTCCCTGATCCTTAGTGTGAATTGAATGTTCCCATTCTGCCCCTGCCTCCCTAATACAGCACTTAGCCCACTAGGCAGAGCAGATACCTACTCCTGGCTTATCTGGCCTGGAAACTCCTTGAGGACAGGAGCCTGTCTTTGCCCTTTATTCTCAGTTCCTAGCACAGTGCCTCCTACACAATGGATGCCCAGAAACTGTTTGTGACTAAGCCAATGAGAATATGCAAAAAGAGCTTTATACATTGTAAAATGCTACACAGGAAAAAAATACTGCTTTTTATAAAGGAGTTGCATTTGCACTTCCCTGACTTCTGGATCCCCTCGAGTTAAGTTTAAGAGAATGACATTCTGTTTCATAGGCGGGAAACCAAAGCGCAGAGATGTTAAACTGGAATTCTGGCCCTCTCCCTCCCAGTCCTCTGGCCAGTCCCCCATCATCCTCCACTGCACTCCCTAGGCTGGGTTCTCTAGGATTGGTTGAAAGGAAAGAGCTGGTGCCCATTGCTGATCCCAGTAGGGAGAATGGGAAATTAGAGGAGCTCTAGCTGCCATATTGCTTTTCTCCTTGGCTTTGCTTTGCTGTAGATAATGATTCTTCTTCCTGGAGGGTTTTTCCCAGCCCACTGTCTGATTTTAGGTCTCAATGCAGAACCCTCCAGTTCTTCCTGTCACAATTATACAGGAGACTCATCTTGGAAAGCCTTTGCTTATTTGCCCAGAAAGGAAAACTCAGTGAAATTCATTGATTCAGGAATGTCATAGCAGTACAGGCCCGTTTCTGTAGCCAGAGGGAGGCAATAGAGGAAAATGGTTACTCCGATGACTTGAGCAGAAAAAAAAATGGATTTCTTAGCATTGAAACTTATTTAAGGAGACATTTCTGAGATGCTGAAAATACTTCTAGAAGACTTGGTTTTATCGACTGACAGTAGATTGCGATTGTCTTCCTCAATTATCCCAGTGATTCCCTCAAGTTCTCTGTTGTATCTAAAGAGCTGGAAACCGGCCAGGCACGGTGGCTCACGCCTGGAATCCCAGCACTTTGGGAGACTGAGGCAGGCGGATCATAAGGTCAGGAGATCGAGACCATCCTGGCTAACACGGCGAAACCCCGTCTCTACTAAAAATACAAAAAAATCAGCCGGGTGCGGGCCGGGCGCGGTGGCTCAAGCCTGTAATCCCAGCACTTTGGGAGGCCGAGATGGGCGGATCACGAGGTCAGGAGATCGAGACCATCCTGGCTAACACGGTGAAACCCCGTCTCTACTAAGAAATACAAAAAAACTAGCCGGGCAAGGTGGCGGGCGCCTGTAGTCCCAGCTACTCGGGAGGCTGAGGCCGGAGAATGGCGTGAACCCGGGAGGCGGAGCTTGCAGTGAGCTGAGATCCGGCCACTGCACTCCAGCCTGGGCTACAGAGCGAGACTCCGTCTCAAAAAAAAAAAAAAAAAAAAAAAATTCAGCCGGGTGTGGTCGTGGACGCCTGTAGTCCCAGCTGCTGGGGAGGCTGAGGCAGGGTGTGAACCCAGGAGGCGGAGCTTGCAATGAGCCGAGATCGCACCACTGCACTCCAGCCTTGGCGACAGATCTAGACTCCGTCTCAAAAAAAAACAAAGAGCTGGAAACCAAACAGCTCATGGTCAGTACCTGGAAGCTATGTGATCTGATGTGTTCTAATCAGTAATGTTTCACACACACATGAAGTATATGGGAAGAAAATTTAATGTTTCTCTGTGTATTCCCCTTTAAACTGTATTCAGTGGTATTTCTCAGGGATGCCAATTTAGTTGGGTCAAAATTTCAATGACTTTGTTGTTCACTCTCAGATATCACAGTCCTCCTCTCACTGTGAGGCACAGATCCAGGCCCAGTGATTAGACAGGCTGGATAATAAAACTCCAAACCTAACTTTGCATTAAAATGTGCTCCCTGCCGAACCCATGTGCCTTGGCCCCTGAGGAGGGGAGGGAACATGGGCCCTTGCCCTCTGTATCCTCCTACTGGCCCCTGGCCCTCCCCAGATGCCTCTGCCCACCGCCTGCCCGGGCAGAAGCTGGGGTGGGCTGTGCTCTCTGGGCCTGGTGGAAGTTAAAGAGGAGGATGTTCTGGTCTTTGTGAAGCTCCCCTGCTGAGTCCCTGTGCCTAGTGGTTTCCTTGAGCTTGGTGGCTGTCTCAATTCTAGGTGACCGCCTGGCAGCCCTGCTCGTACCTGGCCACCTTCCTCAGCCAGTGCACCTCTGAGCTCTGCCCTCTGAGGTCACTTCTTCACATACCTGCGGGCAGCCCTATGTGACAGCGTCCAGGATGACCTCAGGCCACCTCTTCCATGCTGCCCCCGTGTTCTCTCCGGGACATACTCATCTGGGAGCGAGGTCAGTCCCCCCAGAACAGCCCGTGCCTGTCCTCGCCTGCCTCTGATACCAGAGCAGCCGGCCGGCCCTTCTCTCTGTAGGTTGCCAGGGCAGGAGGCAGCAGCCCACAGGCCCTTCCTAGGCAGAGTCGGGCCCTAATGGCTGTGTGGGTAAAGTGCAGAGAACTACTTCAGAGCTCCTGGGAGGTGCCCTTGGAACTCCTCCTGAGGTTTAGGGTGAGAAAGAGGCTGTCCACACCCCACCCCGAGGCCCCCGGCAGTGCTGTCACAGCACAGCAACTACTTCTCCAGAGAAACCTTGCCTCCCCTCTCAGTCCTCCTCTGACCCCTTTGTCCCTGCCATATTTCACCGAGGCACACAAAAGAAAGATGTCCTTTGCCGGTGGTGGTGGAGGTGGGGTGTGGAGGGGAGGTCTTGACTCCTACTCACTTTGGTTTTCAGATAGTGATCAGTGAAATTGGAGGCAAGAATGTTCTAACATCATATTGTGTATTTTTCTTAAAATTTTGGAAACACATGTATGATGTTACGTTGGAAATAAGAATCCTCCTGCCCGCTGCTACCCCATCTTCCTGCAGTAGATCACAGGGAGTGGTGTGAACCCTGCTCTGGGGTCAGGTGGCCCAGGCTCAGATCCCTGCTCTGTCACTTCCTGACCTGGGCTACCTGGGCGTGTTAGTTCCTCTCTGTGTCTGTCTCCTAACATGGGTAAGAGTGCCTGCCTGGCTGGTTTCTGGTGAGGGTGAAATAGTCCAGGTAGCCCAGTGCCTGGCTGGAGTCACTGCTAAGCAGTATAGCTCTTTTGGTGCCGCTTTTGTTCGGGCCTTCAGCAGATCTCACCTGGATCACCCCAGAGCCTGACAGCTGCTTCCACAGCACCTGT
The DNA here is from genome assembly GCF_049350105.2 of Macaca mulatta. Classification (NCBI taxonomy): domain Eukaryota; kingdom Metazoa; phylum Chordata; class Mammalia; order Primates; family Cercopithecidae; genus Macaca; species Macaca mulatta. The sequence continues at coordinate 107,790,400 of NC_133410.1, read as the reverse complement.
CACCTGAGTGGGCTTCTAAGTTCAGAATGGCCTGGAGCTTCCTCTGCTCCAAACGCCTTCAGATGCAAACCCAGCCTCGCCCAATCAGCCTCTTCATCTCCTCTCACCACTTGTCATGTAGAGGCCCCACTGGGCCAGATCCTGTCACTTTGTCTCCAGTCTTGCTGGTAGGACTTTCTGTCCCTCCCCATGCACCCCCATAACACCCACTGCTTGTGCCTCTGCTCTGTGCACTCTGTTCTTAACCGTCTCCCCTCTAGACTCAGCTCCTGAGGGTGCCGCTGTATGTTTTGCTAGAAATACCCTTGACTAACATAATACCTGGCTACTCACAGGTGATCCTCATGAAAGTATTTGCTCAATAAATGAACGAGTCGCGTATCTTTGAGGTCCTAGAATAGAGGATCACCTGCCGCTAGTCCAGACTTCACCTTTCTTCACTTGAGTTTTGGGGCACCATGATCAGATGCTGTTTTAGCTCAGGCTGCTGTAACAAAATACTATAGACTGGGTGGCCTAAATCACAAATATTTCTTCCTCACAGTTCGCCAGGCTGGGACGTCCAAGATCAAGGTGGTGACAGATTCAGTTCCTAGCGAGGGCCCTTCGTTTGCAGCCACCTTTTTGCTGGGTACTGGCATGGTGGAGTGAGAGAGGGAGGGCCCTGGTCTCTTTCTTTTCTTTTCTTTTCTTTTTTTTTTTTTTGAGATGGAGTCTGTCTCTGTCGCCCAAGCTGGAGTGCAGTGGCGCGATCTCGGCTCACTGCAACCTCCGCCTCCTGAGTTCAAGCAGTTATCCTGCTCAGCCTTCCAAGTAGCTGGGACTACAAGGCACATGCCTGGCTAATTTTGGTATTTTTAATAGAGACGGGGTTTCACTGTGTTGTCCAGGCCGGTCTCAAACTCCTGACCTCATAATCTGCCCGCCTCGGCCTCCCAAAGTGCTGAGATTACAGGCGTGAGCCACTGCGCCCGGCCTCTTCCTTTTCTTATAAAGACATGAATCCCATCATGGGGGTCCCACCCTCATGACATCTTCCAAACCTAATTACCTCCCACAGGCCCCACCTCAAAATACTACCATACTGGGGCTTAGGGTATCAAAATATGAATTTGGGGGAGACATGAACATTCAGTCCATACCAGAGCCTCTATTAAATCTTTCAGCTTAAACTTTACACCTAGGCAGGAATGTTTCTAGGTATGTCTCCCGTCTTCTGAATGTAAATGAAACTATCTGGAATGGCTGAGAGCAGGGGTGATTTCTGAAAGGCTGCCCTTTTGCATGTGGCTGTTTCCGTGTTGATGGGGCAGTCGCTCCCACCAGAGTGGGTAGGGATGGTGGTTTCCCTGCCTGTGAGCAGTGCCAGCTGATGGAACTTGGTACCGCTGGCCTCCCCAACAGCTACTTGATTGCAGGATTTTATAGAGACCTGAAAGATGACCGCCCCTCCTCCTCCTCCTCTCCTCAAAGGCAGGTCATGGCCACTTTTTAATCTGCAAAAAAAGCATTACTTGAGTTTCACTGATGACCTTTTTTGACAAGAAAAAATGGGAAGGAGCCATGCATCTTTGAAACTGCTAGTCGTCTTTTATCCTCGTATCTCTTTGTCAGGCATGAACTAAGCTGCTCTTGCTCCCTTACATCTCCCTGGACTGTTCAGGGCCTGACAAGCTTTCTTCTCATTCCTAGTCGTCGCTCTGGCCTCTGCAGCAGTTCCTTAGATAGACGGATGTTTGGAGTTTTACAGAGCGGCGGAGCATCTTTGACAAGTTTTTATAGGGACAGGTTCCTCTGTGGCCCTGTGGTCTCTATTTGGTCTTCCTGTGTATACTGTTTAGAACCACATTTCCAACTCTCCAGGACCACCCCTCTCTGAGTAGCTGTATTTCCTTTGAAATGTCATTCCTTGTTACCCTTTCTCGCTAGGGAAATGCTTCTCTATCTCTTACTCTAGGAAAGCTGTTGTCAGGAGGATCTGGTTTATGGAGGGATGGGTGAATCAAGAGCCAGTCTCATAAATCTCAGAGGGGTCCATCTGGCCTAGCTTTGGGTGCACATTTCATAGGCCTGTCTCTCTCTCTCTTTCTTATCCAGCAGTTGGAAGGAATGTGCTTGTATATGCAAAAGCAGAAGAGTCCCAGACCTTGGGGTTTATTAATGCTATTTTTGTATTTCTTTTCTGTGTGGGTTGAGAGAAGAAGCTTGCCAGGTGGCACACAGAGGCTCCTCTGTGCTGGTGATGAAAAAAAACCACAGACACTCCTGAAGTTTATTGGTGTGGAACCCTTCTGGAGTTTTGTTTGCCTTTTCATTTCTGCATGTGCATAGAAACCTCTTTCAAGAAGAAATAGTTGCTCATAACATATTCCTTTAATTGCAGAAGCATGGGGAAGAAGCTGCTTAAATTCCAGAGACAGCTGAATGAATAAGGCAGTAATGAGGAGAGGGAAGCTTGGCTGGTTTGTCTTTTTTTTTTTTTTTTTTGAGACAAAGTCTATCTCTGTCACCCAGGCTGGAGTACAGCGGCATGGTCTTGGCTCACTGCAAGCTCTGCCTCCTGGGTTCACGCCATTCTCCTGCCTCAGCTTCCCGAGTAGCTGGGACTACAGGCACCCGCCACCACGCCTGGCTAATTTTTTGTATTTTTAGTAGAGACGGGGTTTAACCATGTTAGCCAGGATGGTCTCAATCTCCTGACCTCGTGATCCGCCTGCCTCGGCCTCCCAAAGTGCTGGGATTACAGACATGAGCCACTGCGCCTGGCCAGTTGTCTGGTTTTTCACATTTTTACTGAGACATACTATGTTCATCAAACCACTGAACAGCCAGATCTAAAGGGGATAGAACATAGTTTAGCCACTGGAAGGTCACTCCGGAGTGGTGACTGACAACCAGTGTGCCAGTCAGCACCTCAGCAACAGAGGTGTCCTTTCTCCTGGTTCCATGTGCCACCATCGGGGCAACACAACTGCTAATTGGCAACACCACTGCTGTCTTACTGCAGTCACTGACTCCTCCCTGCTCTCTTCTCTGCTGCACCACTTCTCAGTACCCTAAGCTTCCACCACTCATGACTTCTGCCTACTCCTGGCTTCAGCTTCTTCATGGCCTCCCCCTTCTGCCTTTTCTCTCCATGTCTTAGATTATTTCCAATTCTCCCCCCAAAAAGATCTTATTAACAAGTCAGTGATGGTCACCTCTGTTAGGCATGATCATCAGGTGTGGCCATGGCTTTCCTTAGAGGGGGTCAGGCAGGGCAAGGACCCAAAGCAAAACAGTTTCTTCTCCAGAGCAGTTGGGTTAGACACTCCTCCTGGGTGCTTCTACAGTGTCTGGTGTCTTCCTCTTGTTCTAATAATTATATTATTAATATAATAGTGATAACTGATGATGGCAATACACTTTTATTGAATTCTTACTATGTTCGAAGCACTTCACATCGTGTTTGGATTTACTTGGATTGTCTCTATCATCTTCATTATAACCTTAGAACGTAGAGTACTGTTTTCACAGATATAGAAATTGAGGCTTAGGCAGATGAGGTAATCTGCCTAAGATGACACGGGTAGTAAGTGTGATCTTAGGCAGGTTACTTCATCTGCCTAAGCCTCAATGGAGCCTAGGATTGGGTTTCAAGACAAGCTAGTCTGTATTATAGTGTCTGTCTGTTTGTCGGTCTTCCTCATCGTCCAGGCTACCCCACTGAGTTTTGGATTTACTTGGATCCCAGGGGATACTGGAGGTGAGCCACACTGGCTTAAGTACAGTTCAGTAGGAGGTTGACTCTGGAATGCTCTCTCTGCGCCACTCTAGAGCAGGCTAGTCTTAAGTAGCTGGAATATCACAGTCTCCCTTGTACCATGATGGGTGCAAATGGATACACTGTTGCTTGTTGGCTCTCTAAACTTCTGTTATAATGCTATTGCCTCAGACATGGACCACTAATGTGTCTTATTTCTTCTTAGACATATACTGGTCTTTTTGCTAAGTTAGGAGAGATGCTGTCTGGTTCCTAGTGGATAATGGAAATCTCCTACTGCAGAATCATCTCTTAAAGGCTTCAAATGGATAAGCCAGAGCTAGTTGTCCAAAAGCTAATTTGCAGAATGGACAATTTGTTGAATATATTTTTTCTTTCAACTTTTTAAATTGACTGCTATTCATATTGTCTTTATAGCAGCATTTTATGTTATGGTCAATTTGTTTTTTGCCTCTGCTGCCTGCTGCAACAACAGCTGTAGACTTTAGAGGCAGGAGAAGAGAAGATTAAGGATCCTAAGAAGAATATTGACATAGCATATAGTCTGCATATAAAGAATTCTTATGAATACATTCATTTATATCAGTTCTTACTAACAAAATCTTAATGTATTAATAAGATATATGTATAGGAATTCTTCCCACACAGCATTCTGAATCGATCATCTTGAATATATTTTTCTCATCACCTGCAGTCTTGGTCTCTGGCTCTCTCTCTCTCTTTCTGAATCTTTCTCTTTCTGCTACTACTGTTCAGAATCTCACTTTCGTATGTCAAATAAAACAGATGGAAATAACTGTGTGGCCCATTACTCTGCTTCTTGCTCATTTATCCTTGTTCCAGTTAGATTCAGCTTCATGGGCTATTTTCTGACGTTATGTGCAAAGTCTAGTACCCTTGACATCTTTAGCCCCCAGGGCTTGCTCTGCTTTTAGGATTCAGGTAGGAGAAGGATGAGAACTTCCTATGGAATATAGATGCCAAGCTCTGTGTGTGCCCTTGTGGCATAAACAGGTACAGAAGAGAGTAGTCGGATAACATTTTGTATTTATTTGCTTATTTATGTTTTATTACTTTTTGAGATGCGATTGCACTCTGTTGCCCAGGCTGGAGTACAGTGACGTGATCATAGCTCACTGCAGCCTCCAACTCCTGGGCCTAAGTGATCTTTCTGCCTCAGCCTCCCGAGTAGTTAGGACTACAGGCACACACCAGTGCACCTGACTTATTTTTAAATTTTTTCTAGAGATGGGGTCTTGTTTTATTGCCCACGCTGGTCTCGAACTTCTGGCGTCAGGCAATCCCCCTACCTCAGCCTCCCAATGTATTGATTTTTTTCCGTGTTTGAGATTTTAAAAGTTGGTATTTAAACTCAAGGGCTGAACATTCAAGTTTACATGCAGAATTGGAGGTTAAACCATGTTATGCATTATTTGTCAGTAACATAGACAAAGCACCTAAAAGTTCCACACAGGTTCCCCAGAACTGCTCATTTCATTGATGACGCTGAATTCATAGTGAGTTAACATGAATGAAGACTGTTTACACTGGCTTAATTACTACGTTGACTTGAAATATCAGCCAGCTGGGGAAAATGACCGTTTAAAACCCGGTGTATCCCTTTGCTCCCTATACCCACATTTTTTCCCAGCTTTGGCCACGTGTGTGTGTTTCTGTGTGTCTATGTGCATGTCTGTGTGTACATGTTTACATGCCTGTGTGTGTGTGTTTACATGCATGGAGGACTGAAGCATAGTTTATTCAAAGCTTTTGTGTTGTGCAGGACTTCTCAGATGCAAATGAAGACCCAAAGAGAAGGGGTGTAAGCCATCAAGGGAGTGTATCTAAGGCTCCTGGAGTGACACACAGAGCTCTAGGGCAGGCCTCAGGAACCACTGGTCTGGGAATTTATAATGCCATCTGGATTTTCCCTCCCTACTCTTGTTCTTTGTTTCTTCCTGAGCACTGGTTTTCTACTTCTCACTGCAATCTGACTTTCTTCACGTGGTAAGAAATATGACATGCTTCACAAGGCTCTGGAGTTTGGCATTTTAGAGTCTCAACCACTAGAGAAAGGTGCCTGTTCTAAATCCTGGCACTTCAGGAAGGGAATCCAGGCTTCTCAGGCCTCACCAGGCCAGTGGGATCGTATGAGATCCTGGCAGCTCTGAGGGGCCATGGAGTGAAAGGAGGGGCAAAGGCATCCTTACAAGGAGGAGGTGGTGCTGTTCCCAGAAGAAGAAGCGGGGGGCCTCAGGTTCCCAGAAGACTAGGTGTCTGCTGGTGGTGTTCTTGCACATTCCTAAGGATTTACCATGAATCTGAGTGCCTGTTTTAAATTACTTGGCAGACTTAATTGTAATCTTAGATTTTTTTTTCTTACAGCTTCTTGTCAACAACAAGGTTTAATTATAATTACTCTTCAGCGGGCATATACTAGCACTTCTTACTCATCTGTCAAATTGAGCTTAATGAAATGAAAAAGTCCAGAGAGAGACCCCATCTTTAGGACAACAGAAGACTGAACAGTCAACTCCCCATCATTTTTGTAATCCAAATCACTGTTGTCAGGATTATGTTCAGCTTTTTTGTTTTTTGTTTTGTTTTGTTTTGTTTGACAGAGTCTTGCTCTGTCGCTAGGCTGGAGTGCAGTGGCTCAGTCTCAGCTCACTGTGACCTCTGCCTCCTGGGTTCAAGCGATTATCCTGCCTCAGCCTCCCGAGTAGCTGGGATTACAGGCGCGCACCACCATGCCCAGATCATTTTTGTATTTTTAGTTGAGACGGGGTTTCACTGTGTTGGCCAGGATGGTCTCCATCTCTTGACCTGATGATCCGCCCACCTTGGCCTCCCAATCCCTCCATGTAGTCAAAAGCAATAAAACTGCTGCTCTTCAGGGAATGTTGGGAAATTGTGCACAGATGAAAGAATAAGTCTGTTTTTTCTCTCCTGCTAGGTAAGTAAGCCTAATCCCAAGGGGAAAAAATACTGGCTGTTGGGCATTGACTTCCACATTCACTTCTTGTGTTTCAAGATTTGAGGTAGTGATGACGGTTAATGATATATTCTTGAAAAATGCTGAGTGGATGTCAAGTGTTCTCACCACAAAAATGGTAACTATGTGAGATAATGCATGTGCTAACTAGCCAGATTTAGTCATTCCACTATTTATATATACACGCACCTCAAAACATGGACATGTACAATACACACAATTTTCTTTTTTTTCTTTTGAGATGGAGTCTCCCTCTGTCGCCCAGGCTGGAGAGCAGTGGTAGGATCTCGGCTCACTGCAAGCTCTGCTTCCAGGTTCACGCCATTCTCCTGCCTCAGCCTCCCGAGTAGCTGGGACTACAGGCGCCCACCACCACGTCCCGCTAATTTTTTGCATTGTCAACAGAGACCGGGTTTCACCGTGTTAGCCAGGATGGTCTCGATCTCCTGACCTCGTGATCCGCCCACCTTGGCCTCCCAAAGTGCTGGGATTACAGGCATGAGCCACCACGCCCAGCCAATAGATACAATTTTATGTCCATTTCAGTTTTTTAAAAATTTAAAATAATTTAAATAGATAGATAAAGGATATATTCTTTCCACCCAGGAAAAAAAAAGATTTGAGTTAGTTTTCAACTGATAACTACATGGGTCTATTCTGGATTCATTAAAAATACAGTTCTTGGTAGTCTTTCCTATGCTTTGTGGGAGATTAGTTCCCCTTCCCACTCTGTAGTATCTGTTTGCAGCTCTATGTTTGCCAGAATTTAGGATTAAATAAGTCGAACCTGCAGTCCAGCTCAGTCCCCAAATGATTGTTGTTTCCGTGGAAACAGCTGAAGGCCTCTCAATTAAAACTGCCTCTGCAGACTAGGGAGAGTAAGTATTAAAATGAGTTTGTCTGAGTAGGCAATTTTAATCCTCCAAATTAAACTCAGAGAGTGCAAATGATCTAGGAATCTCCTGACAGTTGGGATCATACTTCTTTGTCTTTGGGGCAGGGATTATTTTGATATTTCGGGCATAGGTATGTTTGCTAGCTTGCTGCTTGCTTTGCTGAGTTGCGCAGATCATTGTCTTACCCGCGGAGCTCTTCGTGTACAACCATGGATCATGGGCGAGGGTTTGGGAGCAATCTGATCTTTGTTCAGCCTTGTGAGCTGCAACTAAAAAGCCCATTAAAAATGGATGAAATCATAGAACACTCTTAAAGTTGAAAGGAATCTTAAAGGTCATTAAGGCCTAATTTCCCATCCACTTTGGGAATCTTTCCTAGAACGCTGTTGACAAAGGTTCACAGCATCAGCTCCCCTGTTGGGGAATCTCGTATTTCTCAGGGCAGCCTTCTTTGGTGCATTGAACAGACTTGGTGATATTGTTAAGGGGGTCCTTGTTCTTAGAGCTCCCAAGATGGTGGCCGCCACTTCCAAGATGGTGGCAAGCCTCTTGTTCTCTGACCTGGGGTTCTTGGCCTCAGGGATTCCAAGGAATGGAATCTTGGGCCATGTGGTGCGTGTTATAACTCTCTTCAACTTGCTTGGGATGAACCCCGGGCGCTTAGCCCATGCAGGAACAATGGCGATCCTCTAGCCCGATTGGGAGCGGCAGTGGGCGCCTTGCTGGATCAGGAGCACAGTGGACACCCTGCCGGATCCGGAGGGGTGGAAGTCAGCTGTGGCGTCTACAATGACGGCAATCAGCAGTGGTGGAGGGCGAGCGAAAGCTCAGTTCAAACAAGAACAAACACGGACCAGAGAGTGTGCAGTTGCAAGATTTAATAGAGTGAAAAGAGAGCTCCCATACAATGGGAGGGGACTGAAAGGGGGTTGCCCACTCCCAGCTCAAATGCCTGAGTTTATATCCGGATCACAGTCCCTCCCCCTGTGCTCTCAGACAATATAGGATTTCACTATTTGTTTACCTCCTGCTTTAGCCTAATTTGTATTTTAGTGAGCGCTCTTTTCTACCTGATTGGTTGGTGTGAGCTGAGTTACAAGCCCCGTTTTTAAAGGTGGGTGCGGTCACCTTTCCCAGCTTGGCTTAGGAATTCTTAGTTGGCTTAGGAAATCCAGCTAGTCCTATCTCTCAGTATTAGAAATGCCTCTTTATGATGGAACTGACATTTCTGTCAGTTCTGCTACTGCCACCTCTTCTTTCTGGTGCCAAGTTAACTGTGTCTTATTCTCCCATAATTAAACTTAAAATCTTTTAAGAATGTTTTCATGTATCCCCAAAGTCTTCTCTCTCTTCCCGTGACTGAGAAGGTCCATAACATGAAAACTTCAGGTACTAACATCTGTGGTTAAAGGCATTCTTGGGGGAGAGGCTGGTATCCTAACAATCCTGGGCCTTTACCACTGTTGCTTGGATTTTTTATTTTAAGTTTATTTTTATAGAGAAAGGGTCTCACTCTACTGCCCAGGCTGGTCTCAAACTCTTGGCTTTAAGCGATCCTCCCACTTCAGCCTCCCAAAGTGTTGGGATTACAGGTGTGAGCCACTCCACCCAGCCTGTTGGTTGGGTTTTGTCTGACTTCTCTGGCAAGTTTTTTCTCAGCATCATGTGTATAGGTATTTCTGTGTTTTCCTTCAGCCTTTTCCCCCTGGAGTAAATATTCATAGTTCGCTGCTTGGAAACCCAAGAAACAAAACTGGATCAAACCTTGGGTCTATGCAGCCTCGTGAAGGGTGTGGTTGCCTTCTTTGATGTCACCTGAGAAGTTAATGAATACACCCTCAATCCCAACTGCTTTAATAGCCTTTCAGCCATTTGTCTGTGACATTAAACCTTAGAGTTTTTAAAATTAGGTTTAAGTTTTACATTTTAAGAGTTCTTTATTCCCCATATGCATTCTGTTCTTAATATCCTATTGTTCGTAAGTTGACACCCCCCTAAAGGAAGAAACAGGCAGAAAAATAGAACAAATGAAATATGCTTCTCCAAATGTTCCTACCTGCAACCTTTAAATGGATTAAAACTTAAAACTCCTAAGTTCAGATGTTGATTAGTGCTGACTGGGATGTACTGGGAAGCAAGTGTATGGCCCCTGCTTGGTACTGAAATAGACATTGTGTACTGGTTTCAAAGAAGCAATGGCGTCTGTCACCTTCAGCCAGTCACCAAACTACTCTGAGTTGCATTTTCCTCAAGTATAAAATCAGATGATTGCTTCCTGTTCTTACAGGTTATTGGGAGTGCTTTGAAAACAATTTTTTAAATTATTAAGGCTTTACAGCAAACTATACTATGATGCTCTGGAGATATTTTGATTTGAGAGTACCAAACAACTTTAATAAAATTAAAATATTGGTGATATTGGCTGTTTAAGGCCCATGCACATCCACAGTTTCAAAATAATCTTGTAACATAGGTTCTGGGTGGTATTTGGTGTGGTATCACACATAAGGGAAGAGGGGATTTCAGTAAAGAAATGTCATTGTTTGTGGAAAAGTGAAATTACTCGGGGTCTGTTTGGTGTTCTTGTGGCAGAAGAATAAGAGTTGAAAGTGAGGAAGTAAACTTTGATTTGTAAATCTTTTAAATTTCAACTCAAAGGAAGGTGGTAAGAAATACCCCAACAGCAAGCTTCAGAACAGCCACCAGAGCAAACCACACAAGGCTTTTGGGATCTCAGGCTAATAAAGGTCTCCCATGAAGCTCAAGAGTAGATCCTGAGGTACAATTTTTTTCTTGGAAAAAAAACAAAAACAAAAACAATTTGTAGGTGTTTGTAATCGGGACTGGCTGCTGTGTTAGTTTTCAGCTTCTAGCTCAACCCTATTTCCAGAGAAATGCCAAGGGCTTTGCAGTAGGCATTTGTCTAACTTTTGCGTGTCCTGGGTCTTAAAGATGACCTCCCGCTTTCTGGGGGGTCATGGGGTATGTGTGTTTTTTATGCATCTGTCTTTTTTTGCTTGTTTGTTTTTACTGAAGACCACTTATATTTGCAGACATTGAAACCAAAGGTAACACCACATCTTCTCCTTACAGGGTCTGAGGACTGTTTCTTGGCAACTTTTTTTCTACATATAGTTTTCCCGAAAGTATGAACACATTTAGACGTTGGAAAGAAAGCAGTTTCCCTCCCTCCTTCCCTCCCTCCACCCCTTCCTGCCTTCCTCCTTTCCTTCCTTTTCTTTGTTTCTCTCTTTTCTCTATCTTTCTTTCTCTCTCTTTCTCTCCCTTTCTTTCCCTCTCTTTTTCTTTCTCTTTCTCTTTCTCTCTTCCTTTCCTCTCTTGAGTATTAATCACATACCTGATAATCAGATGCCCTCTGCAGGTTTTCTTTGGGAGGGGAAAGGACAAATGCGATAGTCTTTACATGTTGGAAAACTGACCCCACATCCTGGTGCCTTGTTGTGTGTTCTTTTCTGCTCCCAGGGAGTTCTGTCCAACATCTCTTCCATCACCGATCTCGGCGGCTTTGACCCAGTTTGGCTCTTCCTTGTGGTGGGAGGAGTGATGTTCATTTTGGGATTTGCAGGGTGCATTGGAGCGCTACGGGAAAACACTTTCCTTCTCAAGTTTGTAAGTATCCCACTGTCTGCTCTCAGACTGAGAGCCAAAACGTCACCTTCCATCAGGGGGTCACCCTATCTACAGGCAAGACAGTGAGCTGTACCAAAGGCACTGGCAAAAGTAGGGCCCAGGTCATTATTTTCTTTTGAGAGAGCTCTCTAGCCCTGACTCCCAGTCGTGCCTCCTTAATAAGTACACCACCACCCCCACGACCACACCGTGCCATCCATGGAGATTTCGTGCATATATATCACAGACTTAGATTCTATTCCCTAAGATATCTTCAGGACTAAGGTAGGTATATATATTTTTCTTCTAAGTGATTCCTCCCCACCGTTTTAATGCACATAGTAAGTGGGGAACTGTGCAGGTCGTTGGTTTGGAGAAACCAGGCAAAAGCACAGTGACTGTGGCCTGTCCAGATTAAATCTGTTAAGCAGTAGGTTTTGCTAAATATGGCAAAACACTAAAAGGTAAAGCTCCTTTGTCGTTAGCTGGTACAAAGTTCTCCTTTGTAATTTTTAGATGTGGTGTGGTTGGTGTGATCACTGTCTTGAGTGAATGTTTGTAGAGGAGAGGTTTCACCAGGGGGTTCATTGGTATTTAAAGTTAAAATAGAGAATGAAAAGTGAAAGCCTTTGTGTTGGAGACTCCTTTCAAAGGAGAAGAAAATGGCATGTGCCATTTATGTATCTTAAATAGGGTTGTTGAATGTAGCCAAATGTGCCTGTCAGCATGGAGCTTGGCAGTCTGGTGGGCGTCTGAATCATAGCCCTCTATATGAAGCATCCATTCCCCTTTCTAAGAACAGAGAAAGGATCCAAAGCACCCACCTTCATTTGCTGAGGAAGGATGGTAGACATTTCTGGAGAACGGTTGCAGTGTAATATTTCCTGTTACCAGAATTATTCCCAACTTTTATTGACACATCATCATCCAGGGACATTTTCATTAAAAAAAAAAAAAAAAAAAAAATCCAAGAAGTAGTCCAATAGTCATGTAATGTGTGATTGTCTTCCCCAGCACACATCATCCTCCAGCATCTTTTCTTAAACATCCCTGAGAAGAGGGTACATGCTGTGCCCCACCCAGGGCAGCCCATTTCTGAGCAGCTCTGGCTCAGAGAAGCTTTTGGAGGCTATTTAACCTGAAAATTAGCATGACTCATTCTAACAAGGAAAACCGAGGGGTACCTGGTCTTACAGATAAGTTCACAAGCAGCTGGTTCTCTCTTGTGGATACACTGGACCACAGTGGCTGTAGCTAGTTTCCTAAGACTCTATCTGCCTTATCTGCCAGATACCTCCTTTGCTACACACACACATACACACACACACACTCTCTCTCTCTCTCTTTCTCTCTCTGTCTCTCTCGCTCTCTCTTTCTCTCTCACACATACACATACACACACAACCAAATGCTTCATTCTTCACCTAGTCAGAAACCTGGGGAGCCCCCAGGAGAGCTCTGTCCCTGATCGCCACCTGCCAACCTGCCAGTCTTCTTGGCATGAGGCATCTCAGTGCTCACCTTGCCAGCTTACCTTGCCACCTTTCCTGTAGCCTCATTGGGTCCTGGTCATACTCATCTGTTGCCAGTATTTTATTGGTTTCAGCCTCCACGTCCCAAAATGTGGGATCCTTTTTTTTTTTTGAGATGGAGTTTCACTCTTGCTGCCCAGGCTGGAGTACAGTGGCATGATCTTGGCTCACCGCAACCTCTGCCTCCTGGATTCAAGTGATTCTCCTGCCTCAACCTCCCGAGTAGCTGGGATTACAGGAGCCTACCACCATCCCTGGATAATTTTTTTATTTTTAGTAGGGATGGCATTTCACCATGTTGGCCACGCTGGTCTTGAACTCTGGACCTCAAGTGATCCACCTGGCTCAGCTTCCCGGAGTGCTGGGATTACAGGCATGAGCCACTGCACCTGCTCAGTCCCGTTAATTGTGATTTACTTTAATATAGTTTCATTTATAGTGGTAACCCCTTTAATATAGTTTATCATTTCTTATAATTGAAATGTCCAGTGTTGACTGAATAGGCAGAAAACTACATATTTCTCTAAATCAACACCTTAATTTATAAAGTCTCATGTTGGAAATGAAGAGAATTGTGTTGTTTCTTGGCTTTTGAGACTTGGAAAATATCTTAAAAGGCCTCTCTCCATTTAGTATAAACAATAAAAACTGGCCTGGAATAATCTTCGAACAGGAGGTATGAGATAAGTAGTAAGTAAATGTCCACAGGACTCCAAATAGCTCCAAAGATCTGATGCCCCTAGGAGAACTGCTGAGGGAAAATCCAGGAACTAAGATACTGCAAAATGGAAATAGACCTTCTTAGCTGACCGAGGCTCTAGGATGAAGCCTGTGAGTCAGTCTCTGCACCTTTGGAAATAGAGGAAATTAGCTCAACAGGGCCTGGGGCGTGTAGGTATCTGCCAAATATTTTATATGAATTGAATTTGGACCCAACTTTCGGTATGTATATTATGTAACTTGAAGAGAAAATTTACCAGGGGAACTGTAAAATGCAATTAACCTTTATGGAGGTGAGAACAAAAAGCAAATTAAAATCTTTCCCTGACTTGGTGTTTCCTGCGTGTGCTCATGCATGCTAGCTATAATTTTGTCATTTCTGTACTGTGATAATTCATAATTCATATTTACATGCTTAAGGTGGTACCTAATACAGGGCAAGGAGTTATTTACACTGTAGGGTAGGCATTGAGCAGAATGGTGTGATATTTTTTCTGGTCATTTTTCTAGATTGGGGAAAGTTTAAATTGAAATTATTGGCATCACCGATGATAATTAAGAACTGTTTAAATTCCATTTCTGGTGAGTTCATGAAGGATATATAACCAGGAACTCTAGGGAAACTTGAAGGGCTGAGCCGGAGGGTCTAGAATTGGGGCCTAAACCTGGGAGTCCAAAAACTTTGCCAAGCGCTTATTTCCACCTTCCACCCCTCCTCCCATGCCCACCCTCACAGAGCAGTACTCGGCACCCTAGACAAACACTGTGAGATCTGCAGACATCTAATGTCTGCAGATACCCACTCCCTGTCCGAGCCTTCCTAATCATGTAAGACTGGGACATCTTTGAAGGCAAGGGGTATGGTCTTATTCATCCTTGCTTCTGGAAAGCCCACCTCCCTCGGGGCCTGACCCATTGTGGGTCATTCAGTAGATGTTTGTTGAATGAATAAATGTTTTTTGTCTTTTGTTCTTTTAATGAGTAACTGTTGTTTCCTTTGCACCCCTCCCCAATACGTTTTTCTCTTGGCTGGTAGCTCCTTGTCTGCTTGCTGAAGGTAGAGCCGCAGGTCACCTGAGCACCCCCTGCCTCCTCAGCTGCTCACTGTTCTGCATGTGGCCTTGAGGACCTCTGCCCAGCAGTTGTGGCACCATGTCACCCTCTCTGCTGTTGTCACCAGAAGTTTACCCGCAGTGTACCCTCTGTTCATTGTACCTTCTCTGTTCAGTGTACCCTTCACAGCTCATTTCTCATAATCTATTTTAACAACAAATTTTGAAAAGGTTAAGAATACAGGATGGTAGGAGGTGGAAAAAACAGTGGGCGTGAGCAGTAAGTCGATATGACTAAGCTGAGACTCTTCTGAGTCTTCTAGATGGAAGGGAAATTTCTCCAGAGTTACGGGCAGTTACCACATTGCCTCATGGTCTTGAGCCCTTCTTTCAGACCTCTTGTTGTCTGCATTAAGCAGAGTCTCCCTTTGGCTGCATTTTGATGTCACTTAAAAGGTTGCTGGGGCCCATGCTTCCTAGAGGAAGGCAAGCCCAGCTAGCATTCCCAGGAAAGCCCTCAACTGAGGGTTTCATTTTGATTTTATGATGGGAAATAACTTTCATTTCACAGTCACTGCCCATCCCACTACTTCCTCTTTGACCCCTTCATCTAAGATGAACACATCTGTTACTTTACCCTGTATAGTAGGTGCAAAAGAGAATTAAAATGGTGTCTGAATCCATAAAAGAAATATATTGCATAGAGAATCAAGGCCACAGTAACAAATGACAGGCGATCTTAAAATATTGGAATAATCTATCTTTCAAGTTACAGAAGCTTACTAGAGATGATGGCAGGTCATTGTTCAAGCATCTGGCAGTACATTAATCATGAGAAATTCATTAGGCCTTAATGTGGGTCTAATGAGAAATTCTTATCCATGTTTGCTTATGGGCTTTGTTGGTTAATTACCAAATGGACCACTAGAGACCCTAAAATGTGATTATGAAATGATTTTTAAAAGTCCTTTCTTAGAGTGTAATATTCTATTAATGAATCAGCAGAAACTGAAGATTATCTGCTTTGGAGATGTATAACAATCCAATGTAATTACAAACCTGTTTAGAGAGTAACCATTTAGCTATATATGATCAAAATAGCCTTATAACTGTTCTCTGTGTGTCTTTCATCTTAGTTTTCTGTGTTCCTGGGAATTATTTTCTTCCTGGAGCTCACTGCCGGAGTACTAGCATTTGTTTTCAAAGACTGGATCAAAGACCAGCTGTATTTCTTTATAAACAACAACATCAGAGCATATCGGGATGACATTGATTTGCAAAACCTCATAGATTTCACCCAGGAATATGTAAGTTTAAAGTGGTTTGTTTTCCAGTTGAAAGTTCTCTGAACGATGACCCCAGTGAATATCCCTCCTGGTTTCTGCATCTGCCAGCTGGAAACTACCTGACTATTCTGCATGGGTGTTTGTTTGTTTATTATTTTCCAACTTGCTCTATGACTTACAAGATTTGTATTCTAAATGGAAATGTCCTATTTTCGCTTGTGTCAACTTCTGTTAAGTTAGAGGAACAAAGAAGAAAACGCTTGAGCAAAAAGTTCTAATCACGGCTGTCCTTTCCTATTTGCATTTGAGGAACATTGTTTTGCTCCAGGTTTAAAGTTTTATTTGGTTATCAAATATGGATTCTTTCTTATCCCTTGCCCCCTTTTTTGGTAATCCTTGATATTTCACAGCTCATAATAATCTACTTATCAACAGAATAATCTGCCACAGAGTTCCTAAAATGTGCCTTTCCAAATATTATCCCACATGCAGTTAAAAGCAAAAGCTTAGAAACTCCTAAGTCCTAGTAGCTTCTAACAAGTGAAGAATGTGCACGGTGGAATCCCGGCCACTCCCTCTGGTCCCTGAGCATTGGAGTCCAAGCCACTCCCTCTGGTCCCTGAGCATTGGAGTCCAAGCCACTCCCTCTGGTCCCTGAGCATGCCTGTGAAATGGCTCCTTCAGTGCCAGCAAAGCAGCAGATGTCCTGTTTCACTCAGAATGCAAGGGACCAAAAGACACAGGTCTAGTGCCAAAATCTGATAAGCGACCCTGGGCTCACAGGACCTTGACCTATTTCCCGAATAGTAAAATGGAAATACTACTAGCTACTATCTGACTCACAGGGATATTATGACACTCATGAGACATACATGTGTTTATATTCGGCTTAGGGTGGTAGGGTTCTACAAACTTGCAGGTCTTTATATACCTGCCCTGAAAAGCCGGGTAGGCTGAGCTTGGACTTGGACAGCGGTGTCTGTGGCATTTATGTATGTGGCAGGACCGGAGGGCAAGCGGAAGCCCAGTGAATGGTAGCCTTCTTGGGGTTGGACAGTTTTCTGCCTGTGATGACGGGAGGCAGCAGCCATGTCGACATGCGTCATGAGGGAGGCCAACGCCTTCCTTAGGCACTCAGGACTGAGCTGGGTTATGTGGTTTTGTTCAGTGGCAGCAACATTTCGTCCTGGAGTAAGCTGTACCTTAAGTGGGAAGTTAAGCCCTGATTCATGTCCTCAGCTGACTTCACTGTTTTATTAGGTCCTAATGGGTGCGGGCTCCCTAATAATCCTTTTCCAGGCATTATTCCTGACTGGATTGCATGGCACATTGATGGAGCTTTGTGGGCACACCTTGAAATGCACAACCCAAGCCCTGGAGGGACCATGTTGTCTTGGAACGCTGTGTGCTTTATATGGAAATACTACAGTTTCATGTGACTTTCTCTTTGCATCATGGAATGTAATGTTTAGAAGTAGCTATTGGCCCAGAAGGTCTTCAAATGGTTGAGGGTTGATATTTATTTAACTCGGAGAAGTAGAGAAAGTGCATCCCAGGGAAGTGAGGAAGGGGCATCTGTAGGCTGCCATTCACTGGGCTTCTGTTTGCCCTCTGGTACTGCCTTATACATAAATGCCACAGACACCACTGTCCAAGTCCAAGCTCAGCCTACCCGACTTTTCAGTGCAGGTATATAAAGACCTGCAAGTTTGTAGAACCCTACCACTCAGGCCCCATTTAAGAACCACTGAATTTAACTGCTTGTTTTATGATATTTTAATTGGAAGACTGACTTTTTAAAGTTGAAAATGTGAGACACATTCTCTTGTTTTTAAAAAAATTCAGAGTAGAAACAAATATGATGAAAAGTTAACCTCTAAAATTTTTGGTGGTAATGGATATATCAACTATATATCCATTGATTGTGGTGATGGTTTTGTGACGTATACAGATGTCAAAATTTATCAAATTGTATACTTTAAAATGTGCAATTTATTGTATGTCAGTTATACCTCCATAAAACAAAACAGATCTTTAAAAAATTATTAGAATGTGGAGATCAAAACTTTGAAAAAGTAAGCCTATAGGTAGCCCACCCATAACCCCAGTTGCCTCCTTCAGTCACTACCACTGTTGTTCGTGTCTTATTTACCCTTCTAGAATGTTCTTGTTTCTCCTTCTAGAATGACGTGCCCAAGCCAAGCAGATCTTGTTCTAACTCAGCCCTGCTGTATAGCTGCTCTGCCCTTCTTCCACCTAACACCACGGGTCTCATCAGTTGTCTAAATCATGTGCCAACACATCCCTACAAACCTTCAGCCTTAATTAATTTGGAAGCTTTTATATGGGCCATTTAGGTTCCATTTGGCTTAAAAATAAAGTCTGGGACAGAAAAAAAGGTCCGAGCTGGCAGAAGCTGGGTGTCGTTCGGCGGGTGTGAGTGTAGGCACCTGCTTGCCTCCAAGGTGGGATGTTCTAATTCTTTCCTGTTTGCTCTAGTGGCAGTGCTGTGGGGCTTTTGGAGCTGATGATTGGAACCTAAATATTTACTTCAATTGCACAGATTCCAATGCAAGTCGAGAGCGATGTGGCGTTCCATTCTCCTGCTGCACTAAAGATCCCGCAGTAAGTGAATGCCAGCGAACTATTGGCCTACTCTGTACATCATGCTGAGAGTGTGCATGGGACGAGCAGAGTGATTTTTTTGTTGAAACCTCTTCTTACCTGGTTACTCCTATTTGTAGCTCCTGTAGGGGGTATAGTGCTCAAATCTTCCTAGTAGGAGTAATAATTGCTGGCATTAATTTAGCAGTGTGCACTGGTTTCTATTCTAAGCCTTTATGTGCGTTGGCTCATTTAAGTTGGGCACATTCCTACTGGCAGATACCACCAATATCCTCCCTTTTCAGGGGGAAGAAATCAAGGCACATGAGGTGTAAGTGACTTTCCCAAGCTTGCACTGCTAGCAGGCAATGGAGTGGAATATGAGACCCAGGCAACCTGCCTGTATCATCTGTTAGCCTTTCTTTATGAGAGGGGCAGGCTCATATGAGAACTCTCTGCATTGGTTTGGGGTTAGTAACCCTTTTCTTTTTGGCTTAGTTCTAGGGAAACTATTAGAAGTAGGAGGAGAGTTCGAGACAAGATAGGGCTGGACTGCTGTGTGGGAAGACCATAGATGCCCGGACTCCTGAATGCCATCATGACTACAGTCATGCAGTTTGCATTTTATTATAAAAAAGAATAAAATATAAAATCTATAAATCTTTCACTTTTGCCACAGGTTTAATTATATTTTGGGTCAAATCGTGCCTGGTATATAGAATGACTTAAAATGCAATTCTTAAGCCAGGCGTAGTAGTTCACACCTGGAATCCCAGCCCTTTGGGAGGCTGAGGTGGGAGGATCCCTTGAGCCCAGGAGTTAAAGACCAGCCTGAGCAGCATAGTGAGACCCCATCTCTACACAAAAATTTAAAAATTAGCCATGTGTAGTGGCACACACCCGTGGTCCCATCTACTCTGGAGGCTGAAACGAGAGGATCACTTGAACCCAGGAGTTTGAGGCTGCAGTGAGCCATGATCATGCCACTGCACTCCATCCTGGTGACACAGTGAGACCACATTTCTTTAAAAAAAAAAAAAAAAGTAACTATGTAGTGTTAGAATGACAAGCATGAGAGGTTACTCCGTGCATCTGTATGTGCTCCTAACTGCAGAGCCCTTCTGGGACTCCTCAACGGTTCTCTGGCCCTGCGGTCTCCAAATGTACTCCCCAAGGCTCGCCCTTACCCCCCAGAAGCAGAGGCAAGTGGGTGCTGATGAGCTCAGTGGGGTTGCTCCTCCTTATGATGGAGGCTGTGGAGCTCTTAAAAGGAGCTGTGGTCTTGGAGTGGAAAAGCAGAACTTCCCTGCAGGCTGCTGCCGCGGGACCACCTCGGCTGTTTCTCTTGGTCTGAAAGAGGAGACAAAGTCACTAAGGACTGTGCTGCCCCGCCAGCTGCCCTTTCCCGCCAGCTCAAACCTCCTCTCCCTTCTGAGGAGAGCCACATGGAGGCAGAGTGCCCGCTCAGAGCTTGAGGGGCTCATCCTGGTGGCCTCGCACTGGCCAGCGGGTGCCGCACAGCGTGCTTCCTGTCGCCAGTCCCTGTCCCATGTGAACATCCCCTTGGGAGAATTCTGTGTTCTCAGAGGCATTAATGCTTCCCTTTTCACCTACAGATCCTCTGGGTAGAGCTAGTTCATTCCTTGCGCTCTAAGCTAATAAAATCTGCCCCACACCCTGCAGAGGAGGAAAATGAACTAACCCGAAAAAGTGGAAACATGTTTCTGATCAGACCCTGTGAGATGTGAAGTCCATGTGATTATGTAATCAGGGCATTGTTTTGTTTTTTTAATTATTAAAAGCTCATTGAAAAACCATTTAGGTAACGTAGAAGTATACAGATTAAAAGTAGCAGTCCATCAAAAGAGCATACATGAAGATTTACGGTGCCCTTTAAGTTACGTTTTTTATCTGTGTCTCCAGTTCCCTAAATCTTCTTGAGGTTGGCACCACTTTGAAACTTGAGCCTCCTGTGTGATAGACTTGCTGTCTTTTCTGATATTCCCCAAGCCTTAGTTTTCCTTATTTGTAAAATAGGGCATATTTTAATACCTACTTCTGAAGATTGTTGCAATAATGACATGGGGTCATGTATATAAAGTGTTTAGCACAGTGCTGCAGTTTTTGTGCTCAGATGCACATTTTATTACTAATGCGTAACAGGAGTCTTCTGCTCATTTCTAGGTGGGCTTTCTGTCTAATGAGTAAATTTCACTTTTCTCTTTCCTTTCTTCACCAGGAAGATGTCATCAACACTCAGTGTGGCTATGATGCCAGGCAAAAACCAGTAAGTGGAATATCATCTTGTTGCTTAGCACAAAGGGTGTTGGAGGAGCTTTGGCCTGTGCCTGGTGCTCTATCTGTGACAGTGTGCTCTCTTCCCTTGTGAAGGAAGTTGACCAGCAGATTGTAATCTACACGAAAGGCTGTGTGCCCCAGTTTGAGAAGTGGTTGCAGGACAATTTAACCATCGTTGCTGGTATTTTCATAGGCATTGCATTGCTGCAGGTAAGATAAGGGTCCTTTATGGATATCACAGGGAAATAATGCCATGAGAGAGCCCTTGCCAGGATCGGAGCTTTGCTTAAAAACCTTGGTTGTCATAGTATTTAAGACACATTGGAGGGCTGAGGAACAGACCTAAACGATTTGGTGGGCATTGTGTTTTTATTTATTTATGAATGAGACGGAGTCTAACTCTGTTGCCCAGGCTGGAGTACAGTGGCATGATCTCGGCTCACTGCAAGCTCCACCCCTGGGTTCACGCCATTCTCCTGCCTCAGCCTCCAGAGTAGCTGGGACTACAGGCGCCTGCCACCACACCCGGCTAATTTTTTGTATTTTTAGTAGAGATGGGGTTTCACCATGTTAGCCAGGATGGTCTCGATCTCCTGACCTTGTGATCTGCCCGCCTCGGTCTCCCAAAGTGCTGGGATTACAGGCATGAGCCACCGTGCCCGGCCTGGTTTGTGTTTTATTAAAGCTCTGAGTTTAGATGCTACTATCATGAAATATTTTAGGAAAGCTTGTCTTTTTCTAAGATGGAGACATTAATTAGATCAGTAGTTGCCTGCAGGCATTCCATCGTTTACATGGGTTCAATAATACTGCATTGTGGCAACTGAGTCAAACATGCATAATTAGAAGTAGATCTCAGTGGTGACGTGAAGGTTTTGGGGAGTTTCACAGAGATGTCATAACCCTTTCTCTCCCTGAACCACCTTGCCAAAGTGCTAGTGAAGGAAGGGAGCACCAACTTTTCCTCCTGGCCAGTCTCAAGAGCTGGACTCTTCATGTTGTTGGTGTGATCCTTTCCTAAGAGCACATAGTTGAAACGAATTAAAGAAGACCTAAGTAAATATAAAGATATCCTGTGTTCACAATTGCAACACTTCATATTATTAAGTTAACAACACTCCTCAAGTTGATCTACAGATTCAGTGTAAATCCCTATCAAAATTGTAACCACTTTTTAGCAAAAATGGACAAGCTGATCCTAAAATTCCTGTGGAAAAGCAAGGGACCCATAATAGCCAAAACAAATTTGCAAAAGTAAAACAGAGTTGGAGAATTCGCACTACTCAATTAAAAACTTAGTACAAAGCTATACAGTAATCAACATAGTGTGTACTTGAGTAAGATTAGCCATATAGATAAGTGGAATAAAATTCAAAAATCAAGAAATAAAACCAGGCCAGGTGTGGTATCTCATGGATGTAATCCCGCACTTCAAGAGACCAAGGCAGGAGGATGACTTGAGCCCAGGAGTTCAAGACCAGCCTGAGCAACATAGCAAGACCTTGTCTCTACAAAAAGTAAAAATAAAAAAACGAGCCCAATGTGGTGGCACATGCCTGTGGTCCCAGCTACTTGGGGGGCTGAGAAGGGAGGACCACTTGAGCCTGGGAGGTTGCCGTGAGCTGAGATTACACCATTGCACCTTAGCCTGGGTGACAGAGCAAGATCCTGTCTCAAAAATAAAAAATAAAAAAGAAGAAGAAATAAGCTCATACATGTATGGTCAGTTGATTTTTGACAAGGGAACCAAAACCATTCAATAGGGAAGGAGCAGTCATTTCAACAAATGGTACTGGGAAAACTGGATATGCAAAATTATGAATTTAGACTCCTAACTCACGCCATATGTAAAAATTAACTCAAAGCAAAGACCTAAATATAAGAGCTAACACTATAGAACTCCAGAGGAAAACGTAGGCATAAATATTTGTGACTTTGGATTAAGCAGTGTCTTCTTAGATATGACATCAAAAGCATAAGCAGCGACACAAATGTAAATAAATGGAACTTCAAAATTAAAAACTCTGCTGAAAATGATACCATCGAGAACGTGAAAAGATAACTCCTAGTGTCTATAAAATATAAATAACTTTTCAAACTCAACAATAAAAAAGGCCGGGCACAGTGGCTCACGCCTGTAATCCCAGCACTTTGGGAGGCTGAGGCGAGCGGATCATGAGGTCAGGAGTTCGAGACCATCCTGGCTAACATGGTGAAACCCTGTCTCTACTAAAAATGCAAAAAAAATTAGCTGGGCGTGGTGGCGGGCACCTGTAGTCCCAGCTACTCCGGAGGCTGAGGCAGGAGAATTGCGTGAACCCGGGAGGCAGAGCTTGCTGTGAGCTGAGATCGTGCCACTGCACTCCAGCAGCCTGGGGGACAGAGGGAGACTCCATCTAAAAAAAAAAAAAAAAGATTTAAATGGCTAATAAGCACATGAAAAGATGCCCATGTCAGTAGTCATTAAGGAAATGCAATTCAAAGCCACATACTTCATACTCTTTGAAGTGGTTAGAATGAAAAAGACGGACAATAACAAAGTATTGGCAAGGATGTGGAGAAAAGGAAACCCTCATATGTTGCTGATGGAAATGAAAATGTTGCAACCTCTTTGGGAAACAATTTAGCAGTTTCTCAAAAGTTAAATATAGAGATACCATATGAGTCAGCAATTCTACTCCTAGGAGTGTACCCAAAAGATTTGAGAACATATTTTCCCAAAAACTCGTATGCTCGTGTTCATAGCAGAATTATTCATAATTGCCAAAATGTGAGAGCAATGCAAATACCCATCAACTGAGGAGTAAACAAAATGTGGCATATCCATGTCGTGGAATATCATTCAGCCATCCAAAGGAATAAATTAATAGTACATGTGTATGAACCTTGAAAATATTTTGCTACATGAAAAAGACAGTCACAAAAGCCCCATATGATATGATTCCCTTGATATGAAATGTCCCGAAGAGGCAAATCCATGGAGGCAGGAAGTGGAATAGTGGTTGCCAGGTCTGTAGGGATGGTGGGATGGGAATGGGAAGTGGAATAGTGGTTGCCAGGTCTGTAGGGATGGTGGGATGGGAATGGGAAGTGGAATAGTGGTTGCCAGGTCTGTAGGGATGGTGGGATGGGAATGACTGCTCACCGGTACTGGGTTTCTTTTTGGGGTCATGAAATGTTCTGTGATTAGCTAGTGGTGATAGTTGCATAGCTTTGTGAATGTAGTAAGAGCCACTGAATTATACACATTGCAAGGATGCTCTTTACCACATATGAATTACATCTTAAATTTCAAAAATCAACAATTTTTTAAAAATGGGACACAGTGGCCAGGAGTAAAAGTTACAAGTGTCACTGTTTGACTCACATTTTCTTCCTTTCTCAGATTTTTGGGATATGCCTGGCCCAGAATTTGGTTAGCGATATCGAAGCTGTCAGGGCGAGCTGGTAGAGCCCCTGCAGCCGCTGCTGCAAGACACTGGACAGACCCAGCTTTTGGGACCCTCCCACGTGCCGAACTCATCTTCAAGCTGCACGGACCTAATCACAGATGCAGCCCGCAGTCTCGCCTAATGGAGCTGCCATTCGTGGGGTAAAACTGGGAAATGCTGCTCACTGACAGAATTAAAAAACAAAAATAACCAGTATGAAAGTCGTTGCGCCGTGAATCTCTACTGTAGCCATGAATTTATGGACAGTTGGATGCTTACCAAAAAAGAAAAAAAGGGAGGGTGGGGGACCCAGATGTACTTGAATGTGCAGAAAATGCAGTCTTGTCCTCATCTTCCGTAACTGGAGGGCTGGGAAGGCAGCTTTGCTCTTCGCCACACCTTGGACGGACCACCTTCTGTTCCATGGTCTGAAGGAGTGCATCTCCTCAAAGACCCAGCCCCTCACCTGGGAGGGCAGTGGTTTGTCGGCATCCCTCCATGTACGTTTTAGGAAACACGTGCCACTCTGATCTGAAGAAGAAAACAATTCGTCTTGGGTTCAGATTTTGTGATGGTATTCAAGTCACTCGGGCGAGCGCACTTGGTCTATCCTGGAAAGTCTCCTTATAACAGAAGTTGTATATTTCATGTGCACCGAGCAAGGGCATCGGAAGACCTCATGAGGCTGTATTCTAGCAGGACTGCTCTTTTTTCTAAGTAGGCCTGAGCTTTATCAGTGAAATTCAAGGAGAAAATGAGGTTAATGAAGGAAGTATCAGTTAAATACCCGCTTCTTCTCACCCTGCCAAAATTAGCAGTTGAATTTTTGGAAACTCTGGAATACTCTGGGTCATTTTGTTTTGTATGTTTGTTGTTTTTCGTCTTCCAAAGGTGAAAGCTATGATATGGTTCCACTTAAATTTTAGTGTTTTCTTACTCAGCTCAAGCATTAATTTTTGATAAAATCTTAACCTGCATGACCTGTGAATCTGAATCTATCATCTCCCTTTCCTGCCGGCTTTTCTACAAACATTGAAATATGTAATTTGGTCAACACTTATTTCCTAGGTTCACAGCCTTGGGAGGTTGTGGCATGTCCTCCCAGCCTGGCTGGGAAGAGCCCAGCTGTACCATCCAAATGCTTCCTTGGTCTCAGTGATCTCTTCCAGAGTCGATCTGAGTGGCCTCTTCTGCACCCTCCCCTTCTTTCTCTTTGAATGGAATTAAACCCAATTTTGAAACAACATGGACCCAGTCAAAAGCTCCTAATGATTTCTTTTTCTTCCTCTTTAGTTTGCTTTTATTAAAAAAAGAAAATAGTGCATGGCCATAGCTCCTTCAGTTCTCTTATTGCAGACTAACCATCAGGATGGTATCAAAGCACAAATACTTTGGAGGGGAATGCGTTGAACTGGGGCAAGTACTGTGTAACACAAAGTGGAAAACCACTTCCTGGTGCTGCCGCTCCTGCCCCCACTTTAGGTGGGAGGAACGAGTTTTGCCCTCTAGATTTTAACCCAGCTGGTGTCCACCGGATGTTGCCCTCCTGGGGAGCAGATATCAGTCTGTGGAACGCTGGGAAAACCACAGGCACATTTTTCGGTGCGGACAGAATTGCCAGCACATAACTGGGCAGCCAGCTAGCATACTTTGTGGAAATTAAGCGAGGTTTTCCATTTCAGCCCCATGGTGCGTGGTGGTGGCTGATGAATGTGTCAGTCTGCTCAGAGAAAGGACAGAAAGGAAATTCTTTTCAAAACTGTGTTCACAGTTTGGGTGTGTGTATGGCTCTGCATGTGTGTGTTTTTGTCTCTGTATAGGTAGAGGTGTTCACGTCTTACTCCGACTGTAAGGCTGTCTGACTTCATCTCTGCCCCCACCACAGTTGCCATTTTGTAATGTCCTTCCAACATGGAGAAGACACAAGCTCTCCAGTTGGCATCGTTTGTCTTTTTTTGTTGATTGCCTCATTCTCCAGTGAACTCCATCTGGCCAGTTGATTCAGAATCAGGCAAGATCCCTGCCCTTTGGCACATTCACTGAAAGGCCAAACAGCAAGTCCGAGTGAGTTTTAAATATTAATTAATCACCCTTTATTTTTTACACTTGAGAGTGATTGTAATAAAGGCTGTCATTAATAAACTTGGTTCTACCTTACATGGAGTTGTGTCTTTCTTCATTACTTCTTTCTTGAAATTGTGAAATTTTCGAATCCAGTGGTTCTCAAACTTGAGCAGGTGTCAGAATCACTGGGAGGACTTGTTAAAACACATGAGTGCATTTGCTCCATGCCCATAATTTGTAACTTAGTAGGTCTGGGGTGGGGCTGGAGAATTTGTATTCTGGTAAGATCGTAGGTGATGCTGTTTGCGGCTTGTTTGGGAACTACATTTTGAGAAGCATTGTTCTGATCCGGTTTTCTAGGAGGGGAAACAGAAAGGTAAGATTTTGTAGTTGGGAAGGGAAAGGTTCCTTTGTACTTACAAATGCTGACTGACAAGACACAGAGATGAGAGCCCTGTATGTAGGAAATCTCTGCCCATGAGGTCATCTGCTGGTTACAATCACTTGGGGACCGTGTGAAATACAGATTCCCCCGACCTCACCCCTAGCAGTTCTGGAGTGGGAGACAGGGTATATATGTTTTAAAAGCTCCCTTGAAAATTTAATGCCTGGTGGGATTTATGACTTATGGGCTTAGATAAATGTTGATAATATTCACAACCTTTTTTATAAGAAAATAATTTCTCACAGTCCCTTGGAGCTGGAATCTTAAAAACCCATTAGAGGAATGTCAGCTTAAATGTCTTTCATTGTGAATTATCACTGCAGAAGAAGACTTCTGTCGTTAGAACTGATTAAAGACTTTTTTCAAAGATCAAATGAAAACAAATGTTAAGGTTCATATAGCACACTTAGATCCTGACAGCATAGTGTCAGACTTGTTCAAGAAATATTTTGCCTCATTTCTCATCTATTTGAAACAACAATGTTATTTTGATTTTAAGGAAATTTATCAGTGATGATTGGAGATGGCCAATCCCTGCTTCTTGAGTTTTCTTATTGTCTACATTGGCCCGCTTTGCTTGTTGCAAACTATAAGCTAACAAAGGAGAAAAAATGACAGCTCAGAAGTAAAAGGATGCGTTGTCTATAAAACTCAAAAACTTGGAGGAAGCTTCTTCAGTGTGTAGAAGGTAGACTTTAGGGGAAGCTTATTAAATTTCCCTATTTCTGTTGTTGGACTGGTTACCACTAACATCATTTCTTCTATAATTTAAAAATAAACAGTTTTTAAATGTGAACTCAGAAATTAAACAGAATTTTGCATCATGAAGTACTTAAGTGCATTTCCTTTGTTCTTCCTCTTCCTTCTCCCAGGGAATAATAAACCCGGACTTTTCTTTCAGCCTTCCTCCTGCCACAGGTCCCAGTTGTCCTTTCCTCAAGGGGATCCTTAAAGTGTCTCTTGGAGGTTTCTTATGCAAAGTGATCATTCATTTCCCTGTGTTTGTGTGGGCAGGAATGGAGTGATTTTGCAGTTTCGTCTGTTTCCGGCTGACTTGGACAGGCGCCCTGGGAAGCCTGTGGGCTGAACAATGAGGAGCTGGAGCCCAGTGACCTGGCAGGCCACCCCAGCTCTCCTTGTCATTTATTCCACGAAGCCCTCCTTCTCTAGGGAAATCCTGTTTAGACCTCCAATGAAGAACTGGGAAGCCCTCCATAAACACTGGTCAGCAGGGTTTCATGGCCAGCGCGCTCTCCCGTGAGGCCATGGGGCTGCTTCTAGGTGCTGCCCGCTTCTGGAGTGAGAAGCCTAGTCTTTGAGTGAGGAGGAAAACACAGCATTTGCCTGAAAAATACATTAACATTGGCTTTATCATGATGACACAATAAAATCCATAGAAAAATCTACACATGATAACAGACAAGGCAGTCAGATGGTGGGGGGTGGGGGGTGTGTGGCAGCAGGGAGCAGGGCAGAGAAGCCAAACTGTGAACTTGGAGCAGAGCCATCCTTAGACTTTTTGTTTGGAGGGGTTTGCCACACAGAGTTTATAATATTACAGTTTTAGGCCAGACAAGGTGGCTCACACCTGTAATCCCAGCACCTTGGGAGGCCAGAGCAGGAGGATTGCTTGAGGACAGGAGTTCAAGACTAGCCTGGGCAACATAGCAAGACCCCATGTCTAAAAAAAAAAAATTTTTTTTTTTAATTAGCTGGACCTGGCGTCATGCACCTGCACTCCCAGCTACTCTGGGGGCTGGGGCAGGAGGACAGCTTGAACCTAGGAGTGATGTATGATAGCAGCACTGTACTCCATCCTGGGTGGCAGAGCAAGACCCCGTCTCTAACTTAATAAAAATAAAACTACAGTTTTTAGGACTTCTTGAGGGATTAAGTACAGCTTGTTGTGGAGTTTTCATGCTGAGTGGTTCTCTTGTAAACTTGCCACTAGCGAGAGGACGCTGATTTAGTCCCTTCCTGTTATCCATTAGCCGAGGCTAAACCTCTGGGGACCCGCACTGGCCATTGTGATTTATTTCTCCACTTCTAGGAACTCCCAAGTAAAGTAAATCTAAGGGAAGAGCAGGCGAGTTCACGGGCTTTCACTGTAAATATGCCCCGAAAGGAAAGCAGTAGCAGGCTTCCCACGCTCTTGCCCCTCACCGAACACATTCTCAGTGGGGGAAAGCTACTTTTCAGATGTGGAGCGGACCGTCAGGTGCAGTGTCAGCTCTTGCATTTGCAAAGCAACTCGTTTGAACGGGAACGTTTTAATGGCCTGCCCTCTAGTGTCGAATGCGTAAAACCACTCCGGACTGGAGTTGGAATAGTTCAGGGATAAAAACACTATGTTCAGAGGCGCTTGTGCTTTGGGGAAACTTGAAGGTACACAGCTTATGTTGCCTGCTTAGGGCGAGTAGGTGTTTTATTTCCTTTACACGCTCCTGAAAAATGGCAAGGCTTGTTTTGGAAAGATAAGAGAACAGGACGTTTTGCTCCCATCACCATCCATCCTGCTTGGGATCTTGCTGCTGGGAGTTGATCAGGCAGGATGGAGCTGGGCCCTGCCCTCCCACCAGTTTCCAAATGTGGTTTCTAGATGATGATGGTGACTGTCTAAAGCTGCTCATCTTCCAGGCGAGGCATTGTCCTAACGGAGTCGTCAGTGGGGCTGGGAGGGCAATGCTCTGCACCCTCCCTCCCAGGGAACACCACCCTCCATCGGAACTTCACAGGTTTTTGTGACAAAAGGCCCCAGGACCCTGGTTTGCACTTCAGTTCCTCTTCAACATAAGCAACTCTCCAGAAACAAGGAATAGAACATCTTTATATTTCTTCTAGAACCACCAGTGTGTTACTTCTACACACTGTACTTAGAAGTACACACATACATGCATACATACCACTGGTGTGAATCACCTGGATTTTGCTTTGGTCTTGTCAGAAGCATTTGAACCACAACAACTCCATTGTGAATAGGACCTGGGTAACATGAGGCTGAAGCCTACTGGGCTATATTCCCAGATGGCTAGGCATTCTAAGTCACAGGATGAGATAGAAGGTTGGCACATGACACGGGTCATAAAGACCTTGCTGATAAGACAGGTTGCAGTAAAGAAGCCTACCAAAACCAAGATGGCAATGAGAGTGACCTCTGGTCGTCCTCACTGCTACACTCCCACCAGTGCCATGACAGTTTACAAATGCCATGGCAATATCAGGAAGTTACCCTACATGGTCTAAAAAGGGGAGACATGACTAATCCACCCCTCATCTAGCACATCATCAAAAAATAACCATAAAAATGGGCAATTAGCAACCCTCAGGACTCTTCTGTCTATGGAGTAGCCATTCTTTTATCCCTTTATTTTCTGAATAAATTTGCTTTCACTTTATAGACTCACCCTGAGAATGGCTTGAGCCCAGGAGTTTGAGACCGGCCTGGACAACATAGTGAGACCCTGTCCCTACAAAAAAAAAATATTCTGATTGGTGGACACGGTGACATGAGCCTATAATTCCAGCTATGTGGGAGGCTGAGATGGGAAGATTGCTTGAGCCTAGGAGATGGGAGGCTGCAGTGGGCTATGATTACACTGCTGCATTCCAGCCGGAGCAACAGAGCAAGATCCTGACTCAAACAAACAAAAACCATAAAAAAGAAATCAGCCGGTGCGGTGGCTCACGCTTGTAATCCCAGCACTTTGGGAGGCTGAGGTGGGCGGATCATGAGGTCAGGAGATTGAGACCATTCTGGCTAACACAGTGAAACCTCGTCTCTACTAAAAATACAAAAAATTAGCCGGGTGTGGTGGCGGGCACCTGTAGTCCCAGCTACTTGGGAGGCTGAGGCAGGAGAATGGTGTGAACCCAGGAGGCAGAGCTTGCAGTGAGCCGAGATCACACCACTGCACTCCAGCCTGGATGACAGAGTGAGACTCCATCTCAAAAAAACAAACAAACAAAAAATCGACATTTTGTGGGACATTTTAAACATAAAGAATGCTTTATTATGATTAAGTCATGGTCTGTATTCTGTATTTATTTGAAGTAAATTATCTTAAATTCAACTTGTTAGAGTGATTCAAGTTTTATAAAGAAAATAGCCTATTTCCACACTTGTGCTGTCTTTAGTCTTGTTACTTTGCAACTGAATCAGCCCACTAGTTCTCTGCCTGCCTGCTGCAGGCTGGGTACTAGGGGTGAATATATCATCTATCCCTTGAAATAACAGGTCACATTTATTGACTAGAAGTGTTCCAGGCACTGTGTTATAAGCATGCTGCATAAGTTCCTAAGGAAATGTCAACTGATGGAGGGGAAAACCCCACACGTGGAAAATCCACTTCAAGAACTAAACTGACATTCCTCAAAATGGTGCCTGGTTGAGCTACGGGAAGAACACAGGGGTTAATGGAAGATGGTCTCAAGAAGGAGGAGAGGTTTGATCTGGGCCCCTGGGGAGGGTGGAGGGGGCCATAATAAAGCCTATGCCGCTGGGAAGGTTGGAGAGGGCCCAGAACCTCCAGACGAAAGAGTGGGGAAAAGCTCAGGTAAGCAGTAAGAAGGTCCAGTATAGAGAGTCTTGGAATTGTGGCCCAGTCCTTGGCATACGCCAGGCACTCGAAAGCTTGCTGAATGACAGCAGTGGTAATTGAGGCGATTAGTAACTACCTCATCTACAGTGAAGGTGTGTTAGTCTGTCCTCACGCTGCTAAAAAAGACATACCCAAGACTGGGTAATTTATAAAGGAAAGAGGTTTAATGGACTCACAGTTCCACATGGCTGAGGAGACCTCACCATCATGGCAGAAGGTGAATGAGGAGCAAAGTCACATCTTACATAGCAGCAGGCAAGAGAACTTTTGCAGGGGAACTCCCATTTATAAAACCATCAGATCTCATGAGACTAATTCGTTACCAGAACAGTATGAGAGAAACCACCCCCATGGTTCAATGATCTCCACCTGGTCCTGCCCTTGACTTATGGGGATTATTACAATTCAAGGTAAGATTTGGATGGGGACACAGCCAAACCATATCAGAAGGTGACGTGAAAAGTAGAATTTCTTGTAAAACTGGACAATGTAGGTACAAGCTCTGTGCTGTCAGGGTTGAAACCTAATCCCCACCGTGATAGCATTAACAGGTGGGGCCTTTAGTAGGTGGTTAGATCATGACTGCAGGGCCCTCATTAACGGAGTTAGTGCCCTTATAAAAGAGGCCTGTGGGAACTCGTTTGCCCTCGTCCACCATGTGAGGACACAGCGAGAAGGAGGTGGTCTGTGAACCGGAAGGGTTGTCCGTGGACTCCAGTTGTGCTGACACCCTGATCTTAGACTTCCTAGCCTCCAGAACTGTGAGCAAATTTCAACTGTTTATGAACTACCCGGTTTACGGTATTTTGTTATAGTACCCTGAGCAAATTAAAACACCAGCTGTTTTCTCCGTCTAGTTCTGCTGTTCCTGTGAAATTCTAGGCCCTGGGAGCTGGCAGGGAGGTCACTACATGTTGCAGTGGGAGGACGTTGTATTAAAGTAGGTAGAGACTGGGGTAACAATCTTGTTCTTTTTAAGATTCAAGCCAGGCCCCTGCATTAGCGCAGCACTTTCTCAGCCCTAGATGCACATTAGAATCGCCTGAGAGCATTAGAAAAGACAAAAAACGGCTAGGCGTGGTGGCTCATGCCTGTAATCCCAGCACTTTAGGAGGCCAAGGTGGGCGGATCACTTGAGGTCAGGAGTTGGAGACCAGCCTGGCCAACATGGTGAAACCCCGTCTCTATTAAAAAAAGAAACAAAAAATTAGCTGGGTGTGGTGGCACAGACCTCTAGTCCCAGCTACTAGGGAGACTGAGGCAGGAGAATTGCTTGAACCTGGGAGGCAGTGTTTGAAGTGAGCTGAGATCTTGCCACTGCACTCCAGCCTGGGTGACAGCGAGACCCCGTTTCCAAAAAAAAAAAAAAAAAAAAAAGACAAAAAACACGTGCTCTCTTCCACACTGTTTCCAAAACTCCCAGGTCATTCTAACGTGCCTCCATGGTTTCTCAGATTCTGTTGTGCACACAAATCATCTGGGTCTTAATGCAGGTCCTGATTCTGTAGTGTTGAGTGAGGCTGAAGAATCCATGGTTCTAGCATGCTCCCAGGTGACACTGATGCTGTGGTCTGCAGACCACACTTTAAGAAGTAGGCCCTGTTTACAGCTGTGCAAAACTAATACCTTGTATGATATTTTTTAGTGATACCTTTCCTAAAGCTACTAAGCTGAAATTTTCGGGTCTGGGAAGGAAAATACAGGTGACTGTAAATAGGCATTAAGTATATGTTTGTTAAATGCATTTTATTCTGATTATAAAAAAATCTCGGCCAGGCACAGTGGCTCACACCTGTAATCCCAGTACTTTGGGAGGCTGAGGTGAGAGGATCACTTGAGCCCAGGAGTTGGATACCAGCTGTATTAGTTAGGGTTCTTTAGAGGGACAGGACTAATGGGATATAGATATATATGGGGAGTCTATTAAGTATTAACTCATATGATCACAAGGTCCCACAACAGGCCATCTGTAGGCTGAGGAGCAAGGAGAGCCAGTCCGAGTTCCAAAACTGAAGAACTTGGAGTTTGATGGTCAAGGGCAGGAAGCATCCAACATGGGAGAAAGATGTAGGCTGGAAGGTTAGGCCAATCTCTCTTTTCACATTTTTCTGCCTGCTTATATTGTAGCCACGCTGGCAGCTGAGCAGATGGTGCCTACCCAGATTGAGGGTGGATCTGCCTTTCCCAGCCTACTGACTCAAATGTTAATCTCCTTTGGCAACACCCCCACAGACACACCCAGGATCAATACTTTGCATCCTTCCATCCAATCAAGTTGACACACAGTATCAACCATCATACCAGCCTAATCAACGAAGAAAGACTGTCTCAAAATAAATAAATAAATAAAAACCTCAATGCAGAAAAAAATAACTAGTATTTTCACCAGCTAGAGGTATATACTTGTAAAATGTTACAGTGTGTCTTTCCATTGCTTTTTAAATTTGTTTTAAATTGTATAATCCTGTTCGTACTGTTCTGTGGTCTGCTTTTTTAAAATCAGCATTTTTCAGTGTCAGTGAATGTTTTATACAACATTTTTTTGGTGGCATCTTATTCTATTTTATAGATTCAAGGGTTTCCTAAGATGCCAAGGGTTCACAAGGTCAAAACTATTTCTTAATACTAAGACATTATTTCCCATTTTGTTCTTAATTTTGGATATGCTGATGTGGTGATGTCATCACTCTGACAGCTACATGATGTGATGTCATCACTCTGACAGCTAATGGAATGTGGGCTTGTGTATTTCTGTCTTAAACTTTTCTCCCTTTTCATTTCTAATATGGTAATATTCACATAGATAACCCACATAAACAAAAGCTCTTCAAGGGGCTCAAACATTCTTAAAAGTGTAATGGGGTCTTGAGACCACAAAGTTTGAGAGCTGCTGGTATAGATAAACCATAATTTTACTAGCCAGTTCATCACTGAAATGGTTTGGCTCTGTGTCCCTACCCAAATCTCATCTCGAATTGTAATCCCCGTGTGTTAGGGGAGGGATCTAACCTAACCCCTAATCACCTAACACCATGATTGGATCATGGGGGTGGTTCCCCCCATGCTGTTCTCATGGTAGTGAGTTCTCAGAAGATCTGATGGTTTAAAACTGTGGCACTTCCCCCCTCACTTGCTCTCTTTCCTGCTGCCTTGTGAAGACGTTGTTGCTTCTCCTTTGTCTTCTGCCACAATTGTAGGTTTCCTGAGGCCTCCCCAGCCATGTGGAACTGTGAGTCAATTAAACCTCTTATTTTCTTTATAAACTACCCAGTCTCAGATAGTTCTTTATAGCAGTGTGAGAATGGACTAATACAATCACTGTTAGAAATTTGGGCTGTCTTGAATTAAAATACAGTTGCAATGATCTTTTTTTTTTTTTTTTTTTAATTATACTGTAAGTTCTGGAGTACATGTGCAGAACGTGCAGGTTTGTTACATAGGCATACACATGCCATGGTGGTTTGCTGCACCCATCAACCCATCATTTACATTAGGTATTACTCCTAATGCTATCCCTCCCCTAACCCCTAACAGGTCCTGGTGTGTGATGTTCCCCTTACTGTGACCATGTGTTCTTGTTCACCTCCCACTTATGAGTGAGAACATGCAGTGTTTGGTTTTCTGTTCTTTTGTTAGTTTGCTGAGAATGATGGTCTCCAGCTTCATCCATGTCCCTGCAAAGGACATGAACTCATCCTTTTTTATGGCTGCATAGTATTCCATGGTGTATATGTGCCACATTTTCTTAATCCATTCTATCATTGATGGGCATTTGAGTTGGTTCCAAGACTTTGCTATTGTGAACAGTGCCTCAAACATACGTGTGCATGTGTCTTTATAGTAGAATGATTTCTAGTCCTCTGGGTATATACCCAATAATGGAATTGCTGGGTCAAATGGTATTTCTAGTTCTAGATCCTTGAGGAATTGCCACACTGTCTTCCACAATGGTTGAACTAATTTACACTCCAACGAACAGTGTAAAAGTGTTCCTATTTCTCCACATCCTCTCCAGCATCTATTGTTTCCTGACTTTTAATGATCGCCATTCTAACTGGTGTGAGATAGTATCTCATCGTGGTTTTGATTTGCATTTCTCCAATGACTAGTGAGGATGAGCTTTTTTTCCTATGTTTCTTGGCCGCATAAATGTCTTCTTTTGAGAAGTGTCTGTTCATATCCTTTGCCCACTTTTTGATGGGGTTGTTTGTTTTTTTTCTTGTAAATTTAAGTTCTTTGTAGATTCTGGATATTAGCCCTTTGTCAGATGGATAGATTGCAAAAATCTTCTCCCATTCTGTATGTTGCCTGTTCACTCTGATGGTAGTTTCTTTTGCTGTGCAGAAGCTATTTAGTTTAATTAAGTCCCATTTGTCTATTTTGGCTTTTGTTGCCAATGCTTTGGTGTTTTAGTCATGAAGTCTTTGTCCATGCCTGTGTCCTGAATGGTATTGCCTAGGTTTTCTTCTAGAGTTTTTATGGTTTAGGTCTTACGTTTAAGTCTTTAATCCATCTTGAGTTAATTTTTGTATAAGGTGTAAAGAAGGGATCCGGTTTCAGCTTTCTGCATATGACTAGCCAGTTTTCCCAACACCATTTATTAAATAGGAAATCCTTGCAATGACTTTCTTATGCATTTCCTATACTTTGCACATAACTCTAGTTATTTCCTTAAGATAGATTGTTAATAATGGAATAACTGGATCAAGGATTAAAAACATTTAATTTGTGACACCTAGAGTTAAGCCTTATTTAAAGCTGTGCAAAATTAATGCTTTATCATTGATACTTAGGTTTTAAATTGAAAATTGTTAATTTTAAGTCAAGATTTGTGCCTAGATTAAAAGAGAAAAAAACCTCATTAATGTCTTTATTACCATTTCTGCTAGCTTAATAAGATATTAAAATGCCAGTTACAGAAACCAAAATCTGTAGTGATGGAGGTATTTAATCGCCGCTGAGACATTTAGAGCAGGGAAGTACCCCTACCCGAAACCTCCCCCACAATAACTTGATTAAAGGGAATGAAATAAGAAAATGACTCTCAGCTGGGCATGGTGGCACATGCCTGTAATCCCAGCACTTTGGGAGGCTGAGGCAGGTGGATCACGAGGTCAGGAGTTCAAGACCAGCCTGGCCAACATGGTGAATCCCCATCTCTACTAAAGATACAAAAAATTAGCCAGGCGTGGTGGCACGCTCCTGTAGTCCCAGCTACTCAGGAGGCTGAGGCAGGAGAATCTCTTGAACCTGGGAGGCAGAGGCTGCAGTGAGCTGAGATTGCACCATTGCACTCCAACCTGGGTGACAGAGCGAGACTCCATCTCAAAAAGAAAAAAAAGAAAATGACTCTAAAGTATATGTCATGGCTTTTTAGGAAAGATCATCTCACGATTATTCATTTCCACCTAATGAATAATGCATTTTCCTGTTCCTTATGATTTTCTTAATAACATTTTCTTCTCTCTAACTTACTTTAAGTACACATTGGATTCATTAGGTAAAAAATAGATGGATCATCATAAAGATCTTCATCCTCCTCATTTTCATGTAGAGGAGACTGAGGAGGGGGAGAAAGAGGGAGAATTGATCTTGCTGTTTCAGGGATGGCAGAGAAGAAAGAAAATTCATGTACACATGGACTCATTCAGTTCAAACCCATGTTGTTCAAGGGTCAGCTGTATTCCAAAATTAAAAATAATCCAAAACAGTTCTGGTCCTAAGAAAGTCTCAGACTAGTCTGTGTGCCAGTTAGACCTGAGTGACACTTAGAGCTTGACCACTGCTTACTTCATGGCCTTAGACAAGTTACTTTATCTTTCCCATCCTTGATGCCCTCCCTTATAAGATGTAGTGTGTTATAAGGTAGAGATGGTAATATCTATATTATAGGGGTGTTGCTAAGATTACAAGGGTTGAAATGCTTTTCTCTAAATCTCATTTATTCCTCAGATTTCACCTGAGCTGACTTTGAGGGAGGTCCTCTCAGAACTCAGCTCCTCTCCACCCAACTAAGATGTGCTCCTGCAGCTTTCTCTTTAGAAGAACTCATCACATTTGAACTAACTTGAATGGCATCTTTTCTGCTAAAATGCAAGCTCCATGGAAGTGGCCTGTGTTGTTAACCTCTATGTCTCTAGCACCCAGATGCTTGGTAGCACTATGGGCTGAATGTTTGTGTCCCCCCTAAAATCATATGTTGAAGCCCCAGTACCAAATGTGATGGTATTTGGAGGTGGGACCTTTGGGATGTAATTAGGATTAGACAAAGTCATGAGGGTAGAGCCCGTATGATGGGATCTCTCTTTCTCTTCTGTCTTCTCTCTGTCTTCTCTCTCTCTTCTCTCTCTCCTCTCTATGTACCCACCAAGGAGGCCATTGAGGTCATAACCAGGAAGAGGGGCCTCATGAAAAACCCAACAATGCTGGCTCCCTAATCTTGGACTTCCCAGCCTCCAGAACCATGAAAAATGTTTCTTGTTTAACCCACCCAGTCTATGGTAATTTGTTATAGCAGCCTGAAGTAAGACAGCTAGGCTGTTTCTTTGAGCATGTTACAAGATATTGAGAATAACTTTGTTCTAGATAGAGAGCATATGCTCACCTAAAAGACAGACTTCTATTTTGTAAAATAGAACTATTTCTGGCCAAGCGCAGTGGCTCATGCCTGTAATCCCAGCACTTTGGGAGGCTGAGGCAGGCAGATCATGAGGTCAGGAGATAGCAACCATCCTGGCCAACATGGTGAAACCCTATCTCTATAAAATATACAAAAATTAGCCGGGCATGGTGGCACGTGCGTGTAGTCTCAGCTACTCACAAGGCTGAGGCAGGAGAATTGCTTGAACCCAGGAGGCGGAGGTTGCAGTGAGCCAAGATTGCGCCATTGCACTCCAGCCTGGTGACACAGTGAGACTCTGTCTCGAAGAAAAACAAAAAAACAGTGTTTCTACCTGCCTGTAAGATGTTTTAGATGTATATGTGGTTTTTGTTTATAGTTGTTGTTTTTTTTTTGGTTTGTTTGTTTGAGATGGAATCTTGCCCTATCACCCAGGCTGGAATGCAGTGGCATGGTTTCGGCTCACTGCAACCTCTACCTCCCAGGTACAAGCAATTCTCATGCCTCAGCCTCCTGAGTAGCAGATTACAAGCATGTGCCACCCCACCCAGCTAATTTTTGTATTTTTAGTAGAGAAGGGGTTTCACCATGTTGGCCAGGCTGGTCTCGAACTCCTGATCTCAGGTGATCCACCCACCTCGGCCTCCCAAAGTGCTAGGATTACAGGGGGTGAGCCACTGTGCCCAACTGCCAAGATGTATTTTTTAAAGCGGAACTGAGCCTGGCAACTGTCAGTCAAACACTGGATGAGCTCAGGCCTACATCCTGAGTATAGCAAATGTTTAACCCTCTGATCTGGTTTGGATTTGTGTCCCCACCCAAACCTCGTGTCAAATTGGAGGAGGGGCCTGGTGGGAGTTGATTGGATCGGGGGGGCAGATTTCCCCCTTGCTGTTCCCGTGATAGTTCTCATGATGGTTTAAAAGTGTGTGGCACTTGCCACTTACCTCCCTTTCTCTCTCCTGCCGCCATGTGAAGAAGGTGCTCACTTCCCCTTCACCTTCTGTCATGATTGTAAGTTTCCGGAGGCCTCCCAGTCATGCTTCCTGTGCAGCCTGTAGAACTGCAAGTCAATTAAACCTCACTTCTTCATAAATTACCCAGTCTCAGGTAGTTCTTTAAAGCAGTGTAAAAACAGACTAATACACCCTCCTAGGGCACATCCACCTTCCTACACCTCCCCAATTATGTTTAAGCATCAAATAGAAAAAACAAATGTGCATAAAGATTCATCCTTTGAATAAACTATTTTGCTAATAAATTCTGAGTTTCTCCCAGGCTTGACGGATTCCTTAACTGACCATATTTTGGAATAGTTATGTTACTAGAAGGTGGGATCAAGGATAAGCTGAGAAAACTCTTGTGATATTGCCAATAGAGATTCTTATGAATCTCATTAGTTTAGGTTCAAATGGTAGTAAGAATATGTGTGCTGAACTACATGGCTAGCCATCAAGGGCCCTGCAAGGGAAAGGGAGAACAACCTTTTCTTTTTAAAACTTTTGTTTTAGGTTTTGGGGTACATGTGAAGGTTTCTTACACAGGTAAACTTGTGTCATGGGGGTTTGTTGTATAGATTATTTTGTCACCCAAGTATTAAACATAGTACCCAATAGTTATTTTTCTGCTGCTTTCCTCCTCCCAGCCTCCACTCTCAAGTAGACCCCAGTGTCTGTTGTTCCCTTCAATATTCATGAGTTCTCATCATTTAGCTCCCACTTATAAGTAAGAACATGTGGTATTTGGTTTTTTGAGATAACAAACTTTTTTTTTTTCATTTTTAAAAATTTCAACAGGTTTTTAAGGAAGAGGTGGTGTTTAGTTACATGAATAAGTTCTTTAGTGGTGATTTCTTTTTTTTTTTTTTTTTTTTTTGTTGAGACAGAGTCTCGCTTTGTCGCCCAGACTGGAGTGCAGTGGCCGGATCTCAGCTCACTGCAAGCTCCGCCTCCCGGGTTCACGGCATTCTCCTGCCTCAGCCTCCCGAGTAGCTGGGACTACAGACGCCCGCCACCTCGCCCGGCTAGGTTTTTGTATTTTTTAGTAGAGACGTGGTTTCACCGTGTTAGCCAGGATGGTCTCGATCTCCTGACCTTGTGATCCGCCCGTCTGGGCCTCCCAAAGTGCTGGGATTACAGGCTTGAGCCACTGCGCCCGGCCTAGTGGTGATTTCTGCGATTTTGGTGCACCCATCTCCCGAGCAGTGTACGCTGGACCCAATGTGTAGTCTTATCTCTCACCCTGTTCCACCCTTTCCCTCCAAGTCCGCAAAGTCCATTGTATTATTCTTATGCCTTTGCATCCTCATAGCTCACCTCCCACTTGTGAATGAAAACATACAATGTTTGGTTTTCCATTCCTGAGTTACTTCACTTAGAATAATGGTCTCCAATTTTATCCAGTTTGCTGCAAATGCCATCATTTCATTCCTCTTTATGGCTGAGTAGTATTTCATGGTATGTATGTTTACATACGTGTGTGTGTGTGTATGTCTATACACCACATTTTCTTTACTAATTGATGAGCATTTGAGCTGGTTTCATATTTTTGCAATTGTGGATTGTGCTGCTGTAAACATGCATGTGCAAGTATCTTTTTCATATACTGACTTATTCTCCTCTGGGTAGATACCCAGGAATGGTAGATCTACTTTTACTTCTTTAAGGAATCGCCACACTGTTTTCCATAGTGGCATTAGTTTATTTACATTCCTACCAACAGTGTAAAAGTGTTCCCTTTTCACCATATCTATGCCAACATCTGTTATTTTTTGATTATGGCCGTTCTTGCAGGAGTAACATGGTATAGCATTGTGGTTTTTATTTGCATTTTCCTGATCATAGGTGATGAACATTTTTCCATATGCTTGTTGGCTATTTATATATCATCTTTTGAGAATTGTCTATTCATGTCCTTAGCCCACTTTTTGATCGTTTTTTTTTTTTTTTTCCTTGCTGGTTTGTTTGAGTTCCCTGTAGATTCTGGATATTAGTCCTTTGTCAGGTGTATAAGTTATAAATATTTTCTTCCACTCTGTAAGTCATCTGTTTACTAATTATTTCTTTCACTGTGCAGAAGCTTTTTAGTTTAATTAAGTTGCATCTATTTGTCTCTATTTTTGTTGCATTTGCTTTTGGATTCTTGGTTATGAAGTCTTTCATACATAAGGACTCAAATAAACTTAAAGTAAAGTTGTAGAAAAAGATATTCCATGCAAATAGAAACCAAAAATGAGAGGGAATAGCTATCCTTATATCACACGAAACAAACTTTAAAGCAACAGCAGTTAAAAAAGACAAAGAAGGACATTGTATAATGATAAAAGGACTAGTCCCACAGGAAAATATCACAATCCTAGATACATATTCACCTAAAACTGGAGCTCCCAGATTTAGAAAACAATTCTTACTAGACCTAAGAAATGAGATAGACAGCAGCACAATAATATTGGGGGACTTCAGTACTCCACTGACAGCACTGGACAGGTCATCAAGAAAGAAAGTCAACAAAGAAACAATGGACTTAAACTATACCCTAGAATAAATGAACTTAACAGATATTTACAGAACATTCTACACAACAACTGCAGAATATACATTCTGTTCATCAACACATGGAACATTCTCCAAGATAGACCATATGACAGGCCAATAAACAAGTCTCAACAAATTTAAGAAAATCAGAATTATGACAAGTACTCTCTCAGACCACAGTAGAATAAAATTGGAAATCAACTCCAAAAGGAACCCTCAACACCATGCAAATACATGGAAATTAAATAACCTGCTCCTGAACGACCATTGGGTCAACAATTAAATCAAGATGGAAATTTAAAAGTTATTTGAACTCGGCTAGGTGCGGTGGCTCACGCCTGTAATCCCAGCACTTTGGGAGGCTGAGGCAGGCAGATCACAAGGTCAGGAGATCGAGACCATCCTGGCTAACACGGTGAAACCTTGTCTGTACAAAATACAAAACATTAGCCAGGTGTG
Source organism: Macaca mulatta (assembly GCF_049350105.2). Taxonomy (NCBI): domain Eukaryota; kingdom Metazoa; phylum Chordata; class Mammalia; order Primates; family Cercopithecidae; genus Macaca; species Macaca mulatta. The sequence goes on along the minus strand of NC_133410.1, from coordinate 107,748,475 downwards.
GTGGTTGGTGCCTGTAGTCCCAGCTACTCTGGAGGCTGAGGCAGGAGAATGGCGTGAACCTGGGAGGTGGAGCTTGTAAGATCATGCCACTGCACTCCAGCCTGGGCAACAGAGTGAGACTCTGTCTCAAAAAACAAACAAAAAAAAAGTTCTTTGAACTCAGTGATAATAGTGACATAACCTATCAAAATCTCTGGGATACAGCAGAGGTGGTGGGTGATAAGAGGAAAGTTCATAGCATTAAATGCTTATATCAAAAAATCTGAAAGAGCACAAATAGAAAATCTAAGGTCTCACCTCAAGGAGCTAGAGAAACAAGAACAAACCAAACCCCAACTCAGCAGAAGAAAGGAAATAACAAAGAGCCGGAACTAAATGAAAGTGAAACAAAAAAATACAAAAGGTAAATGAAACAAAAAGCTGATTCTTTGAAAAGATGAATGAAGTTGATAGCCCATTAGTGATATTAACCATGAAAAGAAGAGAGAAGATCCAAATAAGCTCACTTAGAAATGAAACAGGAGATATTATAATCCATACCACAGAAATACAAAAGAAACATTCAAGGCTACCAAGAACACCTTTACGCACATAAACTAGAAAACCTAGAGGAGATAGGTAAATTTCTGGAAATATACAACCTACCTAGATTAAACCAGGAAGAAATAAAAACTCTGAACAGACCAATTACAAGCAGTGATATTGAAATGGTAAAAAAAGTTACCACGAAAAAAAAAGTCCAGGACCAGACAGGTTCATAGCTGAATTCTATCAGACATTCAAAGATTGATTTGGTACCAATTCTATTGACACTATTTCAAAAGACAGAGAAACAGGGAATCCTCCCTAGGTCATTCTATGAAGCCAGTATCAACCCAATAGCAAAACCAAGAAAGGACATAACAAAAAAGGAAACTACAGACCAATATCCCTGATAAATGTAGATACAAAAATCCTCAAGAAAATACTAGCTAACCAAATTCAACAGCATATCAGAAGGATAATCCAGCATGATCAAGTGCTTTTCATACCAGGGATGTGTTCTGCATCCCTGCATACTTAACATGTGCAAATCAGAAAGTGTGATACACCACATAAACAGAATTAAAAACAAAAATCACATGGTCATCTCAATAGATGCAGAAAAAGCATTTGACAAAATCCAGCCTCGCTTTATGATTACAACCCTCAGCAAAATTGGCATAGAAGGGAAATACCTTAAGATAATAAAAGCCATCCATGACAAACCCACAGTCAACATTATACTGAATGGGAAAAAGTTAAAAGTATTCTTCCTGAGAACTGGAACAAGACAAGGATGCCTACTTTCAGTACTTCTATTCAACATAGTGCTAGAAATCCTAGCCAGAGCAATTAGGCAAGAGAAAGAAATAAACGGCATCCAAATTGGTAAAGAGGAAGCCACACTGTTGCTGTTTGCTGCTGACATGATCATATAGAGAAAAAAGCCTTTCCAAGACAGGAAGAAGTCATGCCAGCACATGGAAGGGCTATGAGGTACACATGGGCACGCGGAAAGCTAAGGAGAAAGGCCATGAGCTAACCAAGCACACAACCATCCCCTCTGCCTTCTCTAAAAGCTCAAAGTCTCAAACTATCAGCAAAAGACTTCAGAAGTCTGAGAGAACATGGCTTTTCATAAGGATGATGGGGGTAGGGAATGGTTGTATCTGGGGTTATGCCCCATATGCTGGGCATGAGGGTATCCTGATGATTAATCCAGAGGATGTGTCAGGCAGGATTCCAGAAAGTTTAGGGGAGCAGAAACATCTCTGAACCATTCTGGGAGATAATGTCTACTTTAGAGCAACATCTAGGAGCTGGCTGGCTCAGGATATCTGATCTCTTTAAGTACAGTGCTTTACTTGGCAAGTGATAATTGGTCCCTGAGTCAGAACTCAGTGGCCTCAAAAAGGATGGAGGTTGAACAGAAATCCTGGGCTACCAATTCAGGAAACGGCCACCTACTTGACCAAACAAGGTGAGGACTCTTGTTGGCCAGGCCACACTCTGAGGACTTTAGGGAAAGTGTCATTGCCCTTGGTTCTAATAGTTGGCGTTTTTCTACTCTGGCTGCAGATCAGAATCACCTTTGGAGCTTTAAAAAAATTCAGATGCCCAGGCTCCAGCTCCGGGAATTTGATTCCCTAAGTGTTGGGAAAAGCACGCCTTGTTTTTTTTTTTAAGACAAGGTCTTGCTCTGTCACCCAGTCTGGAGTGCAGTGGCATGATCACGGCTCACTGCAACCTCTACCTTTCAGGCTCAAGCAATCCGACCACCTCAACCTTTCATATAGCTGTGACTACAGGTGCACACCACCATGTCTGACTGATTTAAGCATACTTTTTAAAAAAAGTGGATCTGTTGTTGGTGTGTTCTGGGGACCCTGAGACAACACAATGACGTGTGAGTTTAGGAAGTGCCAAGGGGAGCACTGAGGCCTGGGGGGCTCAGTTTGTTTATGGAGCATCCCCTGTACTCATGGTTCAGCTGGAATAAGAACCTGCCCACCTGCCTATCTTGTCCTCAAGATCCTCTAGGCATCTCCAACCAAATGTGTCAAAGCCAACTCATTTTCCAGGAACCCGCTTTCCTTTCTGTGTTCCTCCTTTTAACACCACCACCATCTTCTGCCCAGTCACCCAACTCAGATACTTCAGAATTACCTTCTTTTCCAATCTCTAGCCCCATAAAAGTATCCCAGACCATTCCTCTCTAAAAATCTTAGTTTAAGCATCAAAAATTGTGAAGTGTTTGAGATTTTACCCTCCTTGCAAGCTAACAAGTTAGCCTGCCACAGGTACATAGATGCTGAGAGAAGGCCTGAGACTCCTGGGTCAGACTAAAAGGACTTTATTATGCATGCACCTCTGGTAAAATGAATCTCATATTTGCAGTAGTTTCTCTTGCTTCCCAAGTCCCACAGGGAACAGTGACCCAGATGGATACTACACACACAGCAGGCTTATGACCCAGCAAAGGAACCCTGAGTTTAGGAAACCCCAGTCTCATAAAGGGGCCTGCAAGCGATCCTGACCAACCTTTGCCCCCGAGGGAGACCTTATCTTTATTTCTGTACAGTAAAAATAAATGCCTGTCCCAGGGAGACACTGTCTCTATCTTACAAGGCTATTTGGTATGTAAACATCCTTGAAAAGGTAGTTAAAAAGACAAAAGCTGAAGCTGTCTTTCACAGAGGTATAGAAACACAAGACACCCATCGAGAATTGTCTCTCAACATTAGGATTTCATCACAATTACCTATTAATTTCCAGAAAGAAAATTAGCAGAAAGCTAGCCTGCCCCACCCTCATTAGTAATAATTCTGATTCTAGAACAAAACATAAAGCAAATATACACATCTTTTATGTAGAAACCTTGGTTTTTCCATTATATAATACAAAGTTAAAATGGCGAATGCCCACTCCCTGCCCCCACCATCTCTGCTGCTCTATTTTCCCAGCCTTTTCTTTTGCTTCCACCCTTCCTTCCTATGTGCCCTCTGCCCCAGGATGCCCAGAGCACCCATAGTCACCTCTACAGAACCCCATAACTCTGTTCATGCCTTGGTTAAAGCCCTTACTTGTTTGCTCAATAGTCAGGTTCATGTTCATCTTCTTCCAACACAGTACCTGACATAGTAAGTGTTCAGTAAATCTTTGGGTGGTGAGGAAGGCTGTTGAGTTAGAGAGTCAGGCTGTTTGGGGTATTTTTGAACTTTGAGGGTTAAAACTGGTAGCCCCAGTTGTTTAAATCCTTTGGATTCTGTTGTCATGAGTTCTGTGGCCATGGCCTTTAAGCAGAACAAATTGTCCTGGGGGAGATTTTGATACATTAACAACTAGCTTCATAAATCAAAATTTCATTCCATTTGAAATAATGGAAAACCCTGCTTGAGGGATTTCAGCAGGCCGGTGTGTGTCTCCTGCCATCAGCATGAGGGTTCTCAGCATAGGGCTGCTACTCCAGCTCGTTGATGCTCCTGTGGGCCCAGGCTCTTTGTACCTTTCTGCTCCACTGTCCTTAAGGTACAGGCCTTCATCCTCACGTTTCTACCTAATGGTTGCTAAAGGGCTGCTGTACTTCTTGGGTCCCTATCTGAGACAAGAAGGAGGGAAAAAAAGGAAAAGGTGAAGGGGCAAACAGTGTTTGTCCAGCAGGTCTTTTCCTTTCTATTCACTAAAGGATGCCATATCCGGGGATTTCTATAGAACTTTAGCACTAGCTTGGAAAGCTGGAAAATTGTACTATTTGAAGCTTGGCATACTAGTCCCTGAAGAAAATCGGGGTTCTGTTAATAAGGAGAGCTGGATATTGAAGAAATAATTCATATTTGCCACAAAGACATTTTTTTTTGAATGAATATAAAGAGTTTATTCGGTGCGTATTTGGGTATACAACAACAAATATTAAACAACGTTTTTAAACTTTTTGTGCACAGGACAGAAAACTGCCTGTACATGCTATGTCCACTTTTGGAACACAGATTTTTAACAACTATTAATGCACAAACCTTACATATCATGCAACTCTATGCCAAGAACCCAACTTTCTTCCATGCAACAGATATGAAGATCTAAATGGAAACCTAGCTAAGTCTTAAACACTTTTCCAGTAGCAAGTATAATATATGTTGTTGAGGGAAAACCAGTCTTAACAATTCCTTGCACACAATATTCATATGCCAAATACAATGACAGGAGGACTCATACATATATAGGTAAGACATTTCTTGTTTTAACAACACAAAAGACAACATCACAGTTCCACAGTTCCCGTCTTTACACAAGAAGCCACAACAATAGTTTAACATGATACACAAATGGAATTAAGAGAAATCTACACTTGAGGATAATTTTTTGAAGATATCTTTACTGACTGGGGTTGACAATACAACTCAATTTCTACACACAAAGTACAGCACGATAACTTGACCAGAATACTACAAATCTAAAAAAAAAAAAAATTGGTAAAATCACAAGAACACTGTTACCTTGAGCCTGAGAAGGCAATTCAGATTCAACCCTGAATTTGGTTGATTTGGATTAAGTGACGCAAAAAGTCAATAGAACCATTGAATTTCAGAAATCATAAAGTTGCACTATGCCAAAGAAAAGAGTACATGTGAATCGAGTGTAGATAGAAAACATCAAGCCAAGAAAACAACACAATTCACAGAATTTTGTTTGCCCCGACAAAACATTTAAGCAGTTAATTTTGTTATGTTTTGTTTGTTTTTGAAGAACAATTGTGGTCTTTGAAATTTTCTTGGTGGGAGAGCAAATTTTGATCAGCATTAGTGCTGTAAAATCTTTTTGGATTATCATCCCCAAAGTACAGGTGAGATCATGAGAAAATTTGGCAGTCCTTCTCCCAGATTTAGTTCACTGAAATGCTTGGCATTCTTTTGCACAAGCTCAATCTAAATAATGGGGCTTTAGTATGGATGATAAGAAGGTCTAATGGCAGATAGAATAGTGAACTCTGCTTGTTTGTTTGGTAAATGTCACTGACAAATTTGAACTTTTGGGCGAAGGACTGCTAGAAGAATTCAACAGCACCTGGAGGTAAGGTTCTGTTACAGAGCCCTTCTTTTGCCCTCACTGGCTACGTTGATTCATTGTGGCTCATGGATTTGCCTCCGTTCAGCACGCCAGAGACACTTCTGCTCTTGGTTGGGGTCCCGCTTCCAGATCGGGAGAACTCCGTGAGGTCGTGCAGTGATGGCTCCTTGTACATGGCCACTTTTAGTGGTTTGGGCAGAAAATGAGCTGCAGGCTTGTTCTTCTTCACATGGTTGCCTTTCATGATCTCTCCTTCTTTGTTCAGACCCAGATACCACCCTCGGCCTGACTGCTGCTGACGGTATATCATTGATGAATATGTCACATAATAATTTTCAAACACTGATTCTTTGAATTTGCACTCAGGTGTGAAAAGTTCCGAAGTGTACAAGGATCCCTCACTGTTCATTGCCAAGTACAGCTTGGTTTGAACTCCTTGCATAGCCACCACTCGCAGACCCACAGGGATGAGGTTAAACAGAGTGTAAGTGCTGTCCTCATCTTTGGTGCCATCAATGGTTCCATCCGCCTGCAGCTGCAAGTGGTAGCCTTGTCGGCTGTATAGCTTGGTAACTATACCCTTAAGCTGAGGCTCTGGTCTTCTTCGGGGCCTCTTCTTGGAGCCGAAGAGTTTGACCCGGGAAAAGACATTTAACTTGTTTTTGTCGCAGCTGGTCTTGCCTTTGCTGGGACTGCACTTGCAGGCGTTGGATTTCTCGCGCTCGCGGCCTTGCCTCTTCTGACGGATGAGCGAGCTGGCGATAGCCGCCGCCATGGCCACGACGCCCATCACCACCGCTTCTTTTGCTGCCCCTCTCTGGGTTCACTTCCTCCTCCTTCTCCGCTGCTTGTCCGCTGTCTCGCGACTTCGCCGCTTTGGTCTCCTTAGCCTGCGTTTGCCCGGGCTTCTCCGCACTCGGGCTTCAGCCAAGGAGGGGGGAGCTCAGCCTGCCGCCCGAGCTCCTCCAGCGGCGGTCCGGCTCCCGCGCGGGCTGCTGGCTGCCTGGGTCGGAGTCGACGCCACAGCCCCGGGCCGGGATCGCGGGCGAGACTGGCAGGCGGAGGCAGCGCTGCGCGACTGCGTGCGGTCGGCCCCTATGCCCCGAGGACACTCCACAAAGACATTTTTAACACTTTTTGATACTATATTCTTTTTCAAATATGGCAGGGATGTAGGAGTTCTGACATGTTTTTGGCTATGGGTTGGCCACCCCGAGCGAAGGCAAGGTTTGGTAACTATTCCTCTGCCATTGTCATGCTCTAGCTCCTGGTCTATGTAACCCTTGTTGGCTTAAGTCATGGAGAATTATCTGGTCTTTCTTTGAGCCTGTTGGGGCTTACTCACTCGGGGTATATAGGGAACATACTGTTCTTTGGTACATGCTGTTGTTGAAACATTTAGGAGCAGAATGTTTCTTTTCACTGGAATCTTAGCTGGAATGGAGCAGAACTTCTAATTGTATGAGCCCTTTAAAATGAGGAGGCTCATTTCTGTGGGGTTGGCTACACAGAGGAAATTGTGGTTGATAGGTTAGCCTGGGAGGTTGGCAGGTAGAGTCGTGTTAGGAATTCTCCAAAGGGAGGCCTCCAAGAGCAGAGTGCAGTAAGCTTGGGTGAGCAGGGTTCCATATTGCATAAGATCCCCTGACACATGGGATAAAGAAGATGGTGAAGATGCCTTTGGCCTCAGGAGAAGCGCTACATTTCTGACCCAGCTAAGGGACTTTCTAAATTCCTGCAGTCACCACAAGCTACTGCCAGCCCTGTGAGAGGAGAGGGACAGGAGGGCCAGCACCAGCTCCCTCCTATCAGCAGGATGTGGTGAGTGCAGGCTTGGGCATGGCTTTGCAGCTGTTTTCATGTTCCTGCCACTTGTCAGACTGCAGCTGTCACTGACTATCAGGATGGCAAGTCTTTTCTCTGGGGGCTAAAGGCAGTGCAAGTTTGTACAGGTCATACAAATGACCGTCAGTCAAATATTTGGACCTCCTTTAAACATGGCCTTTCCCATAGTGCTGTTCTCTGTCCCTAAAAATCCATTTCCCTGTCTCCTGCTCTGGAAGCAGACAGCCTCTATCCACAGGGTCACAGATGCATAGGCTTCCAGGGGCTATGCAGTTTAGCTGAATGACCAGGTGGGGATCTAATCCGGTAGAGAGACGTATTCTGTCCCAAGGGGGCCCCAGCCACATGCTCTTCTCCTGAAATGTAGAGTCCCTGGTTGCCAGATCTCCTCATTTTAAAAGAAAAGCCAGAGAAATGGATTTTTATTCAAAATCACTTAAATTATAAATGTTTAAAGCTATTCATCTTTTCTCCTTTTCTTCTTCCTTTTTGTAAAAAAAAAAAAATACCAGGCTGGGTGTGGTGGCTCACGCCTGTAATCCCAGCACTTTGGGAGGCCGAGGTGGGCGGATCACGAGGTCAGGAGATCAAGACCATCCTGGCTAACATGGTGAAAGCCCGTCTCTACTAAAAATACAAAAAGTTAGCCAGGCATGGTGGCAGGCACCCATAGTTCCAGGTACTTGGGAGGCTGAGGCAGGAGAATGGCGTGAACCTGGGAGGCAGAGCTTGCAGTGAGCTGAGATGGCACCACTGCACTCCAGCCTGGGTGACAGAACAAGACTCCGTCTCAAAAAAAACCAAAAATAACCATGTGGCCCAAACAAAACACACGCGAGGGCCCCTAGTTTGCCATCCCTAGTCTATAGAGGAAGAAACGGGTTGGCCAGGTGATAGAATCATGAAGAGCATGAAGAGTGTTTCATTATGACTCTTTTGGAAGAAAAGGCTCTCCACTCCTTCCCTCCCCTCTCCATGTGAGTGGTGCCTGGAGAGTGTTTATCAGCTTGGAAGAAATCAGTGGTGGTTCACAGGTTTGGTTAGAGGTGCAAATATGTCGCTAGCAGTTGATGGCAGTGCTAAGAGGCAATTAGACTCCAATTAGGTAACCATCAGTTTCATAGGTACTTGTAGGTGTGCTCTATACCTCTTCTGATACACTCTGGACCCACTCTGATACATTTGGTAACGGGCTGGTGGTAGATGTTGAGTGAATATAAGTGATGTAACGCTTGGTTGCCCACCAGGAGGTGCTGTTGTGGGTTCCCTTGGGAGAGTGGGGAGGGCTTGGCTGGAGTGTTAAAGAGGTGAGTGTTAAAGAGGTGACGAAAAGTAAGGGTGCATCAGGAAGGGTTGCACAGAGGCTGGGCAGGGCAGGGCAGCTCTGCCACACTGAGGAATTGATCAGGATCCCTGAGGAAGAAAGGACTGGGGCCTTCGATTTAACAATTAGGGGCAGAACATAGAGGGACTGGCAGGTCAGATAGTTTTTAGTTGAGGAACTACCCTAGCACCTGAAAACACACACAACCTAGCATTTGGGGTTTGTTTTTTTAAAACTCAGAATATATCTTGAATGTCTAGATGCAGGAAAAGGTTAAGTAAGATTCTGGTACAGCCATATAATTAAAGAATATGGGATTATGGTGACTCATGCCTATAATTCTAGCACTTTGGGAGGATCGCTTGAGTCTGGGAATTCAAGGCTAGCCCGGGCAACAAAGCGAGACTTCATCTCTGCAACATTAAAACAACAACAACAAAAAAAGCAGCTGGGCATAGTGGTGATGCCTGTGGTCCCAGTTACTAGGGAGGCTGAGGTGTATCAGTTGAGCCCAGAAGGTTGTGGCTGTGGTCAGCCAAGATTGCACCACTACACTCCAGCCTGGGCAAGACCCCGTCTCAAAACCACAAAGAACACAACAAAGAACAAAATATATGCAGCCATTAAAAAAGAGGTTTATAAAAACTTGAGTTCTTAGTAACATGAGAAATTCTTAAGTCGGGGAACAAAAGGATATAGCTACACATGGCACAATGCTTCAACCATGTAAAATACACACTGGCCAAATGCTGTGGGAAAGCATGCCAGAACATCATTCTGAAACTTTGCATCAGACGTTAGGCACAGGTACAACAAAGCATGCTTTCTATGAACTAACTGTCAGATCATATTATAACACAAATGCCAGGCTGTTTTCTTATTAACAGGAAATGAATTTTTGTCAGATGGTTTTCTCGGGTCAGTGAACATCTTGTTCTCACTTGTGGCTTAGGGGAAGTCGCTGCGTTTCACAATCGTGATAGGGTAACAAGAGGACAAGAAATAGGCAAGTGGGAAGCAGAGGACTTAATAGTTATTACTTTGGGATATGATGTATCTACATGGACACTCTGCTGTGTTACTTCCTCTAACTTCTGCTGGGTACTAGGGGATGAGGCTGTGTGGGTGAAAAGAGCAGAATATGATTCATTAACACGTCTTCTACTTTTCTTACCTACACAAAAAAGGAAGTCATGGTAGGAGAAGCATGGTGGAGAGTGGGTTGCATTCTGGAAACTTGAGAAAAGGGAGGGTGGGGCAACGGAACTGTCTACCGATAGTTGGCTTTAACTGAAATTAGGAACTATTTTGGGTTCCTCCAAAGATGAGTCTGAAGTCAAAGCTCCTCTGGTTAATATTTTCTCATATCATCTTATAATTGTATTCAATCATCCCTTCCTTCCTAAGTTCTAAGTGTTTTAGGTATCTGTCTGATGTGCCTATGCTAGACATAAAGGAACTAAGCACCAACATGCTGAGCAGAACCTCCCTGAAGGGAGGTCAAGGTCAGAGGTGCTGACCTTCTCTGGGCTTCCTGCTGGTAGACCAGAGAAGACCACCAGATCAAGAGAGCAAAGGTCAGAAGAACCGCAGGCAGCAGTACCTACCTGGCTTAAGTTTGATTTGATACTTTGGTTCCAATATATAAAAATGAATTGTCATCATATTAAGTTCCTGTTCAGTGTTATAAATAGGAGACAGATGTGTATTGTCCATTTTCAAAGTGTTAGACAGAATCTCTGTGGCTACAGCTAAAAAGCTCAATTTCATTAAAAGTTTTTTTTAATTTTTATTTTGGGACGGAGTCTCCCTCTGTCATCCAGGCTGGAGTGCAGTGGCACAATCTCGACCCACTGCAACCTCCACTTTCCAGGTTCAAGCGATTCTCCTGTCCCAGACTCCCAAGTAGATGGGATTACAGGCGTGAGTTGTTTTGTTTCTACATTACAAACTATTAATAGGTATACTATTTTCTGTTTGAGGGTTGTTTTTTGAATCCTTTTAGTTGGGAATCCTGCAGCAGTGAGAGAGGAGTATACAGGTTAGGCCCTAAGATATCACAATTCCATCTCACCTTGTCTTGAATGTCTAAAAGTTTCAATTGTCATGAAAATCCTAAGGGAAGTAGGGATTATTAAACTTGTCGTATTGAGAATCAGGCCCAAAGAGTTTAAGTTTACTTGGCTATGGTCACACAGCTGGTATGTAACAGACCCAGGATATGACTATAGATAAGACAGTACTCTTCGCACTGTATCATTCTTTTAAAGTACGTAACACTTGAGTCGGACACACCTATAAAACATACGCCTATAATCCCAACACTTTGGGAGGCCGAGGCAGGTGGATCACTTGAGGTCAGGAGTTCAAGACCAGCCTGGTCAACGTGGTGAAACCCTGTCTCCACTAAAAATACAAAAGTTAACCAGGCGTCAGGGCGCACGCCTGTAATCCCAGCTACTTGGGAGGCTGGGACAGGAGAATCGCTTGAACCTGGAAAACAGAGGTTGCAGTGAGCCGAGATTGTGCCACTGCACTCCAGCCTGGACAACAGAGCGAAGTTACATGGCATATTATTTATATGTATGTATGTATGTAGGCAAAGTTAGAGATCACACCTGTGAAAAAAGACCTCAGTTTTCCTGGCTACAGCTATAAAGATTCATCCCAAATATTATTACATGCTTTTTAATAGACACTTGTATAATACAAATGTTATAGTGTCCTAATGTTAACTGGCTTTTAAGCTTACTGATTCCAGTAACAGCTGGATACAAAGGGTAATGCTCACCTAAGTAAATGTCTTAACATCTAGATATCCTCACCCAGTATGTTCAAGAGAATTAGATAATAAGCCTCCTAATTATACCAAAGAGCATTTCTTTTTGAATTCTTCACATGTAGCATTTTTCAGAACCCTTCAGACTAATGCTTGCATATGAGAACTGCATTCTATTCCATTCAAGAAATCATTTTAAATGAAAAAGTTTTCCTCTGTGTCTCCATTCTTATCAGACAGTATGCTCAAAACATGTTTTTTTTAATCAAGGAAAACACTGGATTATGGGCTAGTGTTTGCTTTGAGCACAATGAGGTTACAGTCTAGTCGGGTGGGTTGACATGACTCCAAGTTGCTAACAGGGCTGGGGGAAAAGGGGTATTCTAGTGCGTTGCACTCAGGCATCTTCTTTGCTTGAATTCCTGCGCTTTTCATCTATGTTCTAGTACTGGCTCAAGATGGACAGTTAGAGCTTTGTTGTGCTATTCTTTCCTCCTGTCGTCTCCCTTGGAATGTACTCTTAGTGGGTAGCAAACTAACTTAATAGTGGTCTCTAGGACTAAGATTTAGTAGGAGATAAGGGAGAGTACAGTCTACAGACTCTCCCATCCACTGCAATGGCACATCAGTGTACCATATAATTTGGTAGCCCCCATCACAGCCTTCTGGTCTTTCTATACAATGATGAGTACTTTGAATGGCACTTTATTTTGTTGGAGATGGGAGTTCCTAGCATATTAGCAAATTGATGGCTGGTAGCTGGCCTAGATGGTAACTTCTCTCACGAATATGATTTTAGGATGCTTTTGTTAAAATTTTTTCCCTAAAGTCAGACAAACTATCAAATCTCAAACTCTCTATCAGTCAATCAGTCTATCTTTCTGGAATTAGTTCAGGCAGTCTGGAAACTTCATGGATGCAGGATTCATTCATTCAGTCAACAAATATTTGTTGAACATCAATAGCAAGCCCTATTCTAGGAGTTGGAAATATAGATAAAATATACGGAAAAAACCAAATGATGCCATTATAGCTTCATATACTATTTATTAAGTTATTAATATGAACAGTTATGCAACATGACAGATGTCTCTCAAAGCCTATAATAAAATATAGTCCGCTATCCAGCCCAGGAGAAAGACAAACAATATCATTCTTATAGTAAGTGTAGCATAAGTACTCACGACAGTCCCTTATTTGGACATCAAAGGGAACAGTCAGTCAGGATTCTTTACCTCCATTAGAATTTTACCTTTCTTGGATTATAGCTGTTTTAGAGTCAAAAGTCCAACTTAGATCACCCACAGAGATGTGTAGCATCACATGTTGGAGAGGAAGGAGCTCTTGTCACCTCCGTGGCAGCCCTTTCTACTGTCCTGCAGTCCTTCTATATCGAAGCCCATCTTGCCTTTAGGCCAGTAGTGGTCAAATTTGGGTATGGGGAGAAGGCAGGTGGGTCACAGGGAGGTTTTCATTAATTTACAAAGGTTGTGTTTCAAAGCTCTAAAAACCCATTTGGTGGTGGCAGTGGCAGTGAAGAGTACACTATATTTTGCCAACGGGATCTTCTCATCTCTTGAGTCTTGGCTTTCTCATATCCTTTAAAATTGCTGCAGTTCTCAGTGGGAAAGTGGAGGTGGGAAACTAACAGCGATTGGTATGAGGCCATCTGCAGAATAAACTGGACTGGCTACTATGGCTTTTATAACCTGCTTTTCTTTCTTTAGTCTAGACAAGCTTATTTCTTCATCTTTCCACCTACGTCCTGCTAGTTCTAACAAGATTTAAAAGGACCATGGAAGATAAAACTTCTCACTTTCTAGCTGAATGATGAAAAACAGCAAAAAAAAAAAAAAAAAAAAAAAAAAAAAAAATCCATTCTTCAATAAACTATACTCAATTGTCTCTGTTGAAAACAAACAAGTGCCAAATGACTTGTAAAGACAAGTGCTGGATAATGCTGATCAACTGGTAGAAGTAGTTCCTGAGTGAAACAGCATATGTATCAGAATCTAAAATACAGGCAAAACCCAATAGCGATTCTTCAACCCCTTAGTTTCACACTGAAAACTACAAATGTTTTTCAATATCAGGCTATTGATAATAGTCAATTAAATATGGAATCAGAAACCTCAGAAAGTCTTGCCAAGTTTGTGGCAGTTTCAATAGTCTACAAAGGAAAAAGGAGAAACAATAGGTTAAAGAGTAAGGGCATTGGAATTTTATTTAACTCTAGGTACCATGGGTTTGACATTAGTAGGAAAGGCTAATGAATAAGCAGCCATACAGCTTTTTTGGTCACTGTGCTTCCCAAGCACCAAAAAATGGAGCTATTTTTCCAATTCAGTTTCATCTTTAATATGCTAGACAGATCCTGCTGCATTCTTTGTTTCTAGTTTACCAGTACATCATTATGTAGTTTACTGCATGTGTGGAGCAAGTCATTATGTAGTACCAAGTTTACATCATCATAGGACTACAACATGCACATTCTACTTAATGTAGCTCAAGCAACAGGGATACAAGAGAACAGTTATGGGTGGAGACTTGCCTTTGACAAAGTCATGATCACACTAACTATGGGTTTAGAAATCTTATTAGGGAGGTACCTACAGCAGTTCTTCAACTGGTATTAGAACATTACATGCATGCACAAGTGGTATGGTAGAGAATGAAGCGGAAGAAGCCGCTAGATGGAGGACAGAGGGGAAATTAGAGATGGGATGATGCCGTGTATCGGGCAGTTCTCAGCTTTCCACAGTAAGTCTCTGCTCTGTGAGAGAGGCCTGCTGGGCAACACTTTTGTTCTCATGACTGCGAAGTTTGGATACGACATCTAGAAAAGCCAAATCCTGTACTTCCTTGTGTAGAGATTCTGGAAGACAAAAACAAAACAAAACAAAACAAAAAACAAAACAAAAAAAAAACAGATATGATTCTGTTAGGTTGTTCTAATATTATTATACAATCTATCCAAAACATATACCCAAAATGTTTATTTTGGCAAGACTAAGCTATAAAACTAGAAACAACTCTGGAAAAAGACATAGCAGTAGCCTAGCAATGTCTTTCTTAGGAATGTATTATAATTAAAAAAAATAATTAAAACTTCCTTTTTTTTTTAATTAAAAGAAAAAAGTTTAAAGATGGGACCTTGCTCCTAAATCTCCAAAACAATCTTGAAAATGAACAAAGCTGGAGTTCTCATACTAACTGATTTCAAAACTTACTACAAAGCTATAATAA